>NW_015505381.1:601465-611867 GCF_001515645.1 Sinocyclocheilus grahami
AGTCAAGAGCAGAAAGTGATTTTCTTTGTCTTTTGTTCTTTGATTAATATGGCAGACAGACAGCAACAGGAATATTGGACTGCGGTCCCTTTAAGAGTTTATCCACGGACCCAATATACTGTTACACAACATGCGTTCTCTCTCTCAACTATGTAACGTTCCAAAACTGTCTGTGTTTAACTGGATACTTGCCAAAACGGGCATTTTGACATAATTATTTATGTATTTGAATGTTTTAGCGCAGTTAGCCACTCATTTTGGTATTTGTGGTTCACAAGCTGTTTGAGACTGAGCGTGGCTTGTGCGCTCCACTAATATAGATCAGTGGTGGTGCGTGCGCGTTTGGTGTAAGCGTGAAACCTGCAGGAATGACTAAAATAATGTTCAATGCAAGCACTATTTAACCGGAGCGAATGAGACGTGTGTGAGAGAGAAGGGGTCGTCGGAGAGAAGAGAGCGAGAATGCGTGGCTGACATTATTGCCTGTGCCGCTGGTAACAAAAGGATCGGCTCGAAATTGGAAAGAAGTGAGACTTGAGGAACATCGGCCGATTCCGATCCCTGGCCGATCGATCGGTGCATCTCTAACCGAGATCAATTTACTTGACAAGCAAAACTTGATTTTTAGAGTTTATATATTGAATTCAGTTTATATTTCTTAGTGCTTTCTTGTTTTAAGCACAAACTTCACAAAGTGCTGTTAGATTCATGCAGTGTTCATATGTAGCCTTTTTATCTTAGGATAACAAAATAAAAGGATTCAGTTAAAAAAAAATATTTGTACACAAAACGTTTATTCATGAGGTACATGTTTGCATGATATATTAGATATGCATAATATATTGCAAATGAACCTAGCATGTTACGGTTATCATCATGAATGCAATGTGCATTGCAACTGTTAAATCAGTGAGTTTAATTGGTGTGATAAAAAGAACTCGCAACTGTCTGTTCATACAAAATGTATTCTTAGCTGTTTTTAAATGGCTTTTCTGTATAAACGTGCATTTAGATGAATGTTTTTTACTGTTGCAATCTTTTTTTGAGCATGAGCGCTGCATTAAGATGCATTTTCAAGTTAACAGTGTGAACTAGTGTTGGGCGATATGCTCAATTTTCGTATCGTCCTATCGTCAGCCTGTGAGATCTCCGATACACAATATTATCGTGCTAATTTAATTATTTATTTACTTAGTTTCATTGTTACTAATTATAATGCTTACATTTCCTCAGTTATTCAAAAAGCAGCTAAAGTTAACTTACAGAAAACGAGCAAAGAACATTACATTACCAAAGAACATCATCATAAGCTCAGTATAGCGTGAGTTTATGCACTTTAAAAACACATATATAATGCAACAAATAAGCCCTAATATTAATTAGATAGTATTACTAGCCTAATAATAATAATAATCGTCTTGCTATCATCAAAGGCATTAGCCACAGGCGAATATCTCTGACTATCATCGATACACGATACTATCGTCTATCGGCACAACCCTAGTGTGAACGGCTGATAACATGAAGTAGCTTATCAAATCAAGTCACTGTGCAATTATATAGCACTTTATACAATACATTGTTTCAAAGCAGCAGATTGATAATTAGAAGAATAGTAGTAATATGCCGATGGATAAATAGAAATGTACAAAATCTAAGTCAAGCTCTGTGAGACAGGATATGATGTCACTCCTTCTCTTTGTCCTGCAGCCAGAAGCTAGTGTTTTGAATGACTTAATTAGGATGAAGTCAGGACTCATATTGGAGTAATGTGAACTGTTGAGAGCGACGCTATAAAGCTGCCCTCCGTGACCTTTGATCTCTGCCTGCTTTCTGCTGGAGACTTTAATTATATAGCACTTTATACAATACATTGTTTCAAAGCAGCAGATTGATAATTAGAAGAATAGTAGTAATATGCCGATGGATAAATAGAAATGTACAAAATCTAAGTCAAGCTCTGTGAGACAGGATATGATGTCACTCCTTCTCTTTGTCCTGCAGCCAGAAGCTAGTGTTTTGAATGACTTAATTAGGATGAAGTCAGGACTCATATTGGAGTAATGTGAACTGTTGAGAGCGACGCTATAAAGCTGCCCTCCGTGACCTTTGATCTCTGCCTGCTTTCTGCTGGAGACCATGCATAATTCAAACTGACGGGTCACAGCTAATAATACTGGAACTGCTACTGATGTCCCCTAAAGAAATGCAGCACAAGCCACGAGTCTGCAGACAGGATGATTTGTTTTATCGCATGTTATGTAATGAATTCTATTTCATCTCTTTGAAGTCACACTATACTGAAAATGTAGTGAAACTATATATATCAGACATTAAAGCAATAGTTCACCCAGAAATGAACGTTTTCAAAAAATGTACTCAGACTCTAAAATGTAAGTAAGTGTGTTTCTTCATGGGAACAGATTTGGGGAAATGTAGCATTCCATCACTTGCTCACCAATGGATCCTCTGCAGTGAATGGGTGCCGTCAGAATGAGAGTCCAAACAGCTGATAAAAACATCACAATAATCCACACCACTCCAGTCCATCAGTTAAGGTCTTGTGAATGCAAAAGCTGCGTGTTTGTCAGAAACAAATCCTTCATTAAGATGTTTTAACCTTAAACCATCCCTTCTGGCCAAAAAACAAGTACATAATAATGCTTCCTCCAGTGAAAATCAATATTTAGAACCGTTTTTGACTGTTTTGGCTTGTAAATGGTGCTTGTTCTCAGTGGTCTTTATAATCATAGCTTCAGGCTTCAGCTGACAGCAGCACTTTGAAATCATCTTTTATACATGAATTGTTCACACACACCCATATTCACACTAGGGCTGTAACGGTATAAGATTTTCACAGTATGATGATCGTCTCAGAAAATATCACGGTTTCACGGTATATATTAAACAATAATTCTTATCAGTAACACTGACTCTTAAAAGAATAAGAACAAGTTATTTGAGTGAACAAATCCTCAATTACAACAAACTTAAAACCATTTTAATGAAAGTATTAAAGTCCCCCTTCTGAAAAAACTAAATACATTTAATTTCATTAAAAAAAAAAACAATTGAAAAATAAAGGTATACACCTTATGTATATCTAGGGCTGGGCGATATAGCTAAAAAATTTATCAACGATATAATGTTTCAAATCGTTCAGTCTCGATAATTATTGACATTTTTTATAACCTTTTTTAAAAAAGAGCAATATAATTAAAAAAAAAATTTAACCACTGTATTTTTAAATTAACCCAATTTATTGAGACAAACAACAAATATTTTTTGTTTTAACAATCAAACACAAAATAAAAATTAAGCAAATATCTAATTTCTAATGTTATATATGCAGATTAAATGGGTCTTAAGGAAACTTTTGTCTTGTCTCCCGAGGCCACAGGAGAGTGCAATGAGCAAAATACAATTGAAAAATAAAGGTATACACCTTATGTATATCTAGGGCTGGGCGATATAGCTAAAAAATGTATCAACGATATAATGTTTCATATCGTTCGGTATCGATAATTATTGACATTTTTTATAACCTTTTTTAAAACAATGAGCAATAAAACATATTTACATTTAACCACTGTATTTTTAAATTAACTACATTTATTGAGACAAACAACAAATTTTTTTTTTGTTTTAACAGTCAAAAACAAAATAAAAATTAAACAAATATATAATTTCTAATGTTTTATATGCAGATTAAATAAGTTAAACTTTTGGCTTGTCTCCCGAGGCCACAGGAGGGCGCAATGAGCAAAATAATGCAGCACATTTAATTAAATTCAATGAGCAAAGTAATGCAGCACATTAAATTGTCAACGCAAGAAATAACTGTCTATAAAAAACGTGCATTACATATAAATTATCTCATATAAATCAAATATAATTTCGTAAATTGCATAAACAATTATGTACAGAACAGCATCATGTATTTCACTGTATTTTTAAATTAACCCAATTTATTGAGACAAACAACAAATATTTTTTGTTTTAACAATCAAACACAAAATAAAAATTAAGCAAATATCTAATTTCTAATGTTATATATGCAGATTAAATGGGTCTTAAGGAAACTTTTGTCTTGTCTCCCGAGGCCACAGGAGAGTGCAATGAGCAAAATAATGCAGCACATTTAAATTGTCAACGCAAGGAAGTAACTCTATAAAAAACATGCATTGTCAAAATTAACTAATAAAAATCAAATATAATTTCATAAATTGCATAAACAATTATGAACAAAACAGCATCATGTATTTATTCATTGCTTAATCCAAAGCCATTCACTCAGATTGCATTTAAAAACATATGAGACGCAGTGAAAAGGAATAAACCTCCACAAATTCGTGACGTGTTTTCTAAAAGTATAAACTAGTTTAACTTTCCATGGCTTTCTATACATCTCTTGTGTGAGATGCGAGTGCAGCGGACATATTTGTCTGTCTAAAAAATGAGCTGAATATGCGTTCTGTGTGAATGGCTTGGTTTCGGTTTTAACCTAATCAAGATCTTCTCCGCATTGAGCTTCTATAGTTCTCTAATATTTTGAATGAGTAACGCAGCAGCGGCGCGTGTGGGCTAGCAAAACATTAAAATGCAACAACGTCACTTACAACATTATCACCGCATCTCGCATTCTTTATACACAATCTCCTCATCACAGGCAGGCACAGAACTCAATTCAGCATGTGTTTGTGTTTGTGTGTGCTGTCTGCGTCACTCATAGCACGTGCCGATATCGTGCGCTATATTGAAAATTTTTTTAACGATATCGAAGAAGGTGTACCGTCGATAAATATCGATACCGTTTTATCGCCCAGGCCTATGTATATCTATATCACACTTTAACATTTTAATTAATGTTTTAAAATGTTATCAAATGATAATTGAGCAATTCCTTTTATTTTAAGGGCTGCACAACAGAGGTATACTAAGTTAAAACATGGACAAGCATTATATTCCTTAAAAATAATGTTTAAATAAATTAATTATTATAAAGAATTATTATTTTTGTTATTATAACTTTGAACTGTACAATGCTAATATATTTCTGGCATAATTTCAAGTTAAATCAAACTTTTATTTTGACAGGTTGTAGCAGACCTTTGAGTTTCAGAGTGTATTTGACATTAAGAAACATATTAAGACATGTTTATTTAAGTTTTCTCTCAGAGCAGCTCTGGTGATGTTCATTATGTAGTTGATAAAACGGTGCCACTCAGAGACATGCAGAAACAAGCAGATTATTTATATAGCAGTCTCTTTGCCCTTTACGGAAACATATCATATCTACTTTTGATTTATCCATCTATCTATCAGATTGCGCATTTTATGTGACATCCTCGTTATACTGTAAATTCCATGTTCACCAATGCACCGGGATTTCCTCTGCATCACGGAAACCATACGGCCTTAACTTATAACTTGTTATAAATGCGACATACCTTTATCTGCACGGATGGATGGTGTCCGCGAATATGAGAATAGGAGCGAACATGTTGGATGGATGCATTGCCTGCTTTAATTGCTGCCACTTTGTGTCCACATTTTTTGCAAATTGGATCCGTCCTCAAGGACAACCCCGTTCGTTGTTTTTTTTTTTATCCGATGTATTCCCATACTACAGGTTAACTTTTTTTGGGGGCGGGGATTGAGATTATATATAATCTGTCATTCTCTCCACTGTAAGTACGTAAACAGCCAAGTGAATGCAAAGTGAAGCAGCTGAGCAGAAATAAAGCCGATTTTTATATATTCACTGTACGGGTGAGATTTTTTTTTCATTCATTTTTTTTTAAACCGTAGATATGAAAATGTTTACGGTATGATAACCGTGCATGTTCAAACCGTGATAAACCGTCTTACTGGTATATCGTTACAACCCTAATTCACACACACCCATATTCACAAACACACACACACACGCACACACTACTGGACGTTGGCGTTTCATCAGGGACTGCAGATGTAATCCCTGATCGGTGGTTTGGTTTAAGTGTCTGGTTTAATTGCACTTAGTACTGAAGTCAACATGAAATTAAATTTGACTGAATGATTTCAACATTGATAATAATCAGAAATGTTTCTTGAGCAGCAAATCAGCATATTAGAATGATTTCTGAAGGATCATGTGACACTGAAGACTGGAGTAATGCTGAAAATTCAGCTTTTTTTTTCAAAAATATGAATTAATTTAAAAAATATTTTCAGATAAAAAACAGTTATTTTAAATTGTAATAATATTTCACAATATTGGTGTTTTTGCTTTATTTTTGATCAAATAATTACAACCTTGGTGAGCAGAGGAGACTTTCTTCAAAAGCAGTAAAAATTTTATAAAACTTTTAATGGTAGTTTAAATATATTTCTCACTGGTTACATTTTTTGTTATATTCATGTTATGTTAGGGCAATAATTCTGACCATTTTAATATAATTAAATACAAAACTTTAACGCTTTTGGAGGATTAAAATGAATGCCATTTCATATTGACTTTAAGTGGAGAAGCACAGCATCCTGGTGACTTATGAGAAATAATCTCATCTAAGCTAACACAGAAACCCCAAAAATATAAGGAGATTTGTCTTATACTAAACTATCAGTGTTCTGTTTTGTCTTGCAGCCTGAAGCTAAAAAGAAAAGAAAATCACATAGACCTCAAATGTGCCAAGAGCACTTTTCTATCTTTCAGTGATGAAACCCTAAAGCAAACCCGGTGAATCAGGTTCACCCATCAGTGTGTACATGTCTATCAATGTGCATAGCGTGTCTTGAAATGTAGGGTTTGCAGGGATAGTCTCTCAGCCTTTGTGTATTTGTGCCTTTTAGGAGTGTCTCAAAGGCATAATTCACTCAAAAAATGTCAGATTTTGGTGAACCACCACCAAGTTTTTCACTAAACTAGTTGACATTGGTATTCACGTCATTACCCATGGGAATGCAACATCACAAATGAGATCTCTTTTAATATCTCATTTGTTTTGCCTAGACGGCAGTGAGATTACATAGAGAGCAAATGGAGATTAAATCTTCCGTTTCTAAAATGTTTCTCCTGAGACTCTAATAATCTCAGAGTGTGTCCTCTTTAGACGAAAACAACAGTGTGCTCAGATTCAAAAACCAGCTCAAACGCTTCCTTTTAAAAGGAATAGTCCAAAAATTTTAATTAACATTTATTCACCCTCAGAGTTTGTTTCTTTATCAGAAAAGATTTGGAGAAATTTAGCATTGCATAACTTGGTCACCAATGGATTCTCTGCAGTGAATGGGTGCCGTCAGAATGAGAGTCCAAACAGCTGATAAATACATCACAAAAATCCACACCACTCCAGTCCATCAGTTAACCTCTTGTGAAAAAAACTGCTGCATGTTTGTAAGAAACATTCATCCTTAAGATGTTTTTAAAGTCAACCCATTGTTTCAGGCTAAAATATGATTCCTCTATTCAAAATATTGCTTACTCCGCAATAGTTTTGTTAATCCTGCACTGTGTGGTCTTCAGCAAACAGATTATATATAATATAAAAAAAAAAAGTACAAATGTTATATTTCACAGATGTGTCTTTGGCCTGAGCTGAAGAGATACAGGAAGAGAAAATCCTCTGCATTTCCTTAAGTGAAGACAATATTGTGTATTGACTGAAAATCCGATTATTGCGCTTTCAGTGCATCTTCTTCACAGACTGAAGTGATGGTGTTTCTTTCACACAGCAGCATTATATTAATATTCTTCAATCATGTTAATTTAGGCTACGTCCACACGAAGCCAGAGCTTTCCCTATCCGATCTTTTTTTCCCCTCATCTCAAGAAATATCTGCGTCCACACGAAACTGACACAAAACTATGTAGTATACATGCCAGACCAGTATGTGGCGCTGTAATTCTGCAACAGAGATACACTAAAAACGGAGAAGACTACTTGGACTATGCGCATAAACCTTGCGCGCGGTATACAAACGTACATGCACACACACATATAGACTTCCTACAGTATGTACAATACAAATGACTGCATTTTGAAACTCTGCACATGCATGCCAGCTTATAAAAGCTAAATCAGACATTTGCATGCACTTCCATTACTGTCAGATACAGAGCAGCCCACATGCACACATATGCAGCAAAGACAAAGAATCGCTCTTCACTGCCGTATGAGTGCAGATGCATAAATGAATGCGAGAGTAATTAGAATAAAGGTCATCTGCGTTCGCCTCTTCTTCCGGAGCTTTTGCTATGGCCTGGTTTCTTGTCAGCCTTCCTGTAAGCTTCATTGGAGCAGTCTGCATGTTTGTGCCGTTTAGCATGCATTATATGCAAGTGCACAGTATGTTTTGTGTCTCTTCAGTGACCTTTCCCAGAAACACATTTGTGAGATTGATGTTTGAAGAGTGTGTGGGTGGGTTTACTTGGCTCTACTCCGGAGACAGAATTTTCAAAATTTTAACGTAAATTTTTACAAATCCTCACTTTGGATATGTCATTGAAAGTAAAACATTTATTTGTTTGTTTATTCATTTATTAGTGAAAATATACAAAGCTAATTATAATGGTTACAAATGTCATTAGTAATATATTATGCCCTTTTTGGTAGGTGGGTGAAACTCATGAAGACTTTGTTCCTCAAAATCAAAAGACAATGTAGGAAATTATATTTTGCATTAAGGAAATGATGCCCATTTGGGATTGTTACAATTTTCTTGCAGTGTGACAATATTTTAATGGCAATTTAGCCCATAATTCACCTCAAGATTAAATCTTTTTTTTCAGTCTTTTTATTGTAATGCAGTAATTAAAATCATTCTGTCAGGACATAATGATTATTTTTAATTATTAAAATTAGCATGAAATAAATTCAGGACAAAAAATACTACAGTGCTGTGTGATTGAGTTAAGTTTACTTAACAAATGTACACATTTTAAATAACTTTTTTTTCACATTTTGATCCTGAGAATTTTTTTGAAGTTTAGATTTATTTTTTATTTAAATGTATTATTATTAAATTAACTAATTAATCGCACATTTTTCTGAAATTAATCGCGATTAATCCCACCTAACATTAAAGTTTTTAAATATACTTTTATATTGCAATAATTTCACATTCAATCTTCAAATTAATGTACAAACAACATACAGTATATATATATTTTTTATATTTGTTTAATGGCATCTTCTTTATGACTGAAGGCTAGTATCAATGATACCAATACTGATTTCTCTATAAAATTGCCCCCCCACCCTAATATTTAACCATTGACTGTAGCCATTTAACATTACAGTATAATTGAGAGCTATCAATTTTAACATTTATTAGACTTTAAAAAATAACTTCTAATTTAAGTTAACTTAAAACAATCTTCACATAAACCCATTATAATAAATGTCATATTTATGTGCCCTTCAGCAGAAATATACAGAAATTGAAATTGAAGTTATCAAACCTTAAATTCTAAATTAAATATAGATGAATCATTAAAGCTATAAAAGTTATTTTTCCCTCTTTTTTTCTTTGTCCTTTGATTAATATACATCACAGCAGCTGGTTATTAGGTTATTATGGCTGTTATTTCTTTAAGAGCTGCCGCTGCTGAAAGTGACGCGGATCTCAAGGTTATTTTCGTAAACTAAAACTAAAACTAAGACTAAAACGATTGATGAAAAAACAATTTCGTAAACTGAAATAAAATAAAAATGTCAAATAATTGAAAAACTAAAACTAAACTAACAACAGTTATTGAAAAACTAACTGAAATAAAATAATAATTATCAAAAATAAATAATCGTTTTCGTAATCATTACGTTCTCACCCCTTGGCGGAAAAATATACGAGCTGTGTGGAGGTTTAGGGAAATATAGCCTACCTGTAATGGCGCATCACGCACATATCTGACGGAGAGATGCAAAGCAGTTTAAAGCCTGCACGGATCTTGTTTGGTAAACGTGCACCAGCAGTACTTATCAGAACACCCGACCCATTATCTGATAGCAGCGCTAATTTAATTCTGTACCAGACGAGAACCGTTTGACATAAAGACGCGACCCGAACCGCACTCGCATTACATCTACTACATCAGGTAGGCAAAATTATTTATTTTCTCATGTAACACAAGAAATCAAGCCAACATTAGGCATTCTAAGTCGATGCTCTGAAGAAAAATAGACAAGTAGAGCAATATGGTAATTAACAGAAAAAAAAGATGAGAACGCGCATCCATTCTGTAAACAATAAAAAACTTTTGCCTACATATTGTGAACAATCTGGGGTGTGTTTCCCATACAACTACGTAATTCGCTGATTAACCACCATAGTACAATGCATCGTTGTGGAAACGAACTAGCTAGTCACGACTGTTTCCCGAATCATGGTACCTGTGTCGCAGATCCATCGTTTAAACCAC
>NW_015505381.1:616110-623982 GCF_001515645.1 Sinocyclocheilus grahami
TTGCTCTTTTGTTAGTTTTGATTGCTTCCATTGTCCTCATTTGTAAGTCGCTTTGAATAAACGCGTCTGCTAAATGTCTAAATGTAAATGTAAATATATCTAGTATACAAAAGATATATATAGATATGGTACTGTACTTTTTGATTTTACAAGTGCTTAGATTTTTTTAGAAAAAAGAAAATAATTATATAATCGTATATCAGGGTGCAATTTGCTTTAAAGCTAAATGTAAAAAAAAAAACATACTTAACATCTTTCAATAGCTATTTTCGTTTTAGAGCTGTCATTTTATAATTGTAATCTCATTGGAGGACAGACGGGAACAAAAATGTCAATGGCTAAAAGTCAATAAATAATCTGTTGTACACAATGAAAGGCAACATGTCATGAGGCTTTTCCATCAGCTTTATAGATCTGCAAAATACAAGCATGCAACACTTTCAAAGTATGATTCTAATCTCTGCTTATGGTTTCCATTTTATTGCTGTGATCCACACGGATGTAGTCAAATACTGTGATCTGTCATTCGTACGACTTCAAACATTTAAAGTTGAATGTGAAGCATTCACATCACCAAATACAGGCATGATTTAAACAAATTGGTTCTAAAAGCAATTTTATATATATAAAATTAAAATGAAATTAAATGAACTTACCAGAATTATTATTCCTTTAAGTGTTATGGTGTTTGATATGAATTTTAAAAATCCAAAGGAAAATCCTGGCAGGATTTCAGAAGGCAAGCCCTACATGTCATCTTAACTGGAGGCTGTTGGGCAGACCAGAGGATTATGGGTCGTTGCTATGGCCTGGTTTCTTGTCAGCCTTCCTGTAAGCTTCATTGGAGCAGTCTGCATGTTTGTGCCGTTTAGCATGCATTATATGCAAGTGCACAGTATGTTTTGTGTCTCTTCAGTGACCTTTCCCAGAAACACATTTGTGAGATTGATGTTTGAAGAGTGTGTGGGTGGGTTTACTTGGCTCTACTCCGGAGACAGAATTTTCAAAATTTTAACGTAAATTTTTACAAATCCTCACTTTGGATATGTCATTGAAAGTAAAACATTTATTTGTTTGTTTATTCATTTATTAGTGAAAATATACAAAGCTAATTATAATGGTTACAAATGTCATTAGTAATATATTATGCCCTTTTTGGTAGGTGGGTGAAACTCATGAAGACTTTGTTCCTCAAAATCAAAAGACAATGTAGGAAATTATATTTTGCATTAAGGAAATGATGCCCATTTGGGATTGTTACAATTTTCTTGCAGTGTGACAATATTTTAATGGCAATTTAGCCCATAATTCACCTCAAGATTAAATCTTTTTTTTCAGTCTTTTTATTGTAATGCAGTAATTAAAATCATTCTGTCAGGACATAATGATTATTTTTAATTATTAAAATTAGCATGAAATAAATTCAGGACAAAAAATACTACAGTGCTGTGTGATTGAGTTAAGTTTACTTAACAAATGTACACATTTTAAATAACTTTTTTTTCACATTTTGATCCTGAGAATTTTTTTGAAGTTTAGATTTATTTTTTATTTAAATGTATTATTATTAAATTAACTAATTAATCGCACATTTTTCTGAAATTAATCGCGATTAATCCCACCTAACATTAAAGTTTTTAAATATACTTTTATATTGCAATAATTTCACATTCAATCTTCAAATTAATGTACAAACAACATACAGTATATATATATTTTTTATATTTGTTTAATGGCATCTTCTTTATGACTGAAGGCTAGTATCAATGATACCAATACTGATTTCTCTATAAAATTGCCCCCCCACCCTAATATTTAACCATTGACTGTAGCCATTTAACATTACAGTATAATTGAGAGCTATCAATTTTAACATTTATTAGACTTTAAAAAATAACTTCTAATTTAAGTTAACTTAAAACAATCTTCACATAAACCCATTATAATAAATGTCATATTTATGTGCCCTTCAGCAGAAATATACAGAAATTGAAATTGAAGTTATCAAACCTTAAATTCTAAATTAAATATAGATGAATCATTAAAGCTATAAAAGTTATTTTTCCCTCTTTTTTTCTTTGTCCTTTGATTAATATACATCACAGCAGCTGGTTATTAGGTTATTATGGCTGTTATTTCTTTAAGAGCTGCCGCTGCTGAAAGTGACGCGGATCTCAAGGTTATTTTCGTAAACTAAAACTAAAACTAAGACTAAAACGATTGATGAAAAAACAATTTCGTAAACTGAAATAAAATAAAAATGTCAAATAATTGAAAAACTAAAACTAAACTAACAACAGTTATTGAAAAACTAACTGAAATAAAATAATAATTATCAAAAATAAATAATCGTTTTCGTAATCATTACGTTCTCACCCCTTGGCGGAAAAATATACGAGCTGTGTGGAGGTTTAGGGAAATATAGCCTACCTGTAATGGCGCATCACGCACATATCTGACGGAGAGATGCAAAGCAGTTTAAAGCCTGCACGGATCTTGTTTGGTAAACGTGCACCAGCAGTACTTATCAGAACACCCGACCCATTATCTGATAGCAGCGCTAATTTAATTCTGTACCAGACGAGAACCGTTTGACATAAAGACGCGACCCGAACCGCACTCGCATTACATCAGGTAAGCAAGAATATTTATTTTATCATGTAACACAAGCAATCAAACCAACATTATGCAGCGCAACATGATAATTAACAGAAAAAAGGATGAGAACACGCATCGATTCTGTAAACAACACAAAACTTTTGCCGAGCATCTTGTGATCACTCTGCCAGGCTTTTGAACAAATGTGCATTGGCTAAATCACATCATACACACGCTTATAATTCTTCATAAATGAAAAGAACATTCAGACATAAGCCTTTACTGTTAAATGCCATTGCCGTTATTATTGAATTTCATTAGTCCCAGTTTTGATTGCACGGCTGTTCACGGAAAAGTGAGCAAGACACCACAGTTACAATATCATGATTATGGTTAAATAAGAAAAGACATATAACCAAATCAGGCTACATTTATTTTCATACTAAATATCTCAACACACACCATTGGATATGACATTAAGCGCGACTTGTGTAGATTAATTTAGTAAAAAAGGCTTGTCTGCTTTCTTTGGCGTGTATTTGTATACTTTTACTATCTAATCAATCTCAGCATGCGTTAATTTTGTGTCGCTATATGTTTGCCTCACGAAGGTTAAATTATGCCTTCGTCTTTCTTTGGCCTGCGCTCTGGAAATGATCTGTTAATTGCACATTTATTGTGATTTCAAAAGATTCAACTGCAAGAAGACGAAATAGAACTCACTTCTGCACTTGCACACTGTTTTCTGTGCTGCTCACACACACACACAAAGCACACGCACAAAAGCCGCCTCTTATATACGCGAACACTGAACTGAGCTCTCTTTCTCACGTTTTTACACATTCAAATGGACAAATACACACAGAATTATATAAAAATATCCCATAAATACAACCGGTTATGTCTTAAGTGAACGTAAAGTGTTGAGAAAGAAAACATGGGTTTATTGGATCCGTGCATTGACAGCAGCCGCCGCCGCCATTAATGTTAATCAGTGAACAAAAGAAAATAAAATCCCTCACTGATCTTGACTGAATCACTTTTGTAACCTCAGTTTATATTTTATTTGCCTGTTGTTCGGCGCTGATTATTGTAATGGCAACGTGCATCTGTGTATGCGATTATTTTGGAGATGCGATATGAGATATTATTGGATATCGCAATATTTTTAAAGATATCACAATATTTTTATATATTTTTTTATATATCACAATATAAACCTGTTAAAAGGTTAACATTCAACCTGTTCTTTTTCATCAGTAGTATTATTTGTGATTTGAATTTTGTGAATGGGAGTTCCTCTTTTGTTATGTTATAAGCTGGGCTTTGGTTGCTTTCACTTTCGAATTTGTGATCTTCTTGTCACGTTTTACAAGAAAAGATAATTGTCTGTTTTGCTTACATCTACACACCTTTCACTTTTTAAGACTAAACCAAAAGATGGATTCATTGTTATTCTTAATTAAAAAGTACAACAACAATAAAAGAGTTCAGTTCAGTCGCACCAGTCTACCTCTAAAAAAAAATTTGTCGCACCAACAGGAAAAATGGTCGCAGTCTGGAGCCTTGATATAGATAGTCAGCTGCTATAATATTAATAATTTAAAATATATAAATATATGTTTCATTATTATTAGCATTTTTAAATTTAGTTGTGAAATTGACCGACTGAGTGTGTAAATTTGTTCATGTACAGCTGTATTTGATAAACTAAGTGAGTGACATAGCGCTTGACACGGAGAGAACCGTATAGCTTGTGTGTGTATGATGGTGGCTAGCACTAGCAGCTCATTTCACACACAGCTGAGACTTCAAAGGCAGCCCACATTAACCCTGTGTGGCGGAACCCTGTGTGAAACCGCATTTCCCGTCTTGCCTTGCTCTCCATCGTCTCCCTTCACACCCGCATTCATATTGAAATGACCTGATTTGTGCCTCGTCTGTCAAAGATAAAACTTCAAACGAGTTATGCACGTGTGAGATGAGTCCAGGAGTCATCCGTGGTCAGGTGTGTGTAAAGTCAGCGCCTCGCCTCAGGTGTTGCATGAAGAAGACGATCTGAATAGTTCTGCAATCCGTGTTGATGATATTGGGAAACTCACTTGTCAACTTAATCATGTGACATCGACTTCAACAAAATCAATAAAACAAACGTAATGTCAATGCAAAATCAAAATTGATGGTTCCTTAGTGCATGATTCTGATCTTATTGTACGTCATAACTTGACGTCATGATGCACTAACCACAAATGCATCATGACTTAAAATCAGCCCCTGTTGGTCAAACTATACAACCTTTCAGAATCAGGCTTTAGAGATCTACCAGTTAATTTAACTGAGCGTTAAGTAATTGTGAGGGTCCTGATGATGACAGAGTGACAATTTGGCTGATTATAATGATGGTAGTTAAGATGTTGATAGTCTTAACGATGACACCAGAAAGCTAATGATGGTCACATAACTGTGTGCTAATGACAATGATAATGATAAAACTTTGTAATATATATGATGCTGATGATGGCCTAATTATGACGATATACATGTAGTCTAGATTTTTAACCATCTAAAAGTCTCCAACTAAATGTCTCAAATATCTTTTGAAGATTTGATGCCATGTAGCTCACAAACTTTGACAAATTAGTGCTTCTGTGGAAGTGTGCATATTTTATTTTATTCTATTTTCTTATTTATTTGATTTGATTTTGTTATTTTATTTAATTGCTTTTTTAGTTTATTTTAGAAATTATTTGTATATTATTTGAGAAATTATATAAATATAATCAAATAATGTAATAACTAAAGTAAACATGGAGTAAAACCAACCCAGTATTTATTTACGTCATTATAAGAAGTTAAATCTTGAATAGTATTTCTGCCATTTTATTTTATTTTATTTTATTAGTTTTTTTATTTTTATGACAATATACAATTATTTAATTAAAAAAATGGATAATATTAAATCATGTTATACATAAATAAATAAAATGATTAGGCTTGAATTATTATGTGAGGATAAAGAGACTGTGGAGTGAGAGACATAGTGGCCATTCTAAAACAAAATGTAATTGCAGCAATATGTTGAAGACCTGGGTTAATGTAAAATATCCTAACCATCATCTCTGCTCTGTATTTTCTCTCACAGATACAGTCTCTCTTGTGACTAACGCTGGTTTGATCTCAGCGGTGTTGGTGTAGTGTGCTGTAGATTTGTCATTTCTACAGTATAAACTCTTGACTGTGTTTGGGGCTGTACTGCAGGGCTTTGGCTCTTGATGAATTATGAATCTCTAGCTGGACTGGTCTGTTATGGCAGGGATAATGTTGTTTGTGTGTGTGTGTGTGTGTGTGTGTGTGTGTGTGTAGCTGGACCGGTCTCAGGGATAAAGCCGTTTGTATTGGATAGGATTTGCCCCAGAAAGCAGATAAAAACGATGGGCAAATCTCTGATTGAGCTGTATAATAGAGTTTGTGTGTCTGGAAGCATGTGTGTTTGTATGTCACTGGGAATAATTAGTTATTTGTCATGTAACAGATGTTTTTATACTCACAGCGACCTGCAGTGCAACTTTAAACAGGTTCAGTCACTGTGGAGCAACATGAGGTTAAGTGCACAATCATCAGGACAGAGATTTCACCACAAATCTGCTGCATCTGACATGATGTGGATTACCAGAAATTAATTTTATCCTCAGTTTGTAAAAATATTGTTTCCACTAATGCATTTTCTGTGGATGTCTATGGGCAGAGACATTGCACAGGGATTAACGTTAAATTGCATGCTGTTTCAAACTAAAATAGTGACAACACCTTAAACTTTATATGTGACAAATATGGTAGAATCACTTGTTCCCTTTCAGTCGGTCACTCTCGACGTCACGTCGGATGACCGACGAAATTGGGATCTCGCTTAGAGAGACCAATCTACTTCGAGTGTAAACTAAACGAGCCAATGCACATTGGCATGTGATTATTGCATCCAGCTGCCGCTGATCACAGCGTGAGTATAAGTAGGCAGCAGATGCAGCGCATATTCAGCTTTTCGCTTCGGAGCCAAGCGATCACATCGTTCTGCTCCTGACTACTCTACTGAGAGAAGAAGACTGAACGAGTTCAGTGCACTCTTGGAGAGCTCTTCGTGTTGGCGGGTGCGTCTTTTTAAAGACGACGTTGCGTGGCAAACTTGACGTTACGTCTTTGTAAAGACGATGTGGGTCTTGCTATAGACAACGTATCACCCGAGCGTTTCTGGATGCGGTCGTTACCTGGCGCTGGGTGATGGTCACGATCGCTGCCTCACGTGCCTGAGCATGTAGCACGCTGAGGTGGCGTTTGTGGATGAGTCATCTTCTCATTGCGGGAAGATGATCATCTCGGAGTCGTGGGCCAAGCTCCGTTTCCTCAAGGGGCGGAGTTCCATTGCCTCTGCCTTGATCTAGTTCTTCTCTTGGCGGCAGCCAGGGGGGGCTACTTCAGGCAGTAGAGCGGGCGGTCTGAGGCACTCTGCAGCCAGTTGAGCTGCCAATGGAAGCAGACAATGTAATTACATGTAACTGTCATATAACTGTATATTCACTATTCTAGAGGAGAGTGCCATTGAATGTGTAGCTAATATTAAGTGGATTTACATGAAAAAAAAAATCAGAACTGAACAAACACTGGATTAAAAAAAAACCTCCCAATAAATGTCCAAACAGCGATGCTATTAGAGCATTTATTGTATTATATCTTGCCTCATTTACATCTATTTTTGCATTTGATGTTGATTTGAGGAGTTGTTAGGACTACTTATTATTGCCATCATACCAACTGAGAATTTATTGCAATGATTTTAAATTCAGTTGAGGTATCTGACATATTATGACATAACATTGATGTTTTATATGAAGTCTTTAAAGCCATAGGCTATAATATGTTGTTTTTAGATAAATTGCTCAGAGACCAACCAGTTGGACAGAGGTTATATGTACAAATCATCCAAGCACCCAATTCCTAGCCATTTCTATAGGCTACATTTCATTAAGGTTGCTAAATATTATTAAACTGGAAAGAAATTAAAGATCCATCTTTGATTGTCAAAAGAATTCCAGGTTCCGTTCACTCAGCCAATTAGATTTCACGTAGTATTTTCACCGGTCAGTTGTGGAGGTCTGATTGGTTTAAGCTTCATTTATATAGCACCTTTTAATCAGAAAAGACAAACATAAAATAGTTATAGTAAAACAAAGTAGCTACAATAACCAGTTTATGTTAAAACAAAATACAACAATACAACAA
>NW_015505381.1:624768-641646 GCF_001515645.1 Sinocyclocheilus grahami
CAGTTGTGGAGGTCTGATTGGTTAAAGCTTTATTTATATAGCACCTTTTAAAACAGTGTATACAAAGTAGCCTACTTTACAAAGAGATGCATATGTGCATTCTCAGAAAAGATCAAAATACAAACATAAAATAGTTATAGTAAAACAAAGTAGCTACAATAACCAGTTATGTTAAAACAAAATACAACAATAAAAAATCAAGGAAAGGCCCTGCACAAATCTGTTTTGAGACTAGGCTGCTTTTTAAAAGTGCATAATGATAACTTTTGACAACGTTTAATTCAGGTGCGAAAATAATTAATATCTATAAAGCATGAGCACAGAGAGATTTGTGAGCGCACAGAACAGTTTGAGTGAGAGGAGAGACACGTTTTAAGTGAGCGCACACTTTCCGTGCGAGAGCAGCGTGTATCTGAGCGTGCGTGCGTCCGGTTTTGTGCAAGAGCAAAAGAAATCTGCGCGCTTTCGCACTACAATAATGCGCTCTCGACATTTGTCATTAAAATAATGCCATAACTTTGCCAAATGCAGCAATTTTTGCTTCTGTGGATGTGTTTGATGAAGTACATAAATTTTATATTTTATATTTATAAATTATTTTTAGAAATTCAATATTAAAATTATTTATTGTTATTATTATTGTTATATAATGTAATTATTTTATTTATTTATTTTTCAAAAACTATTAAGTAAAACATATAGCCTGCATTTATGTCATGTCATTAAAAATAATTTTGGGGATCTATATAATTATTTCCATGGCAAAGAATGAAAAATAAAGAATGATAAAACCAAGTTAATTGCTTGAGCAACACAAAATTGGTGTCATTTTGAAGCTTTGAAGTGCTTTTCAGTTAGCTGAAAACAGACTTGTAACACATTATACCATATTTCAGTTCACTCCTCAGATTTTCCACTACATTCATGCAGAAAGGGTGATAAAAATGAACAAATTAAACTTAACAGCATGTGTTAATGTGTTAAGCATGTGGCAGACGTACAGTATGAGACTATACTTCATTTACAGTAAGTGCTCATCGTCATCATTGCTTGTTGCACATTTTTTGCGCTTTGCCTTCAGTGCTAGTTCCTGGTTATATGTCCTCTAAGAGCTTTTTCTCTCTTCTCTTTACGTTCCTGAGCTCGTCTTTTTTTCCTTTCACTTGCTCTGTCTCGCAGCTGCGGTGAAATCCTTGCGGTTTTGTCTGGAAGGCGGCGTGAATTCTCTCTGATTCTGCCTCTCTCTGTCAGGTCCTTTGTCCTGCCGCAATTATCATAGTGATGGAAATGAAAGACACAAAAGAAGGAACGTGATTTTCAATTGGCAGCTTTTCAAAGTCTTTGTTCGTTTCTAATGTGACTGAAAGACAAAGCAGAAAAGGGGAAAACACAGGAGAGAAAAGGCACGTTTGTTTTGTAAAACGTTAACATGTGAGATGTATCTTTTGCATTACGGCCATGTTCATACTGCCATCTCTGTCTCTCTGTTCCTCTTCCAGACAGGCTAAGTTTAGTGCTTTTGTGGAATTTGTAACAGCAGAAAGTTTCCTCGAGTCTAAACGGATCAGACACACTCCATAGTGTCGGGTTTCTGCATCCTTTTTAGGGTTGACTGCCAGTTTAAACGGACTTGAGTTTGTGGTATAATGTTGATTACCACACAGATAATCATTTGGACTAGTCCTTTATTTTGCAAACGCAAGCAAAACTTACATTCACAGTAATGCACTTATAATGGAAGTCAATGGGGGAAGACGTGGAGGCTTTAAAGTTATTTGAGCTTTAAAGTTGCCTAAATCCATCTTTTAGCTGTGAGACTACTGTTGGAAGAGCTTCTAGACATGCATCACCAACCAACATTAATATTTCTGTAAAGTTACCAGGATTACCAGCTTTACATGGCCATTGTAAAAGGTGAAACATTGGATGTAACTTAGCACAGACAGCATTAGTAAATGGTTTTATCATGTTAACATATATAAAGTTTAAATCTGGTGGCTAAATTTTTATAGTATTTTGAAATATAGAGGTATTTTGATGTTTTTCCAGTGCAATATCGTCCCCATAGACTTCCATTGTAGTTAACGGTTTTTTGGAAAAGAAAAGAAAAGGAAAGGATGTGGCATGTGGCCAAGTATGGTGACCCATACTCAACTTACTGAGTTTGCTATTATTTTAATTAAAAATAATACAATTATAATAATAAAATAAATAAATAAAAATAAGCATTTTTTGTGGTGTTTCTGGTCAAAAATAACCGATCTACAAAAAATTGCTTGTAAATCTCTCATTATGCTATATTACCACCAAATATTGGATTCAATATTTTTATGAACTTGTTTTCTTTAAATAAGCACAGGGTTTGTATTTCTTTTTGGAACTGTTTGAACACAGGCCTGATTGATCTGAGCTTAGCCGCCTCAGTTTTTGAGTGAACGTTGCCAAAATGATCCACAAATAATGTTTTTTTCCACTCAATAGCTATGGTGCATAATAAGGCCAAAACATGCTAATTAAAAGAAGCTGATATTGACATTAAAAACAACAAACTGAAAGACCGTGTCAAAAAGTCTATTTCTGCGTTCAATGAAATGTTCTCTGAGAGTATATATAAAAATGTAACGTTTGGTTTGGGTTTTGTTTCATGTTCTTGTTTGGTGTTTCATGTTTCATGTTGGTTGTTCTAGTCATGTGCCTTGTTTCCCATTGGTTGGTTTATGTCACATGACCCTCTTTGTTTGGTGTATATATAGCCCTCTTGTTGCCCTTGTCTCTTGTCTAGCTTGCCGTTCACGAACTCACAGACTGTCCTGTCACAGACAAGTGGTCTGTCCATGTCTCTGCTCAGCCATGGCTTCCTGCTCTGCTGTCACCACCCGGCCTCCCTGCTCTGCCTGCTCCGTCATGGCTCCCTGCTCTGCCTGCTCCGCCATGGCTCCATGCTCCTATGGATCTGATCCATGGCCCAGGTCCTCCATTGATCCACAGTCTGCCTCTATTCCATGACCCAGGTCCTCCAGTGTTCCACAGTCTGCCACTGTTTCACGGCCCAGGTCCCTCTCTGCTCCATTGTCTGTCACTGCTCCATGGCCCGGGTCCTCCAGTGTTTCGCTGTCTGCCTCTGCTCCACGGCCCAGGTCCTCCAGTGCTTCACGGTCCAGGCCCAACTCTGCTCCACATTCTAGACCTACCCTTGCTCCAAGGTCCAGGCCCACCACTGCTCCATAGCCCATGGTCTTGCCCACTGCTTCATGGTCCTTGCCATGATTCTGATCCTGTTCCCCTGCATGGGCCTGGCCCTCCGTCCCTCCCCCAGTTCCACCTCCGCTCCACCACCCTTCTGGACTTTTTGGGTTTTGTTTGGATTGGGTATTATGTTAGGGCATCTGGAGCCGCCCTTAGAGGGGGGATATGTTTTGTTTGGTTTGGGTTTTGTTTCATGTTCTTGTTTTCGTGTCTTAATTTGTAATTTGATTCATGCTGTTAGTGTCATGCTTCCCTTGCCCTCATGTATTTCTGCCTTGTGTATGTGTCATGTTGTGATTGGTTGTTCTAGTCATGTGCCTTGTTTCCCATTGGTTGGTTTATGTCACGTGACCCTCTTTGTTTGGTGTATATATAGCCCTCTTGTTGCCCTTGTCTCTTGTCTAGCTTTGATGTTGTTATTCTGCTGTCGGTGAGTCTGTTTATGCCAAGTCAAGTCTGTTCGATTCAAGTCAAGTCTTTTGGATTATGTTTTGTGTTTATGTAAATAAACTGCACTTGAGTTCTCACTTCAGCTCGCCTTCCGTGGACCAATTCGTTACACAAAAACAACAATAAAAAAAGACCAAGAGCCCCATTCATTTGTTTCTTGATGACTCTTTCGTCACAGTGATGCAGCACATTTTTATCCGTGTATTTAGCAGTCAGTGGTTCTGTAGTTAATGACCCTGTGTTTCTACACCTTTTATCAGAGCTCTGCTTTTGTGTTCAGCAAATTTAATCGCTTCGTAATTGGGTGTTTTTTTTAAATATCAAAGTGGAGTGAAATTATAGGCTTGAGGTTGATAAACAGCAAAAAGGGCTGTGAGAGAATCAGCCATGCTTGGCCAGGTGAATACTGAGTCACATTGGCAGAGCAAAATTACCCAAATTCATTGCCTGCTTAGTGAGCTTCTTTGAAATGTCACAATATTTTAATGCAATAGGTGAGAGGAGAAAGTATATTTTATATCTAGAATAATTTTATATGTTCGTTGCCTGCATGCATGTATATTACCATAAATTAATAAAATGTCTTGTTAGATGAGCATGATTTTGCTTCTAGCTAATTTTGTAGTTAGATATATTTCTTCCAACTACAAAATGATAAATGTCACAAAGTATTTCCTCTAAAGATGAACAGAATAATATAAGAAATCTTTTTTTTTTGGCAGAAGTAAAATTGAGCCTAATTTTACTTTTATTTTAAACCATCTGTTGTGTTGTTTTCTTGATCAAAAACGCATTTCCCCTTTAAAGTATCAACCACAACTCATTCTTACTATGATAATGTAATAAAAATGACTCTTTGTAACTTATATTTAAGTTATATAATACTTATACCACATTTAGCCATGGATAGATGTGCACATTTGAACAAAATTGAAAAACTACTGTTTTAAATGGCTTTTTTAATATTGAAGTGCCACTTGACACAAACCCCAGTATAGTCTCGGGTTAATTTCAAGGCTATTAGCACACATAAAATGTAAAAATTATTTCAGTTAACTGAACTCCCATGATGCATGGGATTACCATATTATTTATTTCTCACGACTGCGACTGATTTCTAGATGCCTTTTTCTGGACGTAACAGAATAGGCAGCTTTTTTGGCATAATGCGCCATAAAATCACAAAAATACCCTCCAACAGCTCTCACAAGGCAAGATAGAAATCAAAGCTTTCATAAAAGCACTTCTGGCACAGGTAAGCCATTTTAGATTACACATTTGAAGGCGAGCGAATATCTCGAAATGGCAGTCTGTAAAAAATCTCCCCGAGCAGAAATGGTAGTGCATTTGAGAAGAACCCCAGGGTTATGATGCCCTCCGTGGACGTCTGGGAGTTTCTGTGATAGCGGCTCAGAGAAATGAGCGCCGGCCACATCTTCAGTCAAACCTCCAAATGAGTTTGTTTTAATAGTTTATGTCTGCCCTTCCTAAGTGGCTTTCAATTCATTCTGACACTGAATATAAAGACCCAGCCGGCGCTGAAACGCAGATAGCGCTTGGCGCATTAATATTACCAGGCACCATCATTTACAATCACCCCTACGATTGCGAAATCGCAAGCACCGCTGTTTATTTCTTTCCGTACAGCACTGGATGCTGGTTGTAGATGAGATAGGGGTGTTTCTAAGTGGTACGATCCCTCTCTATTGCTACGGTGGGAAGAACTAGGCATTAATCTTCACTGCTTGGACAGAGGGAAATTAATGATCATTTGCGCTGACGACATAATCGGGCTTCACGCTGTCCTCCGATACTAAATTGCCATCTTTGTTCCACGTAATATCTCTCTCTCTTTCTCTCTCCCACTCTCAATCTTTGCTCGTTTCCTGGTCGTTTGCCGTTATCAGTCATTAAGTGGCTGGTTCCCATGGCAACGGCGGTTTGGAGATGGCCTGGTAGGGTGTTAACTGGCCTCTGGTCTAACGCGGTGAAATTACCTCGTCACGCTCCAAAGGTCTGCGTGCTCTTCAAGGTGACCGTTGTGCACTTTTGTCACAGCTGTCGGTTTGCATGCGAAGGTCACGGCGTGCATGTGTGTATGTGTGAGACGGAGTTAAAGGAGTTAACTCACCCACAAACGAAGGTTCTGTCATTGCTCACCTTTGTGTTATTTCAAACCTTTCTTTTATCTATAGGACACAAAAGGAGATGTTTTACAGAATGTCCTGGCTGCTGTTTCTCAGACCGTGAAAGTGAATGGGGACTGGGATACATGTGTATTCAAATAATGCCTCAAGATGCATTGCACATGTTTTTATGTTGATTATGAAATCAATGACAAAAATCAATGAGGTCTGATGTTAAACCTGCGGCGACATGTCTTGATGCGCCATTTTTGAATGCACTTCTAATTCCATACAATGTAAGTAAATAGTGACTGGGATGCATTCATGTACATTGAAACATGATGTTTCAAGATGTGTCCCGCTATCTCTGAAGCCAATGAAAAGACGTGTCAGTCGATTGTATTTGATGTCATTAACATGAAACATGGTTTTGAGGTGCCTCAATTACATATACATGAACATGAGTACATGAATAATGACTTTAGTTTCACTCTGTTCCTCACATAAAACTATTGAATGACTTCAGAAGACTTTTAATGTAATGCACAAGTCATATAGATGCTTGCGATGGTGCTTTTTGTCATTTTTGGCACTTGACAGCACTTGGTCACCATGCACATTGTTTGGAAAAGAGCCGCTTCAACACCGCATTTTGCATTTATGTGTTTGGCTTTTATGCAAAGCAACTTACATTGCTTTCAGGGTATACATTTGATCAGTTCATACAGTTAACTGAAACTAAAATCAAGTCAATTTACTTGCTTCAAATAAAATCTATTTAAACTTATAAAAAATGACAAAACACAACAATATATCTTTAAACTTTATCTTTAAACTTAAAGATTCAAAATATTAATACAAATGAACTAATAATCTTATTAGCTATGTTTCAATCCAAAGTTGCGAATTTAAAGGGGTTGTTCACCCAAATATTAATTTTCTGTCATAATTTAGTTGTTCTAATATTAAGGCCCTATGAAATCCATTTAATTTTTTCCCCAAATTCCGTTTTAGTTTTTTCAAAATTCATTTTTTTCTATTTACATTTTCTAAACTCAGTTTTAATGGTTAAATAAAATTGTATTACTAAAAAAGCATTTATAATTAATTGAAATAATGAAATTTACACAATTCAACAGCAATTTATTAAAAGTTTAACAAAAATTACTTTTTTAAGGCCCTATGAAATATTTATGCATTTCCTTCCAGTGTTTTCCCCCCCTTAAATTCAGATAAAATTCATGGATGTAATCATAGCTAATGATACTAAAATAACACTGGGTCGCACTGAAGAAAGAAAGTCATACAGGTTTGGAGTGACGTGAGAGTGAGTAAATGATGACAGAATGCTCATTTATGGGTGAGTTACTCCTTTAACGAAATCAGGATTTCTCACGGATTGCCCATTTCCTGACCTCCTCGGAAACTCCTCGTCCGGTTTTTATTTGCTCTAACAGAACGCACGCATTAACACAGCGTGCTAAAAGCCTTATCTCCTTACACTTCTCTTTAGGTGTCCTCTCTTTTCGCCAGTCCCTTTTAAAGGGTTTTGACCCTGTTGGCATTTTACATGGGCGACACGTCCCTTTAATTACTCTCTCGTTTTGTCTCCCAACGCTCTCTTGCTCGCTCTATCTGCCTCGCCAAGAAACACGTTGAATGTCATGTGTGTGGGTTTGGGCATTTATGCTAAACGCTGGTGTCACATGGTATTTGAATATCCAGGGCTGCTTTGTAATGCTAGAAATGCTTGTTTTATACATATTTGAGATGTCAATCATGCCTGCAAAAACTTAATATATGAAAATGCTTTTTAGACACCAGTATATCTATGCATAAACACAATTTATGTTTTAAAATGCACTTATAGATGTATGCACCCGGTTCAGTGCAGTGATGTTGCACTGCAGAGAGTTCATGTAGTTCAGGTGTTTTCTGAAGGCTTCGGTTTAAACAGTCAAGGTCAATGATGGAAAAGCTTGTGATCGCGTGTGTTTCCCTTTTTATTGGGAACAATAAACTGAATGTTATATGTAAGTGGTCAGATCTGAGTTTTTAGTCCTGTCCTCTCTCATGTAGTTTTAGTTTGCGTGTATTTCCTAAAAGTTTTGCTTGAACATTCAAGTTTGTCATGCAACTTTATGTCAGAATTTGGAAATCTTTGTTTCCAAATTGTGAATTTGGAAACTGGTATTAATGAAGACTTAGTATTGCATTTTCCAAAAAACTGTTTTATTCAAAGTCCGGATGATTTGGGGTTTGGGAATCTCACAAAACCTGTCAAGTATATATTTTACTCCAAAATCATAAGAAATAAGAAATTATAATTAACATAATAAATTAAAGCTTATTTTATTGTAACTTATAATTGTTATTGCATTTTGCAATAATAATGAATATATTTATTGACTATTTAAAAGAATAATGTACTTATTGTTGTTGTTGTTGTTGTTAACATTTAATAATAGTTATTTTAAAAAATACACTTAACAGTAATTTGTGCTTAGTTGTCATAAAAATGTCACAAAGCTTAATGGTTCTAAAAACCTTTTTGCTCACACAAAAATTTATGTATTTGTATTTTCTAGGAATGTACATGTAATGTGTACATGCTTTTAATTCACCCTTATTCAAACCTGATACAGTATGTGCAGCAGTTTTTTTCCCCCTTTTCATTTCATTGCATTTTTCATTGTCGATGAACCTCCCATGAACAGCAATCTTCAGTGTTTTTCCTCTAGTCAGCTCAGGAACACAGCCATTATCAAGTGCGAGTGATCCCTGCAGATCTTTAGCCATCACCCTAGAGTTCTCCGTCGATTGTTTGAGGATTCTGCAGTGTGCCCTTGGACATATTTTTGTAGGACAACCACTCCAGCGGAGAGAAGCAGCGGTGCTGGATTTCATTCTGATTGTGAAGCGAAATCCTTTGGTAACCCTTTGCAGTCTTAAGAGCTTCAACAGCCCTTCTGAGGTCTTCTGAAATCTTCATACTGCACTTGAACAGAAATCTGTTTGTGAAGGGCTGGTAAACACACTGCTCATGCGGCAGCGAAGGTCAAATGCACTTGTACGATGATTGGAACAACTCGCCCCAATTATTGTTTTCAACAAGTCATTATAGTTTCCTCCAATGACCTTGTCAGTGAGGTTTGCTAAAACTTGCATCCCAATTACCATTTCTAACGCCAAGTATTAAATGTAGCTTTTTAGTAAAAATTAAACTGCCTTTATTGTGACATAGCTGATAATATCAGATCAGATTTAAGGAGCCGTTCTTGCAGAAATCTAGATAATTTTAATCGTGTGTATTTTGGAGCCATGTTTAAAGATAAAGCCACACATTGGATTCAAATAAAATATCCCATCAGTGGACACGAGCTCAATTCCGATTTATCAAAAGATTCCTCATGTGTTAATTGCGTTCCTCGGGGGGTATAATGGCGAGCAATTAAAGGCAGATCAGACCTGTCGTTTCAGCAGCAGGATGCACATCTGGCAAGCCTTCATCAACCTCCTCCTCCTCGGCTGTCTGGGTTTGCAAACTTCCTGTCAGAGTAGTAGCTGTAAAGCAGTGTTCTTTTGCGGTTTGAATTTAACAGTATGTGGCCATCAATTAAATTATGTTTTCACTTATCAGGATAAGAAGGAGAGGGAAAAAAGCCAGCAGGGATGATTTGGATCGTAACGGGGTGGAATCATTTTGTCACATGAGTGCGCATATTTTAAAAAAATTTTTGAGCATACATGTCAAAGTCAACATGAAGTTGCTTTCCTTGCCTGTGAGCAAATCATCAGTGCTTCAGGTAAAAAAATTAAAATATAAATATGCATGATGTATTGCAAATACCTGCCTTTCTTTTGCTATTTTCGAACATTCCCAAACTTCTCGGTCATCCCATCATTAGCTGTCCACATGGCTGAAAGCAGTCCACCCCCCGTATACATTACGGTTGATGCTGGTCCGGTTCTCTCACTCGTTCATGCCTCATTGCACAGCTGAATAAATCACTCTAAACTGAATTTAATGGCTTTATATCTGAACAGGTTTCTATGGACTGAGGCAGATTTTTCTTTAAGTGAGAGCTAACTTTACTTTACTTAGCCCGCACAAGGGCAATGGCTGCGCGTTTAGAATTCATTTGACATTTGAGGTGGCAGGGGACTCGTTTGGTGACATTTCGCCGCCATTTACAGAAATGTGTTCGGCAGAATTCAAAGTTAAGAAAGGCTGCGATTACATCAGTCTTTTCACGTATTGTCCAAGGACACATTCGTATGTCATTTTACCAACTGACCACATACATGCTCTGTAGGTGGAAATAAAAATCCACAAATCCCTGCATGAAAGCAGAAACTGCTCTCAAAGCCATCTGAAGTCATCTTTTTGTGCATTTTCGAGCTTTATGCCGTTTTATGGAGTGACTTTGGACATCTGGAATTGTAAATTACAGAAAAAGTGATAGATCAAAATACGCGGCTTGTCAGTGTAGGGAAATAAAAATCATTATTAATATCTAGGTTTTTCAGCTAGACAGCAATGGGATTGAATGCCGAGCAAATTGAGACTTTTTTTAAGTCTCCCCTGCTTCTCAATGTTTCTCCTTAAAAAAAGTGTCTCTCTTTAAGTTCTTTGAACAATAAACAATGATTTTTGATTGCAGATAACAATGTCGGAAACCAAATGTTAAAGATCTCAATGTGACCATGAAAATTTCTCAACAAATTATCCTAGAACCAAATTATCTAGTCTTTGCCATCCATATTAATTAATTAGCTCAATACTATTTCTGTGTCAATGATTTATGATTTTTGACTCCTTTAGAGGAGACATAAAAACACCTGAGACAAAGCTGATATTTAAATAAGGCATAACTAATAGTCTCTTGAGCAATGAAAGATCAACTTTTAGGTGATATAATTTTCTTCACAGGATTGTTACTTGATGCGTTTTGATCAGGCAGTTTGATTGTGTGTCGTAGCACAAACATTATTATTATTTTTGATTAGCTTGAGGCTCCTGATTAACGTTTGTGATTCCATCCACATCTATCTGCGGTGATACTACAAGTGATATCTTAATTCAGTCTGGCTTCTTTGAAGATTAAGTCTATGTTTGGGTCCATGCATATGGACAATCATAAAACATGCCTCAGTCTTCTGCCCAGAGAGGATTAATGATGAATCATTGAGGTATGATCTGTTTCTGGGAGTTCTGGGTGAGTACGTTCGGTATATATAGTAACTTAATCCAAAACAGAAACAGGAAAAAAAGGCTTTTGGGTGTTTAGTAATCGAGAACAATTAGGAGCAATGCTCTTGTTCTTAATCACACACACTTTAATTTTAGCTCAACCCTGAGTAAAAGCCTGCAGGCTACAGACTCTCACACAGGAGCCAGAGAGAGAGAGATTGAGACAAGACGAGACATTAACAACTGAAACAAATGGAAGTGGTGTGTGAAAAGCACCAGCATGATTCTAGGTGTTTATTGGGCATTTTATCAAGCACACACTTCTCCTCAACGTGACACATGGTTTGTGCTATGATATTTTGTTGTTGAAGTTGATTTTCATGCCAAAGTGTAATGCATAGGAGCTTTTAAGATCTCTAAGCACAAGTATAATCAATAGTAATAATAATGATTTAACAAATGCCATTAATAATACAGTGATTCAGTGGAGGATAGGAGACTAGACGTGTGCAGCCGATAGATTGTGCTCACGTTGATGGACAGATGACGACCTTCATCAGCAAAGCAGGAAATAGAGGAGTGATTAGCATGATGAGCTCAACACACACACACACACACACACATATCTCCTAGCTATCGGTACAATCAGCTCACAAAGGGAGGCTTCGAGGTTTGTAGCCGTGAGAGTTTGTGTGTCAAACTCAATCAAAGACAGCCTGAAGTGTATGTTTGTCTGCTTGCATGTGTGTGTGAGAGAACTCATGTGTCACAGCTGGTTTCCTGTTTCCACCTTCTCTACATTAATTAGTTATCAGCTCTATCCAAGGAACGCAGACGTAATTGGCAGATTACAGCACAATTTTCCTTAATTGCATCCTGTGTTGTGACATTGACTTTAGGCGCATAACTAACCCACCCACACCGAACCTGAACCTCCATCTGCCCCTTGCCCTCCCGTTTATTGTATAGTATAGGGTTGAATATCATTTAAATTTTCAGTTCAGATTCTTATCGATTCCTAGTTTCGATTCCAATGTGGTTTAAAAAAAAATTAAGTCAAACATTTAGATATCAAACATATTTATTCTGTCTCTTTTTGCAAAACATTTAATTACTGCTGAATACAATGAACAAAAATCAGCCAGCTACATAAAAACTGGACTCTATTAAGAGCTGTTTGTTTGCAAAATAGAGCTGCATGATTCTGGATAAATTGATAACGTTGGATAATTTTTTTTACATTTTTTATAATGGAGTTTGTAGTTCTCTCACAATTCTGAAGAAAAATATTAGACAACTATAGAAAATCTCATGGAATGTATGAATTGAATGATTCAGTGACAATGAGATTTACTTGTTTCTTCACTGGATGAATCGGTGTCTTTGAATTAATCTCTTGAATGAATGATTCAAAGACAAATACATTTTTAACAGTCCCTTTTCACCACCTAAAAAAAAGATGCGCACAAAGGAATTGTTAGGTGGAATTGAAATTTTAATTTTACAAGAAGTATCCAATTCTTGAATTATAATTGATTTTCTATTCCCAACCCTAGTAATATATCATTATATAATGTTAAAACAATGTTTATAGGTGGAACTTGGAACATTTCTGACATTAAATGTCTTCGTTCTGTGTAAATTTGCTTATTATTGTAATGAATATAATGCATTCAACAGCAGTATATTAAACAGAATATTATTAAAGTCAACATGACGTCAACGTTGATAAAAATGTAAAATAAACAAAATATTTTTTAAATAATTGTTTAACAAATAGTTCAATTAAAATAAAAAATAATAATCAAATATGTAATGAATAAATAGTAAAATATTTTATATATAAATGAATCATTCTAAAATGAAAAAAGCTAAATAAAATGCTTACTAAAAATGAATATTATATTTGTTTACCTGCATGTCATGTAGCGGTTAACCAACATAAGAGAACTGTGAACATGTGAATATCTGCTTGAAGGTTTTAAATTAATATTGAAATAATTTTAAAATAATTATTAAAATATTAACTTAAAACCTTAAAGGTGATAGATATATCATGAAAATCTGACTTTTCCAGGTTTTAAGTCTTATAATCTAGTCCCCAGTGCATCTACCAACCAAGGAAACATGAAAATGATTAACCTAGTAACTTTGTTTTGAGAAGCCTTTTTCTGCAAGCGTCTGAGAAAACGAGCGCGTCTGATAGTTTAGTACTCACATGCTGTGACAGCCGCTTTCTGTACAACATAATCATGATAATCAGAACCAAAACAGATGTTTTTTAGCAGGTACGAGCTGTAATGTCGCAGCTCTATTCTGGAAAAGGGGGCGGGGAGGAGCAGCTCATTTGCATTTAAAGAGACAGGCCCGAAAAACAGCCTGTTTCTGCTTCCACGCAAAATAGGCATTTTCAAAATCAATCTAGTCCCCAGTGCATCTACCAACCAAGGAAACATGAAAATGATTAACCCAGTAACTTTGTTTTGAGAAGCCTTTTTCTGCAAGCGTCTGAGAAAACGAGCGCGTCTGATAGTTTAGTACTCACATGCTGTGACAGCCGCTTTCTGTACAACATAATCATGATAATCAGAACCAAAACAGATGTTTTTTAGCAGGTACGAGCTGTAATGTCGCAGCTCTATTCTGGAAAAGGGGGCGGGGAGGAGCAGCTCATTTGCATTTAAAGAGACAGGCCCGAAAAACAGCCTGTTTCTGCTTCCACGCAAAATAGGCATTTTCAAAATTATATAATAAATGATCTTTGTGGTATTTTGAGCTGAAACTTCACAGACACATTCTGGGGACACATGAGACTTGTATTACATATTGTAAAAAGGGGCATAATATGTCTCCTTTAAAGGGTCCACAGCGCAAAGTTCTAAGTATTTCCTCAGCAACCAGCATGGATCAGCTCTAGGCATGACGAAGCAGATATCGTTTAGACCTCTTTTGGAAGGCCAAACAAAGTAGTTTCGCTTTCACAATGAATCACACAGTGCCTTCACGACATGGCTGCGGCAACAACAATACTACAGCGAGAATAAAAGTTACGCCTTATTTCTTTGCGGAACATTTGGACGGCATTATGCAAATCTTCCCACATTGTGATGTAGATATGTGCGGGCGTGTTAGAACGAGCCGTTTTAGGTAGGTGTGGTTGACTTAAGTTTTATAAAGAATATCTCTTTGGATTTGAGACTTTAGTCTTTGCAACTTTACAGATCTTCTTTATGCACCAAGAGCTTGTAACACTCCAGAGAGAAAGGAAAAATTAAAATCGCATCATATGACTCCTTTAAAGTAGATTTTTTTTTAGGTAACAGGTTTGTCTCATAACGTTTGTGAATCACCAACAGAATTTCGTTTCTTGTTGTCTTTAAATGAATCAGGCATGAATGAGCGAACTTTTATGCTAGTTAAGAGAAAGAAAGAGTGATTGAGAGGTAGAGGGTAAAAGATATACAGAACTGGAAGTAATGCACACGCAATCCCCTCTATCAGCAAGTTAATAAAGAGCTGACGTTCATATCTATCTTAAAGACTGATACCATAAAGAGATGAGGAGCGTGTGGTGTCTCCATCTCTCATATCCGCTCTTCTGACCATGACTATGTGTGCTATTTTACAGCTGATGGTGTCAGTGTTGGGGAAAGTTACTTTTAAAAGTAATGCATTACAATATTGCATTACTCCCTAAAAAAGTAACTAATTACGTTACTTAGTTATTTTTTATGGAAAGTAATGCATTACGTTACTTTTGCGTTACTTTTTTAATCTGGGCTGGGCTTATTTGTTTGTTTTTAATATAAAAAGTTCTTCTTTTACAAATGTAAAAGCCCTTTCACAACAAAAGTGAAATGAATGAGCCTCAGGCTGAAGGAAATGTTAATTCACGTCTGTACAGTAGGGCTGGTCCGAATACCATTTTTTGAGCTTCGAAGCTTCGGTAGTAATCAACACCAAATATTCGAAGCTTTGGAGGGAGGGGGCTGAACATATTCTTCTCTCAACACCGTGTCTACACCGGACGGCGCGACAAAATACAATAGAACCTATTATGCTGTCTACGCTGGATGCGGCGTGGCGCGACAAATTTCCGACAGTACTCTGCTGCACAAATTTCAAATGATTTTCAACGGTCGCTTCATCGTGTCCAGTGAAGACCGACTTTAGCTGTTGTGGCGCGGCGCGGTGTAGACACGGTGTAATAAAGGCAGGAATCTCTGTGTGTCTGTCTGTCTGTTTGCATTTTTATTATGTTGAGAACCGTTCATCCAATCGTCTTCACGCGTGGCGGGTGTGTTGCTGCGGACCCAAGGGAGTGCAGGGTCGGATTTTGGTGCAATATGGACACGCGACACGTTCGGAATTAATAAACTTTTAATAAAGTACAGAACAGCGCGAGCCAGAAGTGGCGCGCCTCACGCGGGCAGGGCTTATATGCTCCGAGAACGGACACTGCACTAGTGATACAAAACAAACAGGTCTGTTAAGAGCAATACTTTTAATATAGACAAATTATTATTAGGCTGGGTTACTGTACGTTTTTTTATGACTGCCGTTATTCGCAAGTATTTTCCAAGCAAATTAAGTGCACGTTTTTATCATGTGTAAAATTACTGATTAACATGGCTGATAAAGCAGCTCGTTTTTTACACCAACAAAGGCGTATTACTTACAGAACTGTGATTTTTCAAACTTGATGTGCTTTTGTGGTAGGCCAGTTTCAAATCGCATATTTGGCACACTGCCTTTGTCTTGTCCTCACTCAATTTAAAGTGTATTGCATTACTCCCTAAAAAAGTAACTAATTACGTTACTTAGTTATTTTTTATGGAAAGTAATGCATTACGTTACTTTTGCGTTACTTTTTTAATCTGGGCTGGGCTTATTTGTTTGTTTTTAATATAAAAAGTTCTTCTTTTACAAATGTAAAAGCCCTTTCACAACAAAAGTGAAATGAATGAGCCTCAGGCTGAAGGAAATGTTAATTCACGTCTGTACAGTAGGGCTGTTCCGAATACCATTTTTTGAGCTTCGAAGCTTCGGTAGTAATCAACACCAAATATTCGAAGCTTTGGAGGGAGGGGGCTGAACATATTCTTCTCTCAACACCGTGTCTACACCGGACGGCGCGACAAAATACAATAGAACCTATTATGCTGTCTACGCTGGATGCGGCGCGGTGCGGCGCGACAAATTTCCGACAGTACTCTGCTGCACAAATTTCAAATGATTTTCAACGGTCGCTTCATCGTGTCCAGTGAAGACCGACTTTAGCTGTTGTGGCGCGGCGCGGTGTAGACACGGTGTAATAAAGGCAGGAATCTCTGTGTGTCTGTCTGTCTGTTTGCATTTTTATTATGTTGAGAACCGTTCATCCAATCGTCTTCACGCGTGGCGGGTGTGTTGCTGCGGACCCAAGGGAGTGCAGGGTCGGATTTTGGTGCAATATGGACACGCGACACGTTCGGAATTAATAAACTTTTAATAAAGTACAGAACAGCGCGAGCCAGAAGTGGCGCGCCTCACGCGGGCAGGGCTTATATGCTCCGAGAACGGACACTGCACTAGTGATACAAAACAAACAGGTCTGTTAAGAGCAATACTTTTAATATAGACAAATTATTATTAGGCTGGGTTACTGTACGTTTTTTTATGACTGCCGTTATTCGCAAGTATTTTCCAAGCAAATTAAGTGCACGTTTTTATCATGTGTAAAATTACTGATTAACATGGCTGATAAAGTATTTGGCACTGTCTTGTCCTCACTCAATTTAAAGTGCTCCCACACAGCTGAGGTCTTCACATTTTTGTTTTCTCTTCCACTCTTCCAGAATCATGACGTTCACTCATGGGCGA
>NW_015505381.1:648312-653599 GCF_001515645.1 Sinocyclocheilus grahami
TCCGAATACCATTTTTTGAGCTTCGAAGCTTCGGTAGTAATCAACACCAAATATTCGAAGCTTTGGAGGGAGGGGGCTGAACATATTCTTCTCTCAACACCGTGTCTACACCGGACGGCGCGACAAAATACAATAGAACCTATTATGCTGTCTACGCTGGATGCGGCGCGGTGCGGCGCGACAAATTTCCGACAGTACTCTGCTGCACAAATTTCAAATGATTTTCAACGGTCGCTTCATCGTGTCCAGTGAAGACCGACTTTAGCTGTTGTGGCGCGGCGCGGTGTAGACACGGTGTAATAAAGGCAGGAATCTCTGTGTGTCTGTCTGTCTGTTTGCATTTTTATTATGTTGAGAACCGTTCATCCAATCGTCTTCACGCGTGGCGGGTGTGTTGCTGCGGACCCAAGGGAGTGCAGGGTCGGATTTTGGTGCAATATGGACACGCGACACGTTCGGAATTAATAAACTTTTAATAAAGTACAGAACAGCGCGAGCCAGAAGTGGCGCGCCTCACGCGGGCAGGGCTTATATGCTCCGAGAACGGACACTGCACTAGTGATACAAAACAAACAGGTCTGTTAAGAGCAATACTTTTAATATAGACAAATTATTATTAGGCTGGGTTACTGTACGTTTTTTTATGACTGCCGTTATTCGCAAGTATTTTCCAAGCAAATTAAGTGCACGTTTTTATCATGTGTAAAATTACTGATTAACATGGCTGATAAAGCAGCTCGTTTTTTACACCAACAAAGGCGTATTACTTACAGAACTGTGATTTTTCAAACTTGATGTGCTTTTGTGGTAGGCCAGTTTCAAATCGCATATTTGGCACACTGCCTTTGTCTTGTCCTCACTCAATTTAAAGTGCTCCCACACAGCTGAGGTCTTCACATTTTTGTTTTCTCTTCCAGATGAACTGAATCATGACATTCACTCATGGGCGATTCATATTCAAGAGCGAATGAGAATCGTTTCGCGAGGGATGCCAGGTGTTACAAAAAAATTAAAATCTCAAAATTGAAAATCCAATGCCAACCCACCGAACGAATAATCGAATAATTGAATATTCTGGTCCAGCCCTACTGTACAGTAGAGGGCGCAGCTCAAACAAATTGCATGAAGAATATGACGCAGGAGAACAAAGTTCAACACTATTCAGCAATAACAAAAATGAAACACAAATGTGTCATTTTTGCTTGGTATGGTTGAATTGGATCATCGAAGGTCAGCAGCAAAGACATTGGTTAATAAAATGGGATTAAACAGATAAATGATATTAGTCTTTTTTAACATATTTAATTATTGCAGGTTTGTATAATATTCTGAGTTTGCATTTGACTGTTTTTATTCATTTTGAGGAATACTGAATCTGTTCATATTTAGTCTAGAACTACAGTAAGTAAAGTGCTCCCACACAGCTGAGGTCTTCACATTTTTGTTTTCTCTTCCAGATGAACTGAATCATGACGTTCACTCATGGGCGATTCATATTCAAGAGCGAATGAGAATCGTTTCGCGAGGGATGCCAGGTGTTAAAAAAAAATAAAAATCTCAAAATTGAAAATCCAATGCCAACCCACCGAACGAATAATCGAATAATTGAATATTCTGGTCCAGCCCTACTGTACAGTAGAGGGCGCAGCTCAAACAAATTGCATGAAGAATATGACGCAGGAGAACAAAGTTCAACACTATTCAGCAATAACAAAAATGAAACACAAATGTGTCATTTTTGCTTGGTATGGTTGAATTGGATCATCGAAGGTCAGCAGCAAAGACATTGGTTAATAAAATGGGATTAAACAGATAAATGATATTAGTCTTTTTTAACATATTTAATTATTGCAGGTTTGTATAATATTCTGAGTTTGCATTTGACTGTTTTTATTCATTTTGAGGAATACTGAATCTGTTCATATTTAGTCTAGAACTACAGTAAGCATCACGTTCACACAGCGCACACAGCGCCTCTGCACTTACTCCCGATTTCTCTCAATATGGCAACACAAGAGCTGTCAGTCAATACATGGGGGGAAAAAGTAACTGGAGTTACTTGTTTGAAAAAGCAACTCAGATATTTCCTTCTAAATTAAAAAGTAATGCGTTACTTTACTAGTTACTACTAAAAGTAATCTGATCACGTAACTTGCGTTACTTGTAATGCATTACCCCCCAACACTGGATGGTGTGTACTTTTAGGTTGTGTTGTGTAAATGTCTGAAATGATGAGCAACAACCAGATCAACTGTATATTTGAGTAGTGAATTGAAGCTGCTGCATTGGTGCTTAGCATCGGCACACTCATCTAATACACCATCTGCTCAAATGGTCAGTTTCCCTCATAAACAGTGACACGAGCCAGCAGTTAATGTGATGTCTTTCAGAGTTTGGCTCAATCAGACACATCATCGCTGAAAGCAGTTGTGATTTATTGCCATTCCTGCCACAGAGTTCAGCCAGAGACTAGCAAGAATTTACATGCAGGTTTAGCTTCAGGCACTTTTATTTCCCAGGACTTGATTTTTATTAAAACAGTAGATAATGTTTTCCTTTTTACTATATGAAGGTCACATTAAAACTTTCTTGGATTTTTTCAACTCTCTCTTTTTTCTTTTTTCAAATGCCTATTATATTTTGACTTTATTGTTTTACTATTGTCTCAGATTCAGAGTCAGTATTTAAAATGTGAAAATCAATAATAATAAATAGAGTTGTAGAGTTAAAGTCTTTCCTGTGCTAAATATCACTTGTGAACAATGGTTTTAATGAAATTTGTAACATTTGCAAAAAACATGGTTTGTGTTTATTTAGGATGTAATTTTAGTGTTGTAGCCTTGGCATTTGAAATAAGTCCAATTTGAATTGAAAATATTGCATAAGTATTTGACTTTCGGGGGGGAAAAATGTGTATGTATGACACAATGTTAATCATTTAGGATGCATTAAATAAACCACAGAGTTTAAAAAGTGAGAGTTTATTTCCACAAGGGAGTTTAAGTCTTCTCTTTACAGTAAATAAAGGCCAAATGTCTTCATAGTTGAAGAAACACAGAGCTTCTGTATGCTGGTCTCTGCAAAACTTGTTAACCAAGGATGTTGTGCTGTTGAAGCTAGTTAGACTGCTGTATAAAATGTCCATATTTCCTGTCAGATATCACTGGATAGATGACAAATCACATCTGTTTCTGTGACAGCCGAAGAGAATCTGCCTGTCAGTCATTTTGAGCATTCAGATTTCATTCCTCAGTGTGCATCTGTAATCTTTCATCAAACTTGCTCCGCCTCTCAAACGACTTTCCTTTTCAGCTGATGTCATCAAGCCCTCTTATTTTTAGCCCCTCCCCTTCAGCCACCTGTCATATTGAGACCATCCTGTTCAATAAAAGTCCTGTTGAATGTCCTTTTGTGGAAGTAAATTGGTTTGAACAGCATTTTATGTTGACTTAAATTATGCAATTTTAAAACTACGAGAGTTTAAATAGACAAACATTATGTCTTTATTATGTAATTTTGTTTGCTGCTTATAAATGTTTTCACATAAGTTAGTCTGCTTGTTTATCAAGGAGACAACATTTTGAAGTTGAAATATGTGACATGATATATATTTAATTAAAAAAATAGTAAATATTACTTGTGAACAGAATATTTTTCATGAGATTGTAGTATAAATATAGCATCAAATTATGCAAAAATAGTATTTGTATTTATTTAAGATGTATACGATTTATTATGTGTTAATATCATTCAGATTTCATTTTTCAATGTGTGTCTGTAATCGTTCATCAAACTTGCTCCGCCTCTCAAATGACTTTCTTTTTCAGCTAGCTCCTCCCCTTCAACCACCTGTCATATTGAGACCATGCAGTTCAATAAAAGTCCCACTGAAAGTTCTGTTGTGGAAGTAAAATGGTTAGAACTGCATTTTATGTTGTCTTAAGGACACCAGCATTCAAAACACAAAATTATAAAAACAGCAGCCATGACTGTCTTCTCACAACAAACGTCCATCTCTCTTTCTCCCGAGCTCAAGTTCCCCGCCTGCTCTTATCCTGCTTGATCTATAGACCTCCTTTTCTATTAGTCTGTTGTCTCCAGCCTCTGCAGGACTAGTGCTCACGTTATATATGTTTCTTGTCACTCAAGTGCCTTAGTCCTTTCCGTCTTGCCACATCTGTATCGAATCTCTCAGTTCGAATCTCTGGAGGCCATATCTTTTTCTTCCATTGACTGCTTCCCTTTAGCATTGTCTGACTCAGAGTTTTGAGTCTCTCTCACTCTCTCTCTGTTTTATTGAACTGTTCCTGTGCCTGCTGGGATGCGTGTGCTGTCTGCTTGACGGAGTCCACTAATATTCCTTAATGACGCAGCATCTGTCTCTGTCAACAGTCCGCCTTCATGGGCTGATAAGCGGAGCAGTTTTTCTCTCCGACGCGAGCCAGTTGTGTAAAAAAAAAAGACAAAACCTCAAACAAATATTTTTGCAACGAAAAAAATAAGACAAGTTTAAATTGAAACTCTTTTGCTGCTTTGTCTGTGGTGTTTGGAAAGGGAAACCTGCTGTCAGGTTGGGAAAGTAAATCTGCTGGAGTGTAGTTGCAGGTACGGTCGCGTCTGTTGAAGTGTTTACTGAGAGAGCTGTTTTAAGATATCATCGTTTACTTATCCTCATGACTTTACAGTCCTATGACTTTCTTTATCCAGTACACAAAGGACATGTTTAGTATTTTTTAAGTATATTAATAAGCACATTTAATACCATGACAAATAAAAGGGAGTAGACTGAACAAGGTAACTCAAATATTTGAGTAAGCCGATTTAAAAACCAATATTAATGAGTAAGTGAACTTAATTTATTATTATTAGTTAACAATATAATTTTTCTATTCTCAAATATTTTGATTGAAATGTAACAAATATTAGCTATATTATAAAAATAATGTATAGGTACATACAAATATATGCATACATACAATACATACAGGGGTGTGAAAAGTGTTGGCCCCCTTCCTGATTTCTTAGATTTTTGCATGTTTGTCACACTTTAATGTTTCAGATCATCAAACAAATTTAAATATTAGTCAAAGTGTGATGGTAGTGTGATGGTCTGGGGCTTTTATATGATTCAGAATGCAGCGGTACGACTGGTCTTCAACGAGCCCAAAAGAGCCCATGTTACATCTCTCTTTATCTCCTTGCACTGGCTACTGGTTGCGGCTCGAATCAAGTTCAAGACATTGATGCTTGCATATAGAACAGCCACAGGCTCAGCACCCGCCTACTT
>NW_015505381.1:653925-656783 GCF_001515645.1 Sinocyclocheilus grahami
ATGTTTTTGCCATTTGTGAATAATGGCTCTCATTGTGGTTCGCTGGAGTCCCAAAGCTTTAGAAATGGCTTTATAACCTTTTCCAGACTTACTTTCTTTCTCATTTGTTTCTGAATTTCTTTGGATCTCGGCATGATGTCTAGCTTTTGAGGATCTTTTGGTCTACTTCACTTTGTCAGGCAGGTCCTATTTAAGAGATTTCTTGATTGCGAACAGGTGTGGCAGTAATCAGGCCTGGGTGTGGCTAGAGAAATTGAACTGAGGTGTGATAAACCACAGTTTTAACAGGGGGGCAAACACTTCTTCACACAGGGCCATGTAGTTTTGGATTTAGTTTTCCCTTAATAATAAAAACCTTCATTTAAAAAATGCATGTTGTGTTCACTTTTGTTATCTTTTACTAATATTTAAATTTGTTTGATGATCTGAAATATTAAAGTGTGACAAACATGCAAAAAAATAAGAAATCAGGAATGGGGCCAACACTTTTCACACCACTGTATGTCATAAAAAGATAATGTCTTAGTCAAATACTAATACATGAAATGTGTGTGTGTGTGTGTGTATGTCATTTTTATGTTATAAATTTAAAAATCATTTTTTTATTTATAATTATTTATATTTATTCCTATATATTTAAATACATAAATGTAGATAAATACATACAATACAGATACATAATGTAATATTTAATATTTATAAATGTCATAAAATATTATTTGTTTGTCAAATACTAATACACACACACACACACACACACACATATATATATATATATATATAGTGTGTGTGTGTGTATATTATTTTATATGTATATTATAAATTAAAAAATGTAAGTATATAAGAAAGAAATAATACATTATATAAAATAACATTTGTAATTATTGATTTTTTCTTATATAGTTAAATACATAAATTATTTGTATAATGTATAATTATTTATGAATATATTTCAGAAAGAAATTCTGTTGTTTTTTAATTCATTAACAAAATGCAATATACAATGCAATTGCATTGGGGTGTAATTGTCTTGATAATTTCTCTTTCTTTCTTTCTTTCTTTCTTTCTTTCTTTCTTTCTTTCTTTCTTTCTTTCTTTCTCTCTCTCTCTCTCTTTCTTTCTCTCGGTGTCTGCATTTTGTGTGATCTCAGACCATATTTGAGCTTTTTGCCGTATTCTCTTCTCTTTGCACCATCTGTGTGTTTATACTAACACAGTCTGAGTTTGGCATACTGGGACGAGTCTCTTCACTAATGAGACACTGTGTGTTTTGTTTCTGTCCTGTTATTGGAGATCATGCTAGTTTGTGTTGTGTGTGTTTGTTTGAGAGTGTCATATTGTACTTATGTGTGTGTGATGTGTGACTGCCAATGGGAGCATATTGAATTGGACGGGCTCTTGCTCGCTCTGGTTCAGTGGTGTGAGTGTGTTTTGCCCAGTTCATCTAGATCTCTTGGCCCAACCCAGACAGCAGACCCTCCTGCCTGCTGTTACTTCTTCCTCCATCTCAACACACACACACACACACAGACACACACACACACACAGTCTAAGGTATATTATTTTCTCCACATTTTGACCTAATTTCTTCTCCTGAAAGCTAAAGTCCATGAGTCACTCCAGCATTTCACACTTTACTGAATACAAATGTTTACAGATTAAATTTAAACCGGTTTTGTTAATAATAGCCTACTGCATCTCAATAAGGGAGGTTTAGCACTGGCTGTTTATCTAAATGCTGTTTTTCTTTTCCTTTGAACATATCGAGGGCATTTAAAATCCAAAAATTAAAAATAAGAAAGATTATTTATTGGTTCTAGTCACTTTGCTTTGCCTTATAAAATGTAGCCTATACAGTGGGGCAAAAAAGTATTTAGTCAGCCACATATTGTGCAAGTTCTCCCACTTAAAAAGATGAGAGAGGCCTGTAATTTTCATCATAGGTATACCTCAACTATGAAAATGTTATTTCTTTTTAGTACTGAACTGTGTAAAAAAGTAATATAAGTTGCTAAATGTGTCATTTTGATTGGTGATCTTGTAAAGCAATTTAAGGCTTATAAATGCTTGATTTAAAAAAAAAAAAAGAATGTCAAGCCTAAATGCATTTATTTATTTGTTTGTTTGTTTATTTGGGTGCGTTGAATGAGCTAGTAAAGGAAAAGCAGAAATCTGTCCAACATACATCAAATATAACCAATTGTTCAATATATATATTCAGTATTTTTTTATTTGTTTAATACTTTCTGGTTTAGGTGCTTCCAAACTTTTGACAAAATTGATCTGATTTTGTCTTTTTAATGCTGTTATTGACCTTCCTGGCATTTAGGGGGCAGTATTTGTGTTCTGACAGAAATGCATTATATATTAGTCTTCATCACATCCTAAGACAGAAAGTAAACCATGAACATCTTAATTTGTGTGTGTGTGTGTGTGTGTACTGACTTTAAATTGGAACTGTGTTCTTGTTTTATGAGATAAGTATCTGGCATAACTGTGTGTATTTTATATCAAACATGCTAATGACTTTTTCAAGGACTTTATAATTGTATTCCAAAAATAAAAAGTATCACAGTTTTAAAACTAGGTTACGCTAATGTCCCTTCCCTCTCCAATCGCCAGCCCATTCCATGCAATGGTTTCTCACAGACGCCAGTTCTGTCCCAGTTCACTCAAGTTGACGTAAAACAGTGCTTGTGTTTTAGCCATTATCTGGTAACAGGGGAACGTACAGCTTCAGATGCGGTGTTAGAGGCCAGAGCCCTTACTAAAGCCTCCGCCAGCTCTGTGCCTGTGTGTGTGTGTGTGTGTGTGTGTGTGTGTGTGTGTGTGTGTGTGTGTGTGTGTGTGAGGCGCTC
>NW_015505381.1:656850-657826 GCF_001515645.1 Sinocyclocheilus grahami
GTGTGTGTGTGTGTGTGTGTGTGTGTGTGTGTGTGTGTTTGTGTGTGTGTGAACGGATCCCTCTTTCTAGGGAGATTGCTATTGGCTTTTTGCCTAGTGCTCAGTTTGACATAGATGGATTTGTGGGTAATGGAGTCCCTGGGGTGGAGGGGATAAGTGGGCGTCCCAGGGGGTCAGATTACGGTGGACGGCACGGTGGTGTGCTGAGTCAGACTGTAAGACCAGACCTGCTGTGTGTAAATCACTGCTGAAAACATTAGGAACAATGCTGACCCATAAGTCCACATCAGATTGTGTCCTGACTTACAATCTTTTTCACTTAGTTTAATTGAATTAAATTCATGTTGACATGTTTTTTTAAATGCAACAAACATTTATGTTTGGATAAATGTCTATGCAGTATTTTACTTTTTTTTGATGTGTGGTTATATGAAATATATAAGCACACAGAAAATTATGTTGGAACTTTAAAAGTGTTATTTGGCAACTGGAGAAGAGTCATTGCATTTTGTTTAATGTATGTATGCTGACTTATTAGTATGTGATGTGTATATGCTACTGTCTTGGCCAGGACACTTCTATGGAAGATATTTTTAATATGAGAGAAATAAATGTTCTAATTGAATAAGTTAATTAAATATGTATTAAATACTTATATATGTAATAGAACATATAATATTATATTAATATGTTAATACAAATTTTGATTAATAATCAAATGTTCATATATGATAAACAATGTTTTACTTGTTTTCTTATATGTTAATATTTATTTATAATATTAAATAGTATATATAATATGTAAATATTATTAATGATAAAAAATATATGAACTATCTAAAATATATATTAACGAACAATATATAAATATATATATATATATATATATGAAGTATGTTTTACATATATTAATGTTTATTTGTAATATTAAATAGTATATATATATATATATATATATATATATATATATATATAT
>NW_015505381.1:657858-666832 GCF_001515645.1 Sinocyclocheilus grahami
TATATATATATATAAAATAATAAGCTGAACAATTATGACATGCATGAAATGCAACATAACATCAATAGTGTAATGATTTTAGTCTTCTTTTTACTTGACGCATGTTCCAGTAGACTAGTTTTATGCTTGCTCAACTTACTGGAACATATTAACTAAGATGCTACAATTTTAAGAGCTCATTAAAATGGTGATAAATGCTTTGGAATGGTATGCTTATATATTTAAGAAATTCAACCTTTTACTTATTGTATTTTTTTTCTAAATATTGAATTTCATATGTAAAATATCAAGATATTTTTGTTTTGAGCTGCAAAATTCTGTCATTTTTGATGTGTTTGATCACAAAGGAAATCACTGCGTGCCTGACCTTTGACCTTTGCCTCCCACAGATTTATACTGACAAGAGAAATCATTTTGGTGTGGAGCGAAATATGCCCAAGCAGCTGGTGGAGAAGGTGGCAGGAGACATCGCCAAACTGCTCAACAGGAAACGCAAAGCTCTGGAGGTGAGCAGCGCTAACAATCGCTCTCTCCCAGCAGGAAGTCGAGCCGTTGATAATCGTGGTGTTATCTGTTGCATTAAAAAGGGGAATCGATCCACTGTCTCTTTTAATCAGAAAAAAATTGGATTTCTAAAAAAAATATTATCAGTGCCCACTGTTCTCTATTAGCCTGCTTAACTAAGCAGGTAATGAGTTTGTCTTCGTCCAATCTGCTCCCTCTTCAAATCCATAGGACACGACACAGCGACACATAAGATGAATTCAGGGATGAATGGAGCATCATATTTACACATTTCCATAAGAAATGCTATGGTACTACCGTGTTTGCACCACCATATTCTTTGAAGATCTTGAAGTGCCTTTCGCTGTGTTGGTTTGAGTCTTTTAGCGGCTGATTAAATCGTGTGGAATGTGCAGGCGCATATGACAATTACAGCTGAAAAATGAGTGTTTATTAAGCTTCAGAAATGAATCATGTGTTTGGTAAGTAAAGTACTTTAGTACTTTTGACTAAAAGTAGCATATGAACACTGCCTGAGGTCTTTCACTGGTAGACACTCGGAATTTCTTATCATAAATTGGTGTTCGAGCGAGATTAGCTGAAATTCTCTAATGTGAGTCATGCCATGCAGACACACGCAGGAGACTCAAAATGACTGCTTCACATTCTAGTGTGCTACCTCGCTGAATGCTCCCTATTTTGTCAGCGACCTTCTAATGCATCCCAACTACACAAATGTTGCTTTGATAGTGCAGATGAGTTTTATTTACCTTGCTGAGAATTTGCATCTCTCTGGTTTCTCTTTGAAAAGTGGTGTCACCTTATAAGTACCATTGCAAAAATATTAAGGCAGGTATAAAGGGTAAATAAATGGAACCCATATAACCATACTTCACTAGATGAATGATTACATTAATAATGATTGCATTAATTTAAATGCAAATGAGCCGTTATTTAATTGAATATGCACTAATATGCTTGCATTTAAATCAATCAATCAATAATAATAATAATAATAATAATAATAATGTTTTTAAGAATAACATTTTTAATTGACATTTTGAAAATAAAATTAAGCAAATTATATTTTAACAAACCCATCTGTAAAACCTTCGGAATATACATAGAAAATATATAATGAAAACTGATTTTGAGAAAACGGCCTTTAAAGATGTGCATAGTAATTGAAATGTACAGATGCAAATAGATAAAGTGCAATTAAATAAAATCACAAATATTTTGGATGTTTTTTTTGCAATAGTCTCAAACACCACATTATGAAAAGCCAAAAAAAAACTTTTGTCTGGTATACCCAAAACTGTATTAACAGTCTTCTGTCAGCCAAGAGGTTGACTGAGAAAGAAGAGACAAAGTAATGATGATTAAAAAAATTAGTAGAGTTTATTGAATAATCTTGGATGTATATGTTTCAGTGCTCAAACTTCTTGCCTTGAACCTGTTATTCGACTTCAGCTTCAGAATACTAGCTCAACAATTCTGGCCCATCCCTACCAGCTACTTTTATATTTGCTCTAATAATGAAAAATAGTTTGTTTACTATGTTGCTTGTTGATTGAATTGGAGTTCTGTTTAGAAAACACAATCAAACTATATTTCCCTCGCCATTTTGGAATCATTACAATGCATTTCGGGATTGGCTTTTCTGCGAATAATGCAAGTGATGCTGATTTAAATGTGTGCCGAAATGAGACATCTGGTAAAGCAATGTAATTTTGCTGCCTGCTGAAGAGTGTTGCTCGTTGCTGTCTTGCTAGGCGGCTCACTAGGGTTTGGAACGGAGCCGATGTTTCAGTGCTATGGAATTGAGTTGGTTGGCCACAAAGCGGCAGTGCTCTGAGTGCTTCCGAGCAGCTTTCTTGACTGAACAGTTAAAGATTGGGCCCGCTGCTATCGGGGCCAGCAGTATGCTGGCGACTAGACCCAACCATCACCCAAAGCCCAGCAGACTCCTGACAACTGAGAGAAAGAGAGCGAGCGAGAGAAATGGAGAGAGAGAAAATGGGCCCAGAATGAGAACGACCCTTCAGGCGTCAGGAAATGCGGGGAAATGAAGTTCTGAAATCATTGATTTCGAAATGAGCTGCAGACGGGAGAAATCTAGAGGAAAGAGCGAGCGATGTAGGATGTAGAACAAGGTAAAGCAAGAGAGAACAAGCTAGAGGGGAACGAGGAGACGTCTTGTAATCTCATGATAAAGAGTTGGAGGGGATGAGTTTTGACAGTGTTTAATAGAAGCACATAGATGGATGATATTAAATCTTGTATTGTGATTTATGGCTGTCCGCACAATTTAATCAGTGTTTGAACATCAACAAATTAGCTGCAATATTATAATCTTTCACACGTTAAAAAAAATAATAATAATTTTAAAGCGTGCACAGAATCAACAGAATTTGGGAAAGCCATAGTGAAAAATCATAAGCCATAATTCAAAAATGCATTAGGGTTTTCTACAATAGTTATTAATTTTGGTTTAATGTATTATAGAGTTATTTAACTATTTTATGTAGAAATGTATTTTCAAAATTGGGTAAAAGAAATGCATTTAAGTTTCTACGGAATAGTTCAGAAGAAATTAATTTCCCGTTTCCAGCAGAAACTGGTCCACACCTGCGTTGACCTGTTTATTCGCACCTGCTTCTTTAGGTCACTGCTAATGAGTGTGATAGATAGACCCTGCGCCCCAATTCACGTACTATCTGCCCTAAATAATATCTGAGATTAAGATTTGCTTTCCAAATCATAGTCCGTTGAAAATAGTTCACCAAAGCTGCCAGGAGGGTGTCATTTTTCCAGCGGCTTTATTAATGAACAGAAATGCAAGCAGAACGAATGTCTATGTAAATTATTTGTTAATCCATTCTTACATAAATTTTCACAATGGATTATGTTCGTAAACAATTCTTATATAATCTCTTTGAATTGGCTCTGTACATTGCCAGTTTCTGTGTAAATCATTCAGAAAATCAACTGTTCAAATTTTTGTGTAAATAGTTGTAAATTGTTGCATTGAATTGATTATGTACATAATCAATGTCTGTGTAAATTGTTTGTAAAAATTCATATGTAAATTGTCGCTTTGATTTGGCTTTGTACATAGAAAATTTCGGAGTAATTCTTTCATAAAATCACATCAAATCATGTGCATAATAAAATTGTGTAGATTTTCTGTACATTATTTCAGATTGTTTGCTTTGAATTGGCTGTATAAGTGGAGCATGTTTCTACATAATCTGTTCGTAAAATCATTCTCACATTAAACTAATGCACATCAAATTTCTGCATAAATAGTTCAATAGTTCATGCTCAAATATATTGTCACATTGAGTTTATTATATGCAGAACATATTTCTATGTAGTACAATTTATTTGTAAATTGTCTCTTTTAAAAGTGGCTGAATTTGAATTGTTCGTAGTGAAATAATTACATTTATTGCATAGAATTATGTGCATAATAAATCTGCATCATTTCTTATGTAAATTGTTGCTTTTTAATTAGCAAATTTTATGTCAATTGTTTGCAAAACAGCATAGAATTATGTGCATATTAACTTCTGTTCTTATTCGTTCATCCAGCATTTCTTACAAAAATTGTTGCATTGGCTTGATTGTGCACAACACATTTTTATGTACATAAATTGTTGCATTCAATTGCATATATAACAAATTCCTATGCAAACTTTTGTAAAACCATTCTTACATAAATGGTTGCATTCAGTTGTTTCATGAAAGAGATCCCTCTGCTCTACTTCTTTCCAACATTTTTTGTGTCTCCCTTGTTTTACTCTAGAGGCTCGAAGTGCATTTGGGTCAGCCATGTTGTCTTGAAACGAGTCGCTTCCTGTCTGGTAGTTTTGCGGCTGCATTTAGTAGCATTTTAATGATCCGAGACAGACTCCTCATGAAGGGCTGATGTTGTGCTCGTGGAGAGATGGAACGCCCTGACTGTTTCTGGCCGCGTTTGTGTGTTAGTGTCCCGCCGTATATTTTTAGAAGCTCTTAAATCTTTATTACTGTGACCGCGGTGCGTGTGACTGACAGATGTCAAGGCCGGGTTGGGGAAGCTGTCATGTAAACGAACAGTGTTGCAGCCGCACGGAACACAGCTGAGCTCAGCTTTGTGTCTCTCGCCCTCTCTCTCTCTTTTATGGATTGCTTCCCAAACCAGCTGATACTGCAGAACAGAACCTGTCAATCAAACTCAGCACATGGCATCACTTACAGGCTTGTGATGTCATATTCTCCTTCTCCTAATACAAACTAATACAGTCAAGCAGACTAGTAAGCATCATTTCCAACGGCTGGTGGTGTGTGTGCTCATATATGATGTAGATTGTGTATGATTGACCCTGATTAGGACTGTTATGACGAACTGGATCGTATTGACTGGACGTTGCGCAGATGCAGCACGTGACCGGGCGAATCGGGCCATCTTTGCTGTGAAATCCAGTATGACATTGTGGAAGCAGACACACAAGGGAAGAAGGGGTTTGTCATAGTGTACTGTATTACAGCGCACACACTTCATCATATCGTGATTTGTTTTTGTTTTTTGGACTGAGGTACCCTGGTGGGCTCTGCTCTGCCTGCGTTTAATTGGCCGGCCCCACTGATCTTCGTACGTGCTAAATTTAGTCCCGTGCTCTCTGCCACCCCTAAAAATAAACACAATTAATTACTCCTGCTGTTTCACTAATGAGAGGACAGTTTTGATCGGCCTCATCAGACAGGAAATACTCAGTAGGGCAACACAGCGCATTTGTGTATCTGTAGGGGCACATTAACAAGGACGGGCAATGCTTTATGTTAACTTTGTTAATTACGGTAACAAACATTACCATGAAAATAAATAGCCCTGACTAAAAAAACACTTCTGTATACTACACTACTGGAACGAAAGTTTTTAATGCTTTTGAAAGAAGTCTCTCATGCTCACCAAGTCTGCTTTTTTATTAAAAAATGCAGTGATATTCTGAAATATTATTACAATTTAAAATAACTTAAAATTGAAGTTTGTATTGTTTTTTTTTTCATTGTAGCGTATCACAGTTTCCACACAAATATGAAGCATCACAGCTGTTTTCAATATTGATAGTAATAAGAAATGTTTCTTGAGCAGCAAATCAGCATATTAGAAGGATTTCTGAAGAATCATGTGACACTGAAGACTGGAGGAATGATGCTGAAAATTCAGCTTTGCATTACAGAAATAAATTACATTTTAAAATATATTCAAATAGTGGTCGACTGATATTTGGCATTTTTCAAATATCGGTATCAGCCGACAAGTTTTCCTGTTTGGCCGTTGCAATCAAGGCGGGACTTATATTTTGATTTATTCACATTGATTAATATAATCATTCAACTGCTTCATATAATTTCATATTAATATATTGATCTATTTAGCATTATTATACATTATTTATTGATATGTTAACTCAGTGATTCATGTAAAATCAATGATTTAGTCATGAAATTCATTATAAGGCATTTCAGAGAGTTATTCAGTATATGGTTGTTGAGCTATGTTACTCTTTTTTTTTTTTAAACGAAAATTGATGTAAAGGCCCAAGTTTTCATCAATGGTAAATTGATGGTCTATCTATTTAGGGTTTATTTGAGATATCTGCTTTAATTTAGGAGGTTTTCTATTTGTAGACTTAATTATAGATCCAAATTGGGAATGTGAACTAAGGCTAGAAAAACTGTGCATTCTATCTTTATAAGCTTCCCTAACCGATTATCAGAGGTGTGTAAAACTACATATTGACTAGTTGATAACTTATTCTTTAGGAAACCCTGTATAATTAGGCTGCTAACTGGAGTGTTTTTTATTTTTGACAGCATCCATGAACAGACACAGTTCTCTGTGTATTTAATAATTTCAGAGAACAGCAGCATCAGGGCAGATGCTGTATTATTCATCAGTACAGTTGAGTTTGTCATTTGTACAGTTCACCTGACGATGTGTCATGCCGTGACTCATGTGGTTTTTCAGTCTGGTCATGTCATCGCCCGGTGAGTGATGAATAAAGGGAAGCGTGACCCAAAGTTCACTCTTGTCGGGCCTTTGAGCCGTGTCACAAACATGGCACCCAGAGGGAGCTGGAGAGTGCGATCCAGGCGACAGACAGTAAATTGGTCTCTGTGAAGACTTGTCAGGTTTAGTCGGCTGGTATTATTGTACTGGAAGCTCCATCTACTCTAGAAAAGCCTAGACGACTTTGCTAAGATGCTTTCTATTGTTTACTGTTAATATAGTGAATCATTGGCATTAAAATGTGTTCTGGGGTTGAGAGTCAAGATTTAATTTAATTTTTTATTTTTTTATTTATTAAATTATATATTTAATTTAATTTAATCTATATTAATTTATATATTAACATTTTTTTAATGGATGAGTTTAAGTTTTATTTATATATTATTTAGCTTATTATACTGTGATGTCTAAGCGATTCCATAATTTTTTACTTTAATATTAAAGGAATATTGTATATCATGTAATATTATATTATATATTAGAACATTATTAGTTGTTGTATATTAAATTAATGAACATTTACAAATTATTTGCGAAATATTTAGCAAAATAATAAGCATTCGTTACAGTTTTTGTGTATGCTACAGTATATATTTTTGTTTGTTGATAAACTATACTTAAAAAAACTAAAAATATGTTTTTGACATATGGTTTGACTGTTTTTTTGTTTGTTTTTTTTGTAATCTTTTTTTGCATTATTTTAAAGGGTTAGTTCATTCAAAAAGGAAAATTCTGTCATCATTTACTAACCCTCAAGTTGTTCCAAACCTTTGAGTTTTTTCTTCTGTTGTATATAAACGATGATATTTTGAAGATTGCGGGTAGCCCAACAATTGCTGGTCCACATTGACTTCAATAAAATAATAATAATAATAATTTAAAAAAAAAAACAGTATGGAAGTCAATGGGGACCAACATCTGTTTGGTTACCAACATTGAGGGTGAGTAGCCTAAATAATGACATATTCATAATAATGAATTTTGAACAGTGAACAGTTTTCCCTCTGAAATTCCCTCTGGAAAGCAAATCTATTTAACTGCCGTTGTGTTACAAATGGTATAAAATTGTCTTCAAGCTAATAGTAACAAAATATGGAGTTCCTGTTGATCTGTGGTGCAGAAAAACTCCAGGATGCGGAGCAGTACTTGCTTAGTCAGGAGGAGGCGAGTATGACGATGACAGATGGAGGAGTTATATTGAGAGGAAGGCGGTGTTGGGGGCTGCTAATGTATGCAGAACAATCGCACGACTTCACAGCGCTAATCTACATGCACTCACGCACTTACTTCAATAAACCTTCCTCCATTTGCAGTCTTGCCATAAACTGTACTCCCTGGCTGTACTGTTCATTGGCCTGAAGTTTGTGCGTCCACTGGTACGCCGGTAACAAAAGCAGTGCGATTGTGCCTCAGAAAAAGAGGAAGAAAAAACGAAGAAAAGCAATTTAGTTTTCAATTTCCTGCAGGCCCACGGTGAAGCGGTTATAGTGCTCCGGTCCCTTTGGAAAGGGAGAGAACTAGGCCGCAGTCTCCTTGCACGAAAATAGCACACATCAACATCAGCGAGCGAAAATCACACAGAACCGCTCAAACCATTTGACTTGAATAGCTGTAAATTATCCGTGCGCATCCTGTTCAGATCATAGCAGTCTTTAGAGCACAGTTCTGTGAATTACGACATCAAAGCAACACGTTCCTTTCAGATCTACAAGAGGTTTGTCTTCATTTGTCTCAGAAATCCCAACTGAGACCGCTTTAATATCTGGAATGTTTCTTGAGCAATGAGATTAAATGGAGAATCCTGCTTCTCACATGTTTCTCCCAAGAAAAAATCTAGTAATCTTATATGTGTCTACTCTAGAGTTCCAGAAGATATCTTGGTAATTAGTTAACCGAATTGGTTAACCAGGGTTATGATAGTTGCCTAAAACTGAAACTAAAGCTAGAGATGTTAATTTCGGTTATTTTTCCTAACCGACAACCGACGCTCGTTAACCGATTATTAACCGTTAACCGACAAGATTATTTTAAATTAGAATTGAATTAAATTAGAAAGGATTAGTGTCTGTGACCTGTTAAAAATACTAACATTTGTTTATTTTATGTTCATTCATTTTACATGCTCAAAAAGCAGCAAACAACAGAACATGAGGATTGACATGCATGACATCACGCACCTGCAGCTCTTCTGCGAGCGGAGAAAAACATAATAAAGCTAGGCTCTATATATATATATATATATATATATATATATATTATAACTAATAAATCAGCCTATAAGAGAAATATATTTTTACTTAAATAATAAATTAAGAAAATGCAAGAAAAACTGTGCAACAAGTAGCCTAGTATGCAGAGGTTCGGGTCATTTTTGTGCTGCGCGAAAGGAAACAGACGGCAGAAAGCGGC
>NW_015505381.1:667349-675861 GCF_001515645.1 Sinocyclocheilus grahami
ATAAATAAAATAATAATAATAATAAATAGGCCTATACGAGAAATATATTTTTACTTAAATAATAAATTAAGAAAACAAAAGAAAAACTGTGCAATAAGTAGCCTGGTATGCAGAGTTTCGGTTAATTTTTGTGCTACGTGAAAGCAAACAGATGGCCGAAAGCGGCATCCTATTTTTCTTTAGGCTTATTTTACAAAAGCACAAAGATTTGTTTTTATTGTGAGTGTACACAGATAAAAGCAAACCTTTTACAATTCTGATCATCTTTATGTCTAAAAGGAGTAGTTGCTTCCACTGTTAGAACTTCCACCGGCACCACATGCGCGCACACAGTTAAGAATTGCTACCTTGACAATGCAGCCTGTTCATTATCATAATAAAATACAGTCAGTCAAACATATGGAAAAAAACACACTGCTCAGTTCAAATATGTAGTAAAGTCTGGGCAGTTAAGTGTTATCACCGCACCGCCGTGATGTTAAGCAAAACATTTTGTTTTACGTGGATATTGGAATGCCAGTGAAGTAGGCTACATAATAAATAATATTTTGGCATTCAAATACATTGCGAATACTTTTTCTCATTTTAATTTAGTTTAACTTAGTATACTAAAATAACTAAACCTAAAACTGGAATAAAAATGACTAAACACACACTACTACTACTACTACTATTAAAATAACAACTAAAAATGACAAAAACACAACAAAATTTGAAAATATTTTACTAAAAGTAAAATAGAAAATATTAAAATAATAATAGTTTTAAATAGTTTCAAAATATTAATAGTACATAGTAGTATCTCTATATAGTAAAACTAAAATCGTATTTCAATAACACTGAAAATAACACACCACCCTCTAGCCTGTGTCATTCAGATCTATGAACATCCATTAGCAACCATCTGTTACCACCTGCAGCAAAAGCCATTACACCTCTTTCCTGGCTTTTCTCGGTGTCTCTCTCTCTATCTCTCTCTCTCTCTCTCTCTCTCTCTCTCTCTCTCTCTCTCTCTCTCTCTCACACACACACACACACACACACGTACGTACACTTACAGCTGCTCGTTGCCATGCTAAGCTTCACTCTCCTGCTCGGCTTATTAGACAGATTGAACACCTTTATGATGTTGAAGCTTCAGGTCAGAACATCTGCCGATCGACGAGCCGATCTCACTCACCTGCCGGTGTCAAAACATCACAAACCTTGAAGCAAATCAGCTACAGAGCTCTTCAACTACACCAGACTCTCACACCGTGTAGTTCATCCTTTAAACTAGATCTAACAAGCTGGATCTGGTTTCACTTCAAATTCTTTGTGTGTTACTGTCACGTTTACCCCCAAAATCAAAGAAATTATATTAAGAGAAATGACTGTATATTTTTAAGAATGAAAATGAAGCCTGTTGTAGAATTAAAATATAAAGCATATTTTTTTTACATTAATTTGTATAAAAATTGAGTCTATACGACAATTTAAAAAAAAAATTTACATTATTTTAATGATAATTAAGTAATCTTGTCCCCAAATTCTCACTGCTGTAATGTGTCTGTATGTTTTATATTTGGGATTTTTTTTATTTGAAATTTTCAATTAATATAAATGGTTATATTCTCATATTTTAATTGCTGTAATACAGTATTTTTTATTACAGAAATAAATGATGTTAATGATTTTTAAATTAGGTGTTTATTATTATTATTATTATTATTATTAAAATCAGTGCAAATTAGAGCCAGTAGAACAATACTATCATGATGTATGCATACTTGGTTGGTTTGTTTGTTTGTTTGTATATGTATATATTTATTTGCCAGAAAAAGAATTGTGTGAAACATTTACTCAATTATTATGATGTAAAAATGCAAAACATCCTGAAAAAATGCATATTTTAAAATGTTGAAAAGCACAGTTTATGATCATATTATTTCCAGATTTTTCATTATTTTTCTCTTTTTATTTAATAATTTTCAGGGTTATGACTTGCTTTGCATGTTACAAAGTGGAATGACTTGCTTTAAAGAGACTGAGTGCAGTCAGCAAAACTGAAACTTTATCATTGCCATGCATTTATATGTAATGAATATCTTGGGACATCTACCACCAATCAGAGTCAAGAATTCAACAACGCATTAATATAAATAGAGAATAACTTAAGAGAGGCCAGCAGAAATCTTGAGGGAGAAGCAAGATTAGATCACCTATCAAAATCAGACTAGAATTTGTCCTTTATTAAAACTGGATTAAAGCCTATATATAATAAGTCCAAAATCCACAAATAGAATCTAACACCACATAAAAAATAAAAGAAGGTCTGTCTGACCGACAAAGGAAATGTTATCTGTTTAAAACAGCTCTAATCCACTAAAGCTCTCAGTATTTCAAAAACAATTTGCATTTCTTCATACTAAATCTCAATGTGCTTTTGTTTTCACTCAAACATAACACACTTTCCATTTGAACAGGAGTACTGCATCATCTGACACAGTCCTTGATTGCATTGGCTCTTGGGGGTCTGTATGTGTGTCCAACGGTATCGATTTGTTGCCTTAATTGTTACGAGACAATTTTGTTACTTGAGACAGAAATGGCTCCTGTGTTTGAGCAGTTGTTCGACTAGCATCTGTTCGCCGTACTCCCGCGTTTCCTGTGGAAGAGCAAGACAAGGGCGCCGAAATGAATAGAAATTAGCACTCTTAGCGGTTTCTGTAGAGACACGTGAAACATGTACGCAAAACGCTGTTGCACTTGACGAGGATTAAAACATCTGAGTGTGGCATGACAATTATAGAGTATCTCCTAAAATACCAACTGTATCTGAAGTACATAAACAATGATTTAGACTTTTTTCCCCTCTGTTGTTGTCTGTGGATGCGTTTCGAGTTGATTCACGAGTCTATTCAGCTTGTTGTTTTTCTCGGCTGCGAGCTACAATTGAAAGAGATCGCTTTGTGCGAAAAAGGGCTTTTGAAAATGTTCCCGTTTACAATCTAATATGAACTGCGACTCTCTGCTGAATGGCAAATAAAGAGTAGTGAAGAGTGTGGAGCTTGTGGGAATGAGAGAGAGATATAGGCATGTGCGCATGTGAGATTTGAAGATCTGTAAAGTAGCATGTGTAGGATAAGAATGTATAGACTAAATCTCATATTTAAAGTCAACATTAAAAGGCCTTCACAAACATTTTACTTCAGTAACCATAATATTATGTGAAACAGGATATGCAGCAAGGAAAAAAATCATCATGGCATTTGGTTTTATCAATCTGTATGTATTTCATTTTATTTCAAATTTTTTTTATTTGTATTTCATTCATTCATTATTTATTCATTCATTCATTCATTCATTATTTTATTATTTTGTTAAATTTCATTTAGTTTTTTCTTAATGTGCACTGAGAAGTTCTACAATAAGACCATATATGTTTTTTAATTTTGACTTAATGTTGACTTTAATTTGACAAAGCTAGGGCAAAAATAAGCTGAAAACAGAATAGCTTACTAGTAGCGTCATGGTCTTTTTACTTTGTCATACTCTTGTGTGTTATCTGACTAAACATTTAAAATACGTAATACAAAATATGGTTGTGCATTATGTGCAAGAAATTAGTTTGAATCAGAATTTGAAGCTGACTTCAATTATTCTTCTTGCCATCTTTGTCAATAAAAATGATGAAGAGAGCAAATACAAAAAAGCTTTTTCCCAATTTTCCACACAAAAAAGACATATTTCAGTGTTTATCATTGACTGAACAATATAAGATGTTTAATTCACAGTGTAGTTGAACGTAAAATATAGTGAAGAGAAAAATTTGTATGTGGTCTTATTCTCTTTATTTGAGGAATCATTTTACATTGTATGCAATCTTTTTTTTGTGTGTTCATGTATGTACATGCATTTGTGTGTTTGACTTGTCCTTCTTGAAGAGTTGAGCTTTCACTCTCACTTTATTCTTGCTTTCTTCTCTTTCTGTCAGTGACTAGTAGGAGGAGATGGTCGGGCTGCAGTCGCTCTCAGACAGGGTTTAATCAGGAGTCTGTCCGTAAAACGCACACACACACACACACACACACACACACACAGAAGGAACGCTTTCATGTCACCATATAAAATTATTTGATGAGCAAACGGCAGCACCATGGGGTCGGTCACAGTCAAGCAATGTCTTTGATTTCCATTCGAGCGGCTAAACGAAAGTACTTGTGTGAAAGACTGAAATAACAGCTGTGGCGAGAATAATACACTGCAAAAAATCCATTTTGTAATCAGTATTGTTTGCCCAAATTTCTCCATCCAGTCAATTTCAAAAGGATAAAATAAATTTTTAAAGTAAAAAATAATATGAGGTTAATATGGGGTTTTATAAATGTATTATTTTTTTTTTAATAAATTTGAACAAATTTGCTAATTAATTATCTCACTTATTAGGAAATGTTTCCTATACTATATATATATATATAGGTGAAAAAAGTTAAATTGTTTGACAAATTAATTCTTACCTATTAGCAAAAGTTGTTTTGAGAATAAAACAACTTTTTTAAGAATAATTGAGAATACATTTTTTTAGTTAAAGTAAAATGGGTTGCAAACAAATTCACAAATTAATTTTCTTACCTATTAGCAAATGTTTTTTTAGAATAATTTAGAATACATTTTCTAGTTTAAAAAAAAAGTCAAATGTATTGCAAGCAAATACATTTTCTTACCTATTAGCAGAAGTTTTCCTTTATAAATTAGAATACATATTTTGCAAAAAATAAAATAAAATAAATAATAATAATAAAAAATGGTTTGTAAACAAATTTAGCAAATTCTTATCTATTAGCAAAAATACATTTGGTTAGATTGGAACTGGAAGAAGAAGAAGAAGGATTGAAAAATAAATTAAATCCAAAAGACAAGAGGAAGACAGAGTAATATGTTTCCATTGTTTTCCCATGTTTCATTGGTTGGCACTAGAGCTGATAAATTATCATTCGAAAATGAATTAAACTCTATATTTTAATCTTTCATTGTCTTTTTAAGTGGATCCTTTTAAAGTGGCCTTCATTTGCAGTCCGCTGGCTCTACAGATTGAACCTAATTAGTTGAAGCGCTAACCTTTCCTCCTCTTTCTGTAGCCGTCCTATCTCTCATGCCTCGCTATGTGGCTATGCAAATAGCATGAGACGTGAGGTCAGTGGCGAGCATTAGCCTGGGTGTCTGTCCGCGAGGACGCCTAATCTATGCTTCACCTCTTCTTATCTTACCGACTGACCGCTCGCTGCTCTCCACGGATCCGCTGAGGGAGAACGCTGCTCTCCACGGCCTTCAGGCTCCAGAGACTTCTGCCGAATTATCATCAGCGCTTCTCCATCTCTCCTGCTTTGCTCTCTCTGGTTCTGTCGGCCTGGCTGTCAGATTTAGAGAGCAGACTGTGTTTTCAGGCTTGAAGGTCAGCGTGTGGGAAGTCTGGAGGATTAGTTTAGTGGCACAAATAGCGCGTCTGCACTGGAGACTCGTCTGATTTTCTTAAGAGAGCAACTAGCATATGCCTTGATAAAATGCTGAGTGTTTTGGCCATGCTGAAGTGTTTTATATTGTGTGTTGTAGTTCATCAGATTGAGATGTTTGTTTCTAATGCCAGGTTAGTTTCAGCAGTTTCATCCAAGGGGATTTTCAAGGTGGAGATTGAGGCTGAAGATGGTTAAAACTTTCATCCATCTTGTGGGTAAAAGAATATGATGACACTTCAAGTGTGTGGTTTCTGTGTTTAATAAATTATGCACAATCTTCTAGCTTTAAAGTTTTTTTTCGGCTTAATTTTAATAATGTGATTTAAAAAATACAATAATAATAATAGTTGCAATTAGATGTGTTTCCCCAATTTGTTCTGCCTACTTTTTAATGAAGTAATGCACATACAGTTTCATGCCTCGTAAAAAAAATATTTATGGCCGGTACATTTTCTCAAGTCACCAGCCATTGGCAGGTGTGGCAGTTGTTATTTTTAGGCTCTGTCTGTATGTGTGTGCATGCATGCATCTTTTTTTTCCCAGCAGACCATTGCATTAGTCGTCCCGCTGGCTAAATGAACATGTGAAATGAGTTCTACTTGCTGATTGGTTTATGGCTTATGTCCATGTAAAGCCTGAAGGAGAAAGGCCAACTTTGACCTTGACTAAATAACCTATGGGATGCGTGTAGATTGCCTCTCGCTCCTTTTCTACCTCTGTTTTTTTTCCCTTTCCCTGTCCTTCATCTCGGCCTCTCTCTCTCTCTCTCCTGAGATCTCTGACTTCTGTAATCCAAGTGGCTCAAGATAAAAGCGCTGGCGTTGACTCCAGTGTCTTCACTGCTTTAATACAAATTAATCCCCCTCATTGATTACAAACTTACAAGCTTATGCACAGCTTATCAAAATAAGCCTCTACCTGGTTTAAAGCGTTCACCCGTGCCACACTTGTGTCCATTTGCACGTCGATGCATGTGTTGCTCGATAGACACTTTTTGTTTAGCGGTTTTAATTCGTACATCTCAGGAGATTTCTTTATCCTTTTCATGGTAATAATGAAGTGTCTCTGGTGTCTCCACTGATTATTAGTGGTGTTTGCTAAGTGAAGCATCACTATTATCATTGTTCATGCACAGGGTTAGGGATTGAACTTTAGTGTAACCCGTGTTTGGTGAGGGGAGGTGTGCCATTATGTTTCTGCTTTCTACTTTTATTTCTACTGTTTAAATTGCAGCAGTACTACACTGGTACGCAATGGTTAAAGAATTGTAATAGCTATTTACAAATACGGTGGAAAATGGTTTTAAAAAACTAAATTAAAAATATAATTATATGACCTTTGCATTATCCCTTACATGTTATATTTTATTATAAATTATTATCATGTTGTTCTTTGTAATATTTGCTTTTGGAATAATGACCAATACATTATCCATTGCAGTTATTATTTTATTTTTGTAATTTGTTTTATAAATGTATATTATAATTTATATTATATTATATTTTATAATGAATTATATTATTATATTATTCTTTGGAATATTTGTTTTCTGAATAATGAGAAATGCATTATCCATCAAATTAATTTATTCATTTTTTTTTTATTATAGTATAGTATAGTAGATTATGTCAGTTATGTCATAGATTAACAGTTGCTAAAATAATATGTGTGAACTATTGTGAATATTGAGAAAATCTTCATGGATAAAATCCACACACTAAATGACTATAAAATGCAGCAGAATGTTTTGTGAAGTTCAGCAGTGTGTTTGCTGATCTCACATGGTATCCAGGCTTCATCACATAACAAAGAACTCTGAGATTTTATGGAGCACAGACACATTTGGGACACCCCAGAAAAGTTCAAAGATTGCTCAGGATGTAGACAGCATTTACTTCAAGTTGTCTGTCATGTTGCATTACTTATGACTGATTTCCCAGCAGCACTTTATCAAAGTGTGAACATTTGATATGTCATTATGAATTCAGGCTGTCTGAATGTGTGCTGTATTGTAGAAAATACATATACATTTTTAATTATCATTAATTATTATTATTATTATTAACGAACAGTTTTTCTGTGACTAAGACGAGACATTGACGAGCTAAAACTAATATTTGATGATAAAAACTATGACAAAATTTATGCTGCGTCTTCGTTAACAATACGAGACGGGACTATAATGTTATTTGAGGACTACCGGACATTCAAAATACATCCTATGGGCTACTATCTTGTCCTTCAAAATGTGCGTCCCTGTCATTTAATTGCAATCGGATAAGGGGCGTTTGCATATCTAGTCTCAGTATGGCAGCCGCAGTGGATGGATTGGCTACCAAAACGCAAACTATAGCGATCTGAAACAATGGCCTCCGCACCCGAAGGGGTAGGGATAAGGTGACCAGACGTCCCGTTTTTCCCGGAAGTCACAATTCGTTGTCGATTTAAAGTTAGTGAAGGCGGGATAGGCAGAATCACGCTGATAGAAGTGCTCTCTCTCGCGCATGCTCCACTTCTTCAGTTCTCATATACAGCGCACGATCAGTTCTCAGTGCTCAAATACACACACAGCAGTCCAAATGTCTATCGTGTAGAGTATCTCACGTAAATACAGTCGGTTATGGATTAAGTGAACGAAAACAGGTGGGTGAAAACTGAACGTGTGTCAGTATTACATGCATGCATGCCTTCAGTCTTAAAGGGACAGCATTCCTAATTAAGTACCTATCCGTGTCATTAATGTTAACCAACAAAAGATGTTAAATAAATGTTAAGTAAGCCTACTGTATCTGAAAAATTAGTTTAGTTTGTATCTCTTTCGTATTTGTCTTATTGATAGTTCACCCAAAAATTTAAATTGTTATACTTTATTCAGGTTTTTCCAAATTCAATCCTTGATTCAAATTCCTCATAAGCTTAATTGATTTGGTCTAAAGAGAGAAGAATTAATGACTATTTTTGTTTGAAGGCTACATATAAAATAGCTACCAAAATAAATGTTGGTAACTGCAGTTTGA
>NW_015505381.1:676014-680118 GCF_001515645.1 Sinocyclocheilus grahami
CATTCCTAATTAAGTACCTATCCGTGTCATTAATGTTAACCAACAAAAGATGTTAAATAAATGTTAAGTAAGCCTACTGTATCTGAAAAATTAGTTTAGTTTGTATCTCTTTCGTATTTGTCTTATTGTCTTATTTTGCTTCTTTTTCAAAAATTATATATATATATATATATATATATATATATTATATATGGACACCTATAATTTTTATACGTTGTTCCCTTTTCACTACTGTTAAAGGGATAGTTCACCCAAAAATTAAAATTGTTATACTTTATTCAGGTTTTTCCAAATTCAATCCTTGATTCAAATTCCTCATAAGCTTAATTGATTTGGTCTAAAGAGAGAAGAATTAATGACTATTTTTGTTTGAAGGCTACATATAAAATAGCTACCAAAATAAATGTTGGTTTGCTAACGTCATATTACAGACTGCACGATAGTGCCACAACATATTTTCATGTCTAATCAGGACGATAACCACCATAGACATTGAGGGGGGCTAGTCCCCCCAATAATTAGAAATCGCAAAACCCTTTTCTCAGATATTGCCAATTCGAGAGAGAGAGAGAGAGAGAGAGAGAGAGAGAGAGAGAGAGATGAAAGTTGCGTCTATGTAAAAATAGCACCCCCTGCCCTCTCGAAAGTTACGGCTCTCAAGTTCTGTTAGGGTGGAAGGGTGGAGCACTGGGTTCTGGTGATATGTCTCTCGACTAGTATTATAAACTATTACACACCTCTGGTATTACTAGTATTTACAAGCTAAGCCTACAGGTAAGTATGGCGAATCCAGGTAAATACACCAGGTAAGTAAGAGTAAGTATAAAAACTATAATGTTTTATTATCAAAATAAATAAGTGAATAAATAAATAGTCAAATCTCAATAAATATATAAATGTCAATAAATAGAAAAATTAAAAATAAATAGGTCAATAAATAAATAGACAGTGTGTAAAAAGATAACAAAATAGACTATATACAGTATCAGTATCCAATGTATCAATGACAACACTTCAATAAAGGAAACTGCTCAATTAAAATGAACTGTGAGTGAATTATTTCCAATATATCTCAGCATCTGACTATATAGAGCTTGCTGTAAGAGCAACTGGGACAATAACAATAACAGTAACGTAAATTTAAATATCAAATAAAAATAAACAGCATATATGTGGACCCACACACACACACACACACGCATTCATCAACCCCCACCGTTGCAGGCCTGGATCGTTGCTAGGGTGCGTTGTGGCTGATTAAAACATAAAACTGGCCGCTTCACTCTAACTGAGCAAAATAAAACAATGCAGAGTACCTCAATACAAGTGAATGACAAGCGGTTGAGCGTGAAGATCACTTCGCTCAAGCCCTCTCTTGCTCCGATGACGATCGTGAACTCTCCCTCGATGCGGTGTATCCAGCGATGCCAGAGGAATTCTGAATTCTCTCGGGGGAAATCAGAGCGCTATCTGGGTTGCGACACCTCTCTATCGATGCCGGAGAAACTCGTAATACACGCCGTTCAGTGCTCTTGTAGTCCGTCGTCCAGCGATGTCCTCAACACGCTCACCGTCTCTCTCGACGATTCGTACACAGACACTTGTAACAACCGGCTTCCCGCCCGAATGTAAACAATGCCGCGTGTGCGACACTTAGTCTATAAAACTCACTTGAAATACTCATATTAAACAGTGAACTACACCAGAAATGCTGTGAAAACACTGACAGATGAATTCTTGCTCAAAACTTTTTTTTTGTAGTTTTGTATTTTGTTTTCCCTTAATAATAAAAACCTTAATTTAAAAACTGCATGTTGTGTTCACTTGTGTTATCTTTTACTAATATTTAAATTTGTTTGATGATCTGAAACATTAAAGTGTGACAAACATGCAAAAAAAAAAAGAAATCAGGAAGGGGGCCAACACTTTTTCACACCACTGTATATATATATATATATATATATATATTAGGGGTGTAACGATACACGTATTCGTATTGAACCGTTCGGTACGAGGCTTTTGGTTCGGTGCGCATTACAAACCAAACGATTTGATTCGTTGGACTAATCCTATTACATTTGGAAAATAAAACAGTTTAAAGTGTGTGAAATATAATGTTCTTCAACAAGGCAGCCCAAACGACATAACAGGCAACATGCTGTCTGCCCAGTGGCGTAACGTTAGCGGACAGGCACGCAGGACACGCACTGCAAAAGGCCCTGCGATAACCTCCCCTTGCTGGGTTGCGTCGAAAGACGATGATCTTGTATCGACGATAGCCAGAGATATTGTCAAAAACATCAATTGTTGGCAAAATTAAGATATTTGGCATTTCCAATTAATGTAGGCCTGTTACATTCTTATTTTTATTAGGCCTATTTTTATTATTATGAAGTTGCTTTTATTTTTAAATTAAAATTACAATTAATTTGCCCTGCAATAATTACCAAATAACTGACGTGCTGCGAGCATAACAAAAGATTAGGCTATATATTTCCTCCTCAATTAAAATGTTTTAAAAAAAGGTATTTTTTGCATACAAAGGCTATACAATGAATTATAGGCCTATGATTAAAATATTAACACTTCAGTCATCAATAAAAATCAATGAAATAAAAAGCTTTTATTTCAAGCACCGACTTTCAAAAACAACCTAACACGAAAAATGTTTCTTTTCATTTTTTCCCACTATATAATATTAGAAATATTAAGGGAATAAATAAAAACAGTTAGCTATATACCGTTATCAGCATATGTTGAAGTAGATTGATTGGTCTCGTCGTCTCTGAGAGAATATGCGGCGTCAGATGCCGAAAGCTCAGTCATTACTCAGTCAGTCTGTTTTTACTTTCACTTTCTGTATAGTGAATTGACTGAGATTAAGACGTTTACAGGCATAACTCTTGCGCAATTTTTGCACGTTGCATCCATGATATCCATTGGCTCGCCTTCATGGGTTAAAACAGAAATATTTCCAACATTGCTGCCCCGTACCGAACCGTGACACCACTGTGTCGTATTGAACCAAACCGTGAATTTTGTGAACCGTTACACCCCTAATATATATATGTGTGTGTGTAGTTAACGCACACAAAACATGATTAATTGATTTCAAGCATTGCGCTCATTTGTTTTGGTGTTAATCTACTAAATAGCAGCAGCAGTGAATGTTAATTCTAGAAATTCCAGAAATCCGTGGCGCTGCAGCAGAGTTTTGGCCGTATCATTTCAGGCGCTCTCACTGCCAGTAGCGTCCCTTTTCCATCTGTCTGAACTTTTCTTCCTTTCTCTATTCGTCTCTTTCCATCTGTCTCAGTCATTTTATTCTCTCTCTCTCTCTGATGGATGTAATGTGGGGGTTGAATGGAGAGATCGATCAGGCGCTGTGCGTTGAAGCAGTCAGGCTGCTGGGCCTCTGCGAGCGCAGATTATTTCCCAAATTATTACAGCCGCCAGATGCTTGTCAGAAGACTCTCTCCGTCAAGGTTAGACTCTCTCTCTCTCTGCCTCCCTCTCTCTCTGTTTACTCCTCTTTTGTCTTCTTTTTCTCTCTTTTCTCCTCTGGTCTTGTCAAGCCATTAGCATAAAGTTTCCACACTGCAGCTTATTTTGGCCAGGAAGCGCTCACTTAGACAGGAAAAAGTTGTGATGCCGATGATGGATGGGTTGTGATGTCACTATACAGCCAAGACTTCACATCAATATTAATTGGCTTATGCTGATGTTGCTCCAAAGACCACATGGTCACGTTAACAAATTAATATTCATGATCCAAGTCAACAGATTTTTAAAGTGACATCATGGGCAGACATCCTGTGTGACCTTGCAGACTTTCCACATTGTGTCCACAATGTTTGTTTGTTTGTTTGTTTATTTATTGTCAAAATATTATTTTATATATTTAAATTATATGTATAATAAATAATATAAATAATATGCATAATAAATATGTGCACAAATAATAAATTATGTGTGTGTGTGTGTGTGTGTGTGTGTGTGTGTGTGTGTGTGTGTGTGTGTGCATATATATACATATACAGTGGGTACGGAAAGTATTCAGACCCCCTTCAATTTTTCACTCTTTGTTATATTGCAGCCATTTGC
>NW_015505381.1:682663-699226 GCF_001515645.1 Sinocyclocheilus grahami
TTCCTGCAGCTGAAAAACACCCCCACAGCATGATGCTGCCACCACCATGCTTCACTGTTGGGACTGTATTGGACAGGTGATGAGCAGTGCCTGGTTTTCTCCACACATACTGCTTAGAATTAAGGCCAAAAAGTTCTATCTTGGCCTCATCCGACCAGAGAATCTTATTTCTCACCATCTTGGAGTCCTTCAGGTGTTTTTTCATGTGTCTTGCACTGAGGAGAGGCTTCCGTCGGGCCACTCTGCCATAAAGCCCCGACTGGTGGAGGGCTGCAGTGATGGTTGACTTTCTACAACTTTCTCCCATCTCCCGACTGCATCTCTGGAGCTCAGCCACAGTGATCTTTGGGTTCTTCTTTACCTCTCTCACCAAGGCTCTTCTCCCCCGATAGCTCAGTTTGGCCGGACGGCCAGCTCTAGGAAGGGTTCTGGTCGTCCCAAACGTCTTCCATTTAAGGAATGGAGGCCACTGTGCTCTTGGGAACCTTAAGTGCAGCAGAATTTTTTTTGTAACCTTGGCCAGATCTGTGCTTTGCCACAATTCTGTCTCTGAGCTCTTCAGGCAGTTCCTTTTGACCTCATGATTCTCATTTGCTCAGACTTGCACTGTGAGCTGTAAGGTCTTATATAGTCAGGTGTGTGGCTTTCCTAATCAAGTCCAGTCAGTATAATCAAACACAGCTGGACTCAAATTAAGGTGTAGAACCATCTCAAGGATGCTCAGAAGAAATGGACAGCACCTGAGTTAAATATATGAGTGTCACAGCAAAGGGTCTGAATACTTAGGACCATGTGATATTTCAGTTTTTCTTTTTTAATAAATCTGCAAAAATGTCAACAATTCTGTGTTTTTCTGTCAATATGGGGTGCTGTGTGTACATTAATGAGGAAAAAAATTTAACTTAAATGATTTTAGCAAATGGCTGCAATATAACAAAGAGTGAAAAATTTAAGGGGGTCTGAATACTTTCCGTACCCACTGTATATATCATAAAAAATATATAATATATAATTAAATATATTAATATAATATATTAAAAAATCTAATATAAAATGATAATAAAAAATTAAAATTGCTAATAGTACTTTGAATGCAGGGGGGGGGGGGTTTATAAGTTGTGCTAGTAGAAATTGCATACAGTCAGCCAATAGGATAGAAGCTTTCCATTTTGATAAAGCTCTTGTTTGATTGCAGTATCTGGGACTGTTTCTTCTCTCTCGTGTTCACGCTGTCCCTTTGGTGTGGTCTTTTGTCATAGTGGCGGTCAGAGTAATTCCTGATAGTGTAAGGAATGTAATTACACTCTGCAGGAGTGATTATGATCGCAAAATATGCGTTATTTGCCTGAGACCGAAATGAAGAGCTGTTTTGAATGTAGATTTTATAATTATGCAATAGCAGGTCCACAATTGACATCCAAAAACACATATATCTCCCCCATTAAAATCCTGCGGGCTGAGCAGCCGTTAATCAGCTTATGTGTTTCCTCTCAAGTGATTACGCCGCTCTAAACATTACTACAGAACGAGCAAGGGACGTTACCTACTAAAAACACATCTCACTCAACTCCTACTGCATATTCAAGCAACTTTTGATCAAGATGCTTGTTTTTCATTAGGTTTGCACATTTGAGTTAACTTTTCGAGATTAATTAGCTGAATGTTTAATACCACTAAAATGATTTAATGCAGTTTACGCATTCACCTCATTTGACATTTAAACCAGCTTTATTTGGTTCTGTCCTCCTTCTAGAGACTGATGGGAATAAAAGCTCAGGCATGCATGTTCAGTTCAGTCTCATTTATTTATAAATCTAATCCAGATGGGACTTAAAATGGAACAAAAATAAGATCATTTGCAAGCTTTTTATGGCAGAACATAATTATCATTGAGCTCAACAAGTATAAAATACGACCTGTTAGCAGAATCACATGCAATCTGCACCTGCAGAATTACAGCGTCCCGCATTCAGTTTTCTACACGTCCACTTTTCCTTGTGGTTGTTTATGAGATATTTTAGCTAATTTGATTAAGCTTTCATAAGAGCACTGCAAAAAAGTTGCTCAATCATGATTTTGTCTTGTTTTCGGTCATTATGTAAACATCTTAAAACAATCAAAATACTTGGTGCATGATTTTATAAGACTTGTTTTTAAATCATTCTGTGTATAGTCAGTTATTTACGTTTTATTTGTATTATCTCAGGTTTATGCAGCTTTATGCTGTTCTTTGTGTATTTATTTATTTATGAAATACTTTAGCTAGTTTGATTAAGCCTTTATCTACCAATGAGATCACTGTATTGTAAAACAGTATTGTTTAGTCTTTTTTCCCAGCAAAAAAATATGTAAAAGTATTAAAACCATAAAAATACATTACAGACAATTTTACACAATTTTACAAGACTTTTTCAGATCATACATAATCATTAATTTCTTTTATTTTTGTTACCTCTTTTTATCACCTCAGATTTATGCAGTTCTTTGTGTGTTTATTTGAACTATTTAGCTAATTTGATTAGGTTTTATCTACCAATAAAAGCACTGTAAAAAATAAATTAATAATAATAATAAACAGTATTATTTTGACTTGTTTTTCAGAAAAAAATATCTAAACATATTAAAACAATCAAACTAATTGGAAGAAAGTTTTACAATATTTTTTAGTTTTCAAATCATATGTATTCAGTTATTTTTTTTATTTTTATATTACATTAGGTTTATGCTGTTTTTGTGTGTTTTATACCAATAAGAGCACTCCAAAAAACAAACAAACAAACAAACGCTTCTTAATCAGTATTATTTTGTCTTGTTTCCTAGCAAAAACATATTTAATAAATATAATAAAACAATCACAGTATACTTGGCGATTATTTTATAAGACTTATTTTCATATCATATATATTAAAATATTTACGTTTTATTTATATTACTGCATTGGCAAAATATATGTTAACTTGTTTTAAGCATAAAAAATCATCTAAAAAAGTCTAGTGACGTTTAATCAAGAAAAAATACGAATATTTAAAAAAAATCTAAAAAGCTAATATTTATTAAGAGAACGTTTTTTTTTTTTGGCAGTACAATAAGTACTTGTGTATTGTACAGTCCATGTTCAATATGTGCATATTCAAATGAATTATTTGAATCTATTGACATTCCTAGGTTTCATATATTTGTTTTCTGATGTTCTTCTGTCAGCAAATTTCAGTCATTTTATGAGCTTGAATTTGGCTGATGTTCATTTGGGAAGCACTGTGGCCTCAGGCTGTCTCTTGTCCAGACCTTTTAACTCTCATGTCTTCTGTTGCCATGTTAGAGGCAGTACAATAAGTACTTGTGTATTGTACAGTCCGTGTTCAATATGTGCATATTCAAATGAATTATTTGAATCTATTGACATTCCTAGGTTTCATATATTTGTTTTCTGATGTTCTTCTGTCAGCAAATTTCAGTCATATTACTGTTTGTTTATGAGCTTGAATTTGGCTGATGTTCATTTGGGAAGCACTGTGGCCTCAGGCTGTCTCTTGTCCAGACCTTTTAACTCTCATGTCTTCTGTTGCCATGTTAGACTGATATTTATTTCATTTGATTTCATTTGGACAGAATGGATATCTATTCAAGGAGATAAAGCAGGTTTATGCCAAGTTATCAAGGAACTGAAGACCATTACGGCACTTCAGTTTGTATGCTAATTGTTCTATAAATATCAGACAGGTTTACAGAGAGTGGAAAACGTTTGGAAAGCCCTGTGATGGAGCACTAGAGTGATGATACGTCAAACTGTGAACAAATGTTTGAAGACACCATGAGCAGCAGTGAGTGAGAGAGAGAGAGCGAGTGAAGGGGAAAAGAGAGTGAAGGAAACGGATAAGAGATGAATTGCTTTCTCGGGAGAATAAGAAAATGAGATTAGATCAGAAGTTTCAAGGCAGCTATAGCTTATCCTTTCACTATTTAAACTATCACAATGCAAACAATCTCCTCAGACGCTGACGCTCTCTCCATACCTATCGAGTGTGTGTCGTCAGGAAATGTGCATGCGATTGTGTAAATGTGCGTTCTTTCAGGCTGGTTATATTTTAAATGACATAATTGATGTGTATGTTCAAAATGAAATGCTAGCATACTGTGTACTGCAAAGTATGTTATATATAATGTGTACTATTTTTTTAAACCGTTTGTTTAAAAAAGTAGTATGGTACAGTATTGTCTCATTATGTAATGATTACTTCAGCTAGTGACTAATTAGATGATTGATTATCACTGAAGAAAATAGGGTTATTTTGCCGTTTAAATTACATTTTGTGTAAAGCAAACAAACAAAAATGATTCAAGAAAGTATGGAAGCTTGTTTCTGCTATGGCAAAAAAATAAAATAAAATAAAAAGGTTATCTAAATTCTGAGAAAAAAATCTGAATCTTGAAATACAAACCCAGAATTTTGAAGAAAAAAAAAGAATTTCAAGATGTGGACTCAGAATTCAGAGAAAAAGATGCAATTATATGTTTAGAACTTGTTATTGCATGATATAAACATGCAATTCTGAAAAATGGTCAATTGTTGGGTCTTAGTCAGAATTGTGAAATAAAAAAAATCATGGTGGAAGCAAGCTTCCATAAGAAGGAGATGTTTAAAAACCATGATTCATATTTCTGATTCATTCATACTTCTGATTAATATGCCACAGTAGAAACGGAATGCTGAGTGCAATGCATTCTGGGATGCTGTGTATTCCAAGCAGTGTTCTCTAATTGTATACTTCTCATTTTGCATACTGTGCACTACATGCATGCTGCATACTTGAGTATGCCATTCTGAACATACTATGTCAGTTAGTACAGACAGAGCCAAATGTGCCTTAAATGGGTCACTTTTATGCCTGAACTTCCTTTCTGCAGAAAGTGTACACCCTACAAAGACAGACAAGGTTTCTAAAAGGTATCTGCAGGAAATTTGCTATTAGATCAGGTTAAAATCCAGGCCAGTTGTTCTCAGAAGACGGTGACAATTTAAAAAGCTCATCCTGGAAGATTAAAAACTGATGTTATGAATCCTCTAAGGACAGATGCGTCCCGCGACACGATCAAAGTATGCTGTGTAGTAGTGTGTGTGTGTGTATGATATAATATACAATATAACATATACAAAAAATAATATAAAAATATAACACAAACCATTTAAATAAATAAATGATTTTATAACCTATAAAAATATTTTACAACACTTTTTATTAAAGTAATTTGCAATAAATAAATCAATTAAATATATATTTGAATTATTGTTATTATATATTGGAATTATTAGAATATGTATAGTGTGTGTGTGTGTTATATAAGTGTTATTTAGGTCAGCATATTTCTGTTACATCTCTTGCTCTGTGTTTATCGTTTCCCTTCTCTCATCATTTAAGAAATCCTAATCCATGTCTATATCTGATACTTAATTTATGCCCATTTCATTTATTACATGTCATGGTTGAAAGTGTCCTTTATAAATCAAGGTCACCCAATGCTATTGAGTAGAGACCAGTATCTATTATATCTTTGTAAGTTTTTAGACCCTAATTATGTTCTGTATCATCCATGAATAGTGACCGATACTCAATCATGACTACAGGACAAACTAAAGAACAGTATATTGTTCTGGTCCCTCATTTGAAAGCCCAGCAGCTGGTCTTGGCTTGACATTAGCAGCATCTCGGCGTCAGGATTTCTCAAGGGACTTGTACCTGATTAGACTTAGATTCTTTCTGTCTCCCACATACATGCTACATCTCTTTCCTTTGCTCTTTTTCTTTTCAGAGTCTTCAAATTACATCTAATCCCTCATTTACATCATCTTTAGATGAATAAATGTATTTTTGGATCAGCGGATGACCTCCAGAGGACAATGCTGTCTGGACTGTTTAAACTCACTGATTCTGTCTGATCTTCTTTGATTTTACAGATCTGTCCATCAGACGGGCACATGAAGAATCCAGTATGAGTTCAAGCTGATCAGTGCTTCACTCTAGCAAATGTAACGTCACTCTAGTGCAAAAAACTTTCCTGAAAAAAGTAATTTGGTGCAGCTAGTGGAAAAGAATTCACTTTCAAGCCACCTTGAAATACTTTGGGTTGACAGTATTTGTGGCATATTGTCGATTACTATATATATATATATATATATATATATATATGTGCTTCACTCTAGCAAATGTAACGTCACTCTAGTATATATATATTAGGGGTGCAACTGTTCAACTTACTCACGGTTCGGTTTGTATCACGGTTTTAGAGTCACGGTTTCGGTACGGTTCGGTATGTGCTATGTTTAGGGGAAAAACTATATTGTCAAATAAAAATAAAGAAAATAAGAACAAATAATGTAACTACAAACAACAGCACAAATAAATGCAATAGATACAAATAAAATACACAGTGCTTTTCAGTTTTTTTTAGGTAGGTCTAACAGTTTTTAGGTACAGAAATTGAATAAAGTAATCAAATGTAAAACTACATTGCATATTTGACTGTATAAATAAAAAAATTATTCCTTATTAAAGTTACAAAAGTTATTCAATCAAGAACAGTGAGTGATATCTGTGTTATTGCTGTTTAATTAACTTTAAGAAAGTGCTGTCACTTAAAGAGAACGCACTGATACTGTACGTTCAGCCAACTATGTCTGCTAGGATACTCACCAAGATGGGCATTTTGACATAATTTTTGTGTGAATTTGTCCATTCAAGCACAATACTTCAAAGAGAGCTTAATATTTGCGCACGTTCTGAGACGTGGGTTCACGCGCTTCAGATGAGCGCACACACAGATCTTCTCACTGCGCGAGCGAGTTCTGGATCCGCTTCTGGATCCGCTTCTTATGGAAATACCTACTTCTAATGCATCATGTTAGCATACTAAATTGCAGCATGCTACAGCAAGTAAACGGCAGTCACACCGATGTAATTTGCGCTGTTAGACTGGACCGTTTTCATGTTGGATCTTGAAATAAGCAGCGACTGGTATGAAGTCCATGTAAATGTAGTGAAGTAAGCGAGTGCTGATTTTGGAGGTGGGATGTTGAATTGCTCTGAGCTGCTCGTATCATGGAAATTATTTTACCCCGCCTCAACATCCACCCGTCTATCCACGTTTCCACGCTCCGTTTGCTCAAGGCCTCCATTTTAATTTGCCAATCTGTTGTAATTGCTTTGAGAGCTGCCTGGCTCGGCATATTTTCTTCAAACCCCCCCAAATCCGACACACATGCATATATATGTGTGTGTGTGTGTGTGTGTGTGTGTGTGCGCACGTGTTCACTCGTGGACGTCTCAAACACCAGCTCCGACGCACACGAGCGCACAAACTCCATCACACGTCCGTGGAAACACGGCCGTCGCACATTGTCGAACAAAAGCGCTGTCTGTTCACCAAAGCGCTGACATTACGACGCTGTCATCTCACCGCAGATCTTTCCCTCCTGAATATGAAAAATACAATAACTCAGTGGCACAGATATCTGTCACCACGTGCTCCGCGTGACCTTTCTTTTTTCTCACAGCATTTCATGATTGCCGCTGTAGATCTGAAGCTACATGAACGTGATTGAAGTAAAGGGCAACGAGATGGGAAGCAAAAATAAACAGTTCGCCCTTGAGCTCCAGACTATGTGCGTGTGTGTGTGTGTGTGTGTGTGTGTGTGTGTGTGTGTGTGTTTCAAACGAGGAAGGGAGAGAAGGACATGGAAGATGGAGGGGCGGCTTGATAGACTAAGATAACACTACCATGTCAGTACCTAAAAGAACATTGTTGGCTGTCATCTCTTTCTGACTATCTCATCTGCTCTGTCTGTCTCTCTCTTCATGTCTGCTGTGTGTATATTACAGACTCTATTCTAAAGCCTGGTGCTGTCTAGTCCTACCTAGAGGTCCTACCTTGAGGTCCAGTAAAGTTGGTGTAAAATTATAATTATAATGAGCAGTGTTACTTTTTCCCCAATACTTTTTATAATGGTATACAGTTTACAAAAGTATTTATGCTGTAAACTATTTGAACAAGTACATCTGAGCTGTTCTAAACCCAGTAGGCAGATTGAGCTGGTTTCCAGCAAGTGTGTAGTTTTCAGAAATGTGATTGGTGTTCATTTTAGTAATATTATTTTTCTCTGTTGCTGTAGTTTTAGATTGGAATTGGTCTTGCATGACTGAAATAGTTACTAGATTTTAGTCCGTTTTCATGTTGGGCCTTGAAATATTCAGCAACTGGTCAGTTTGTATATTCATTTCATGTTTAATATAAGAAAACATAAGGAATATTTTGACATGGAGGAATAAGCAATCAGTGCTCATAAGACTAGAAAATGTCAAGAAGTATGAGATGCCAGTAATCTTAAAATGGACAAATATTGGTTGATTAAACTGTTTTGGCCATTTAATATCAGTTCACAGAAAACATCTTCTGATGCATGACCTTGGACACATCATCAGTGTTGTTTCCAGGAGTCACTGGGTGTTTGGGGTCTTACAACAGACACCCTCGTCCTGGCGACCCGACCGAGGCTGATCAGACCCCGGCCTGTGTCCAAGTGGCATTCTACTGCCCCCACTGGTCTCCCCTCTTCAACCAGAGCCATCTGGAAGCTTTTTCTGCTGCCTCCACATTGTTACCTATGGCTCTTCTTCGGTTAACACCTGTTATGCCCAATGTACCGTAGGCCTTGCTCAGGGAGTGACTGGCAAACCCCCTGCTGCCTACCTCTACTGGCATACACCTGGTCCTCCATCCGTTCCTCCGACAATCCTCCACCAGTTCTTGGTATTTCTCCCTCTTTCTCTCTTGAGCCTCCTCCATTCTCTCCTCCCAGGGCACTGTCAGCTCCAACAAGATCAGTTGTTTTGTGGCCTCAGAGACCAAGATGATGTCAGGTCTCAATTTGGACTGGGTGATGTATGTTGGAATTTTCAGCTGCCTTTCCAGGTCAACTGTCATTACCCAGTCCCGGGCTGTGGAGAGCAAACCTCCTGAGCAGTTTTTCAATGCTTTCTCTGACTTTTGTCCTTCCTTGATGAAGTGAATAGCCTTGGCTGCAACCTGGGTGTGTCGGCTGTCCTTGATCCCCTTACTGATTGCCTCAGCGATGGATTTGAGGACCTGGTCCTGCCTCCATCGATACTGGCCCTCACCCAGCGCCTTGGAGCAGCTGCTCAGGATGTGTTCTAATGTCCATACTTTGGAACAAAGGGGGCATGCAGATGTTTCTATTTTGCCCCATGTGCACTGGTTGAATGGACATGGGAGGACATCATAGACCCCCTGAATCAAGAACTTGATTCTCTGGGGGTTCCACTTCCAGATGTCCTTCCAAGTGATACTCTGCTCAATCGCCTGCTCCCACTTCATCCAGGCGCCCTGCTGCCGCATGGCCACTGCTCTGTTGGTTCGCTCTTCCTCGACCGAAGCTTGCACCTCCTCCTGTACCAGCCTCTGCCTCTCCTTTCCGCCGGCAGAGTCATATCGGGTCGCTCTTAGGCTCCCAAGTCCGGCTCTGCCTTGCACCACTGTTCCGAGGATGGCCTTGTGCTTCAGCCGAGTCTCTGCTTGCTGGACTGCCTCGGCTGCCCTCCACTTCCTTCCTGTCCTCACAACAATCCCTGCGCCGGACACTTTGGCATCTCTGGATCCAGAGTACTGCAGATGTTCCCGTGCAACGATGAACTCCTCCCTGACTGAGCTTGTTGGTTTTCCCATATAGCCCGATGTTACTTAGGCTACGCGGTAGACCCAGTCATCTACGCAGATAGCTGCTCACCTTTTGCTCAAAACCTTCTACCACAGTCATGGGGACCTCATAGATAAGCAGAGGCCAGAGGATTCTTGGGAGGATTCCATGCTGGTAGACCCAGGCCTTGAATCTTCCAGGGAGCCCAGACTTATCAACTGTTCTCAACCATCCCTCCAGGTCAGCACCGGCTGCCTTGATGGAGTCTCTATCACTCTACAGTTGAAGACCTTACCAAGGCTCTTCACCGAACTCTCAGTGACTGACGGGATCTGGTATTCTCCCAGCCTGAGGCGGAATCTGTCTGTAACCTTCCCCTTCTTTAGAACCAAGGACCTGGACTTTGCAGGTTTGAAGCTCATGCGTGCCTTGGCTGCAACCTGGGTGTGTCGGCTGTCCTTGATCCCCTTACTGATTGCCTCAGCGATGGATTTGAGGACCTGGTCCTGCCTCCATCGATACTGGCCCTCACCCAGCGCCTTGGAGCAGCTGCTCAGGATGTGTTCTAATGTCCATACTTTGGAACAAAGGGGGCATGCAGATGTTTCTATTTTGCCCCATGTGCACTGGTTGAATGGACATGGGAGGACATCATAGACCCCCTGAATCAAGAACTTGATTCTCTGGGGGTTCCACTTCCAGATGTCCTTCCAAGTGATACTCTGCTCAATCGCCTGCTCCCACTTCATCCAGGCGCCCTGCTGCCGCATGGCCACTGCTCTGTTGGTTCGCTCTTCCTCGACCGAAGCTTGCACCTCCTCCTGTACCAGCCTCTGCCTCTCCTTTCCGCCGGCAGAGTCATATCGGGTCGCTCTTAGGCTCCCAAGTCCGGCTCTGCCTTGCACCACTGTTCCGAGGATGGCCTTGTGCTTCAGCCGAGTCTCTGCTTGCTGGACTGCCTCGGCTGCCCTCCACTTCCTTCCTGTCCTCACAACAATCCCTGCGCCGGACACTTTGGCATCTCTGGATCCAGAGTACTGCAGATGTTCCCGTGCCCATGCAACGATGAACTCCTCCCTAATATCAAAAGTATTCATTGAACAGTATTAATCTAACTACATTAAATTGCAGTTTAATAGAATGTACTATTTAACCCCATATTAAGTGGTGTTTACTAAGTTAAAGTGCCCCTATTATGGATTTTTGAAAATTACCTTTCATGCAGTGTGTAACACAGTTGAATGAAAACATCCTGCAAAGTTTTAAATCTGAAAGTGCACCGTGTATAAAGTTATTGTCTCTCAAAAGAAAGAGTCGACTCTGAATCATTGAAACGAGTCACTTTTAAAACGAATCCCACGCCGTTTCATGTTGATGTCAACATGAAACATTAGCATATTGCCCGCCCACTTGTTGGTCTTTTCGTGTTGGTCTGAATGAAAGTGCAAATTCATTCTTTGCCACTAGGTGCCGCTTTTGGAGCAGTAAAAATAGCGGTTTCCCCGGTAACGCTGTACACAAAGCAGCACTGCGCTCACAAACGCTGCTTTATCAGGCGTTACAGACATGATGAAATGAAACTGAGACCAATCGGACCAATCACCGCAGATTAGCGTCACGCAAAGTTTTTCTCTTAGTTGACAAGGCAACATTTCTGATTTTTCATTTGTGTTTTCAAGTTCAATTTTATTTTATTTCAGCTTTGTCAGTTACCGAAAATGTTTTTTTTTATAGTTTTATTTTTAGTTTACAATGACAACAACACTACTTTGAAGAAGGAACCTGAGCCATATTTAAAGACCAGAATATCACAGAGACCACCCTAGCAACCACATAACAGCATGTTAAAACACAATCAAAACACCTTAGCAACCGTTTTGCCTTTGTGGCTTAAGCACCACTCATATTTTCTTCAGAAAATGCATCAATCTAGGAAATATCTCATGTAAATTATGTAATGTTTGTCTTGTTAAAGTATCAAGTTGTTAGTATAGCAACATTCTTTGAAATTCTGTTTGGAATCAGTGAGACATGCAAAGTTATTGCCTATGTAGTGTTTCTGAGTTAGGATGCTGTCTTAGAAGGTAGCTGTCTATGTAGATAACAAACAGCGAGGACGCTGACTAGCAACAGAGCTTATGAGACCCGAAATGCTGACCTTCCCTTCTGCCTCTAGCCAAACACACATCGAGATGATATTCTGATCAACATCAGAGCGCCACCAAGGGCTTTTCAGGGCGCCGCTGTTTGTGTGTGAATGTGCGTGTCCTCTTATTGCTTTACAAGCGCAGGCGACGGACTCAATGTGGCGACGTGTCTCTCTCTGTTTGTTTGTGTGGAACAGGACGGCAGGCTGCGAGTGTCCTCATGCCGTCCTCTTCAGCCCACGCTTGGCTTTTGTACAGAAACTGTTGAGGCTATTCAGCCGGTGTCAGCACTTATGCTACCTGCACAAGCGTGTGTGTGTGTGTGTGTGTGTGTGTGTGTGTGAGGTTTTGCTATCTTTGTAGGGAACACATGTATGTGTTCTCATTGTGGAGGCATATCTTGTAATGCCAATAAAGAAAACAGCTCATAAATGTGAATAAATTAAGATTTATTTCAGAAATACAATAATAAAATTATAGTGTTAATGTCAATTGATTGTGCTTCCATACAAATGCATAAAATTAGTCAGAATTGATTATCAAATAAGAAGTCCTGTGACAGATGGGTGTTGCTCAACTTTATTCAGACTTTGTAGGATAGTTTATCTTCATTTATAGGTGAAGTATGATGTTTTTTGATGTTTAAACGCTTAGTTTAAAGGCATAATTCACCCAAAACAATAAATTGTCATTTACTCATTTATTTACAATTACATTTATTCATTTAGCAGATACATTTATTCAAAATATTCTTAATCAAAATGTTGAATTTATCAGCAGTCAACATTATCAACATTATAATTACTGTATAAGCTAGACTGGTAATGCATTAACTAACAATGAGCAAGACATTTGTTACTGTATTTTTAAATCTTGGTTAATGTTAGTTGATAAAAATACTACTCTGTTCGTTGTAGGATCATGTTAACTCGGGTTCATTAAATAATGTTAACAGATGCATGCTTTGATTTTAATAATGCATTAGTAAATGTTGAATTATGTTGTGTTGTCATGGAGTCAAAGTGAATGAGAACAAACGGATCAAAAAATTGCTTTTATGTTTATATAAATTGTATTTTGGTTTGTGAAAATTGCTTCAAATTTAAAATATTCTTAAAAATATAGTGTGCAAGTCATAGGGACTATTTTTATAGGACATTTAAATTTTTCATACAGTCATGGAAAAGACCTTTTCTCCTTTTTCATGGATTTGGTGTGATATAAGGATGAATGATGACAGAATTTGCATTTACATTGACTATTCATTGCAAAAAATGTTGCTACATTTCCTACAAACAAATGTTTGATGTGGGCTGCCTGTGTGTGACGTCATATCAGACAGATTCTCTTGTGCATTTACAAGAGTGATTTGCTTCAGCATGCTGATTGATGGCGGCCGTCTTGAGTGTTTTGTCGGAGGGAAGGCCCTCTGTCTGGGACTCTGAAAACCCCTGAATTAAATGGACGGAGACATCCAAAATTCATGGGTTTTCCAGAGAATGGGCTTTTTAGATTGTCTGAGCAGACATGTAGATTAGCGGTGGATTTCTACACCCACTCCACTTTTGTGTGTTTGTCATGTTTACTTGCCATCAGACCCATTATCCTGTTTATTCTCGTCCACTTGTGCTTGTTGTCTCAAAAGAGTTTCAATTAAATTCAGACGATCGTGGCTTCAGTCAGCTGGAGTGAATTAGAGAGGCTGGTCAGACAGAGGAGAGGAATGAAACCAGGAGGAGGAACAAGACAAGGAATTATGCTTTAAAGGGGTCATCGGATGCAAAATTCACTTTACAAGTTGTTTGAACATAAATGTGTGTTGGAAGTGTGTGTACACATCCATCCTCTAATGATAAAAATCCACCCAGTGTTTTTTTTTTTTAAATCCCAATTTTAAAGTCCCTTTTCTCAAATCAGGCTGTTCTGAGATTCCTGTCAGAGTGACGTAGTTCTGCACAGGCCCCTCCCACGATAGTTGATTGACACTAGCGTCTTACCTTAGACCCGCCCTGAGTGAGCTGTCATCAGTTCGCCATTGTGTCGACTCCGGTGCAGCGGAAGACAAGAACGTCTCCGATTAAGCGATTGAGGTGTTTTGTTGTTAGCAGTCGTCATTTACTCCCGACATTTGAACCACTTGAAGATGCAGAGGATTAATGTTACTTTCGTTTTGAAGGGAATGCGCCGGTCTCGATCTACCTAAATGCGTCTATGTTCGCGCTAATCATTCGTGATCCAGCTTCATCTACAGAAGTGAGTATAAGGGTTTTTTATGAATCTTTGCAAATCGCCTTTCCTAATAAAGTGCTAGTTAGCCAGTTTCGCGGCTGAAGTTTACAGTCTGCTCGTCACCCCACGGAAGAGAGGGGCGGGGTCAGCAGAGCTCATTAGCATTTAAAGCAACAAGGACTAGAATGGCTTGCTGAAAACAGAGCTGATTTTGACAGGGTAAAAAAGGTGTTTTTTACACTACCACTGAGAAATTTTAACCAAAGTATGTTATAGACTTTTTATAAACTTTTGAACGATAGTATACACAGTATATTGCATTATAGTTCTTCAAGTATGTAAAATAGTATGTATGGAACATTTCAAACAGTAGTATTCCACATTGTTGTCACATGACCTGACCATTTTGCATGTTTAATTCGGTGAATGTCATTCAGTTCTGGAATAAATACAGTGATTTAGCATTTCAGTACAAGTTTGACTAAAATGTTTTGAAACATGAAATGATATTAGCCCTTGTTTTACTTCCATAATGTGACATTGTAAGCAAAATGGGGACAGAATTTGATGTGTTCTATTGGGAATTGGTTGAATAAATGGCTGCTGTGATGGCAAACGAGTGATTAATAAAGAGGGAGAGAAACACTCAGACACATGAACATATGACGGACAGAAGCTGAAAGTTTGAATCGCAATCTCTGTGTTTCTCTGTAGCAGTGTCTGTGTGAGCGTGTGCCCATCTGTTATTGTGCGTGTGTTCTGATTCAGTGGCTGTAGTGATTGGGTTTAATCTCAGCTGAGCGCCGAGGAGTGAATGAAGGGTTTAGAGCCTCGCTGCTCCACCATGTCTACAAACATCTGAGACGTGGACACTGCTGCATCTTCCCTCAGGTTGTGGTCTGATCTCGTGAAGTTGTGCATTTGAAACTCTGGTTTGGACCAAACTGGTTCTGACATGCACAGAGGAAGATTGTATTGCTCTGAGGTTGCTCTTTCATAGCTAATGAAACTCAAATTGAGTTCTCAGTCTCCGATGTTTCTTCTAAAATTCCTTATGGTGTGAGTTGTTGTTGTCACGTGGAACGAGTGTGGAGGTATGAAGTCGATGTGAATAGAAGTTCAGATCAAAGAATTTGATGAGTCTCTGACTTGATTGCAGTTTAAGTTGAGATCTTTCATGAGCCCTTGTATGAGACGCATCACTTGGGTTTTCCTGGTTCATGAATTTGTCTGTTATACATTCACTTTTCCATCCATCCTTCTGTCCATTTATCTTTCCATCCATCTGTCCATTTGTTCATCCATTTTGTGCCACAGCAACAAAGATGTTGGCCTCCTCTTGCACATGCTTCAGCAGGTACCATATATTTTGAATGAAAGCCTTGAACTCTGTTAATTGACCTCAGTGCATCAGATTTCTAGAGTCACGTGTTTGTGACACGTTTGCCTATATTTGGAATAACATGCTGCCATACTACTCTATATAGTGCATGCTGTGCATAGAATGCAATATGTTCTGTTTTCACCACCCAACCAATTCCTGATGCATAAAATCACTTTGCAATCAATTCAGTCTATCTTTTAATTGAATATCCTGTTACAATTGGACATAGGTCACATTATGGAGGTAAAATAGGTTTCAGATGCCATTTCATTTTGATTTAAAGACATTTGTTTTGCTCAGACTTGGGTTAAAATGCTAAATAACCATATTTATGTACTATATACAGTATTTGGACGGCAGAGAATTAACCATGCAGTGTGCTGCATACCTGTTATTTTAGTATTCTATTAGTTACTATTATAGTTTTCATTAATAGTCTAAATTAGTTTTTGGTTTTATATTTTCTGTTTTCATTTACATTTGTTACATTTTTAATAATTTTGTTCTGTTTTTTTCATTATTTATGTCGATATAGATTTTATTTTTTATTTCAGATTTAGTTATTGTAGTTTGTTAAGTTAAGCTAAGTGAAAATTATTATTTTTTAAATGTGTCAATTGGCTTAAATAGGTAGTATAGGTAAATCGTTTTTTGTTTTTATATTTAATTTGAGTTCAGTTAATGTTTTATGTTTTATTTTTTTTATTTCAGGTGTAACAAAAATGGATTTTAATGGTTTTATGGTTTGAATTTTAGTTAACATTTTATATGTATATATATATTAGGGATGCACCGATATGAAAATTTTAGCCGATACCGATAACCGATTATTCTTTATTTTTGAAAGCCGATAACCGATATGTTGGCCGATAAATCTATATCCAAATTGTTATATACTTTTTGAGAGCCTGATTACAAAAAAGGTCTCATCATTAAAAGCCACATCCCAAACACTTCAACATAAGCAGCCTAGTTTGAACGGTGTACGTTTTAAAAATATGTTTACTCTCCCATTACCAAATTTAGTCATAAAAAAGTCTTACAAATAAATAAAATTATGCATAAATAATGCAAACAAGTCACTGGACATCATTACA
>NW_015505381.1:701809-710018 GCF_001515645.1 Sinocyclocheilus grahami
AGGAAATGCATCCTGGGATTAATATTAATACAACATAAACATAATATTATAACTTATATATGTACAAAATGATGCAGTTATTGCGTGCTATAGTCAGAATGTGTGATCCTGTTGTGGATGCGCTCTTCCCATAACAACGCGCTGAAACACGGCAACTAAACCCAAAGAATTCACAACGTTTTATTATAATAATGTTCTCATTAGAATGTTATATACACGACATTCCCAATCATAGTTATTAATGTTGTGCACTGCTGTTTGAGCTGCGTGCGCTGAGCTAAAGATGATCACCGGTAAACTGAAGCGCTCTTTTAACTTAACCAAACGCATTCTATGAGATAAATCAGATATACATCAAATAAACACAATATTACAATGTACAATTGCACAAAAGGCTGCAAACGAACAGCGCGCATCTGAAGTGTCTCTGAAGGAAATAATGCATTATTTATCGGCTTTAAGATATCGGCCAAATTTTCTTATCAGGCCGATACCAATAACAGAAAAAATGAGCCGATATGGGCCGATACCGATATGGTGGCCGATATATCGTGCATCCCTACTGGGAATAATACAATTACTATACTGTGCACTTACTCAGTGTGATTTTCCAGCGAACTCAAGTATATACTGTGTACTATGCTAGTATGCATTCTGTTCTGAACACAGCCATTTTGTGTGTGTGTGTGTGTGTGTGTTCTCCTTGACTATGTATGTGAGTGATTATAGTTGCCCTTTGAGTTAATGTGAAAAAGCAGTTATGAATATTAAGGTTTTTCATTTTTTACAGCTCTTGGAAAGGATTTTGTATTCCTGGAATGACTGAAATAAGTGAGAGAGAGAGAGAGAGAGAGAGAGAGAGAGAGAGGGAGAGCTGAGAGGGAAAAGAGGGAGTGAAATGAAAAAGGAGGCGAGAGAGGAAAATATCTATCTGTCATTGCCTTTGGTTTATAAGCCATTTGTTTTGTGTATTGATGTCATTTCCCATGCAGGACGGGTCACGTGCTGCAGTTTAATTCTGTGGGTCAGGGGTTTGAGGTTTGTTTAAATCCCTGCCATAGCAATACTGAAGCGTGCTTTAGCAATCACGGTCTTCACGGCTTTAGCAAACGGTCTGACAGAGAGAGATGGAGCGCAGGAAAGATGGACAAAATGAGTGAAGGAAAAGAAGATGGATAGACAGAAAGGAAGTTAAGGCAATAAGAGGAAAACAGCAAGACAGTACAAAACAATAAGTCTGAGAGATTGAATTGCTGTGACACAGAGATGAGAGACACGATTACTGATCAGACAGATAAAGAAGCCATATTGAATTTTCACTCTGCACACTTTCGCTGACTTTTAAAATGCCACTTTGCTGTCTGCAAACTCCAAGACAATGCCTTAATTAAAAGAAAAATATGAAATGGCATTCACAACATTTTTAATATGCCATATTTTCAACTGAAATGAAATACTGAGTAAGAGATGGATGAATTTCATGAAAACAAAAACTGGAAAATAATAGTTACAGTAAAGATAGTCTTTAGGCTACCATTTCATTCTCGTTACTGTAAAAAAATATTTTAAATATTTTAAATATTAAAATAAATATTAAATTTAATTAATATTTATAAATAATTAAATATATGTGTATAGTGTGAATATAAATAAACCTAAAATTTGGTTTATTTTATTAATGCACAATATAATTTTCTTTCTTTTTTCTTTCTTTCATTAGGCTAAAATAAGAAATGTTTTCCATTATATTTGGATAATAAAAGTGGATTATGACATTAATTCATTAATTTTTTCATTTAAGAAAACATTCAATATATTAATTTTTTTATTTACCTGTACGATCTTGCTTAAATAATTTCAGGGATGAAAATGTTATTATATGTTTAATGAAGGATTATAATTGTTTTAAGAATATCTTGCATTGATGTATTGTGTGCAGAATGACCGGAAAGATTTATTAAGACAGTACACAGGATCATTTCTGACTTCACTTTGCCTTTATGTTTTACCCAGAGAAGGCCAAGCTAAACATGCTTGACAAATTTGCTCTCTACTGTAAATATTGCAGCAATCAGAAGTGTCATAGCTGTTTAACTGTGCATGTGTGATTTGTGCACAGCTTAGCGGTCATCAATCAGTGATCCAATGGCCTCTCAGAGTTAAATGTCAGCTAATGTAGTCTCGACATTAACAGCGAATGCCCTCAGGTTAACCGTACCGAGCAGATTATATTCAGCCACAGATTTTAGAATACTATGAGTGTGTTGTGTGATAGTCTGTCACATGCAGCTTTGTGTAACTGAGCCGGTTAGGTAGTTAGTGTAGACTAGCTGTGGCATTAAACTGTAGTACTTTTACAAGTAAACTGGTTTTCATAGTGGTGGCTAATAATTGAGGTGCCAATTTATTTATTTAAAAAAAATACTTTATTTTATTTATTTTTTTTGCCTTTCCAGCTTTAATCAATTTATTTGTTTGTAAACAAAAAAGTTTGAAAACATAACAATAGATAAAATTGATAGGAAGTATTCATTCATTCATTCATTCCTTTCCAGCTTTATTTATTTATTTCCCTTTCCAAATGTAATCAATTTAGTTATTTATAATAAATAACGTTTTTTATTTATTTTGCCCATTCAGCTTTAATCACTTCAGTTTGTTATTTGTCGTCTGAAAGCAGACAATAAAGTAAAACAAATTTAAAATAAATGCATTTATTTATTTTTGTTTGTTTATATATTTAACATTTCCAAATGTATTCAGTGTAGTTGTTTGTAGTGTGAAAAGCAAACAATAAAATAAAGTAACATAAAATAAAATTAAAAAAATTAAAGTAAAGTAAAATAAAATAAAATAAAGTAAAATTGGGTAGCACAGTTCTGTTTTTATTTAGGAATCAGGTTCAGTTGCTTTTGTGGATTTCTCCAGGTGGCTTTATTTATTTATTTATTACAAAATGTATTTGCCATTCTGACACAAATCCATTTTGTTCATAGCCTGAACAGCAACTAAATAAATAAATATGCTTCAAACCACATTCCTGTGTGGAGTGAATTTGATTGAAATCTGATGTATTAAAATGTGTTTCAGTCTGAATTGTTAGATCAAAACTTGTTTTTCAGGATACTTCATACACAATGCACATAATACAGTTGTGTTAGATTTCACCATTTTTACTCAGTCCTACTCCATATTTCAAACTTTGCAGCTTTCACTATATAGTAAATAGTAAGTGTGTAATTTTGCGCCTCTAATGGCAACAATAACAGAGTTGCAGTGATACTGATCATTGCCAAACATTGCAGCTCTGTTTAGTGCTGCTAGTGGTGCAGAAATTGCAGACTTAAACTTCAACAACAAACATCGCTTTACACTTAATATCTTGGAACAATTTGTTTTGTATTAAATGGAGGTCTTATAATCTTACTCATAAGCACGACTGTGACTTAAAATGCATGAAAAGCATAGGATGCCGTATATATGTGGATAATATCCCTCACGCAAGTTTGGTCAATAAGACATAGTGTTTAATACGGTTTGAATTGGCACCCTGGAGTGGAGTGTCATTTGGCGCTTGCATTACTCCTAATGGTGTAGCCATTAAACGCAACTGCCGTTGAATTAGACTCACCTCTCAAGCGCTCGCTCTGTTATTTCTATAACATTAGGTACATTACCGCAGCTAGCCTATTAGTCGTTTAAGCCTCAGTTTAAAAGCTTTCGAATGCAGTCAATGAAAGGTATGTAATTGATATTTTCGAAGGCTTTATATGAGGGCTCTTTTGTCGAGAGTCGAGTGATAGAGATCGTCTGGAATTTTGCCCGCGTTCCCACTGGAAACGAGTGGGAGTTTTTGCACCTTAAGCCCGGAGACGGGCGGCAGGTGTTCGTGGGTGAGTCTGGACGCAGATCAGGTGAATCTCCCCAGGAGAATCACGAAGAACAGGGCTTGAGAGCGTGAATCACCTGTGTGGGAGCTGCTCTATTTACACTACGTCCGATGGTGTCCGAAAATGGAGATTGAAAACAATATCGCGCTCCCACGCATGATTAAATCAGTAGCTCACGCGGAATGGAATATTCTGGCTAATCTTTTACTCGCTCTCATGTCGTTCCAAACCTTTCTTTCTTTTGTGCTGAACAAAAGGAGATACTTAGAGGAATGTGCATGCTGCTCTTGTCCAAAAAGGCAAAAAAGCACCGTAAAACTAGTCTTGCGTATGCAATTTGACAGATTCTTTGGACTTCAAGATATATTTTTTCAGTTTGTCTGTTGCACAAGAATATAGCCCATGATTTTCAGGGTTGGTGCACTGAAACACATTCTCAGTTCAGAACTGAATTGAGAATGCCTTGCAGAGTTGCAATTTGAATTTTTTCTTATGGTATAAGAATTCAGTTTTTTTTGTTCAAGTGGATTGATTGATTGATTGATTGATTGATTGATTGATTGATTTATTAGATTAATTATGTTTTTTTACACGTCTGAAATAAATTGCAATCAAAATCAAATAAATTGTTATTAATTATTTTTTATATAAATTATTTCATATATTATATATTTTATTATATTAATAATTCATATAGATTAATTATGTTTTTTTACACGTCTGAAATAAATTGCAATAAAAATCAAATAAATTGTTATTAATTATTTTTTATATCAATTATTTCATATATTATATATTTTATTATATTAATAATTCATATATTATAAATATTACTATTAATTTGAGAAATTATTTTAATATAAATTGTACATACAATTACAACTTGTACCACACCACTTTCATATGTGGAGTGAATTTGATTTAATCGTTTCGATCTGAATGGTCAGTTTGGAACTTGTGCACAAACTTATAGTAAATAGAATTCAAATGTATAGAAGTAGAATGTAAATTCATTCAAATTCAAAGAAATTCATAAAACGAGAAAAGTAAAGTTTGAATGTCTGATAGATAGATGGACAGACAGACAGTTAGACATTTAATTTCCCAAAATGCATCTGTGTTGAATTTCTTTAAATTATAGGACTGCAAATTCCCATAAGGATCATTCCAGTTCAACTTTCTGTGTAATGTGGCAATTCAACACACTCATGAATTGATAGGGAACCGATTCTTCAGTTCTGAGTTTCTTGAGCAATTTTTTGTTACCCTGTATGGGAAAGAAATGGAAGAATTTCATGTCCGGTTGTCCTTTCATTATTTTGCTGGCATCTCAACTGTGAGCCTCAAGCAAAGTGGCTCTCGTTAGAAGAACAGCTCGTTCAGACTCTGGAGACACGGTCTGGACAGTTCTAGCGATTATTACTGGAAAAACTTTTGCCAACTTTCCTCCGTCTTTATCCGGACAAACTCTCTGAAGCTGTCAGGTGTTTGTATCTCCTTCATGAGCACAGGTACCCTGTATGGGAAAGAAATGGAAGAATTTCATGTCCGGTTGTCCTTTCATTATTTTGCTGGCATCTCAACTGTGAGCCTCAAGCAAAGTGGCTCTCGTTAGAAGAACAGCTCGTTCAGACTCTGGAGACACGGTCTGGACAGTTCTAGCGATTATTAGTGGAAAAACTTTTGCCAACTTTCCTCCGTCTTTATCCGGACAAACTCTCTGAAGCTGTCAGGTGTTTGTATCTCCTTCATGAGCACAGGAAGTGAGAACTGCATAGGGCAGATAAAAACTCCACTCTCACTTCCAGATGGGGAGAGCATCTTTTCCACAGTTTTACTAGGATCAGCTACTTATAAAATTTGCATGGTCCACATTTAACCAATTAGTAGTGCTGATGCAATCAATATGCAGCCAGTTAAACACATGCTTCCTTTAGACGGCAACATGTTGGACTGGAGTCTGTTGCTGCAACTCAGAATTTCCTGCATCCTGTTTGGAAAAGTGCAATAGTGTGCAAATTTAAGTAGGAATATCCCACATCTCACTTGATAATATTAGGCTGCATCCTAATTTGCAAACTCTGCATTCTTAGTAGTATGCAAAATTAGCATTAGTGCATCATTTGGTGTACTATTTTCAAAATATGCATGGTGCTTGGACTAATATTGACCATACAGGTGTTACTTATTAGCATTGCATAAAAAAAACATGATTTAAGATGCACTAAGGCTAATTTTGCATACTGCTAAGAATGCATATGCAATTTAGGATGCAGCCTAATATTGTTTGTACTGTAACACCATTGCTACTTTAGTATATTGTTGAGATTTAGAAAATAATGAAGTGTACTTTATTGCCTAATATTACTTAAAATCATGGTGTGCTATATTAGGGATGGTTATTTTGTTTTAAATGTTTCACAATAAATTTCAAAAAAGATGTGTGAACCTACAAATGAATGATTTAAAAAAATAATGCACACAAACACTTGCATGCAAACACAAATAGTTTGCAACAAAAAGTTTTTTTTCATATGGAAACACACTTTGATGACTTTGTCATACTATATACTCAAAAGTACATACTTTCCATTATCAGTGAAGCACATACTTAGTGTGTAGTAGAAGAATGCAAATTGTGCCGCAGCCTGTGAGTCAGTGTAGTGGAAAGTGAATCTGTTCGTGAGTGTAGATTTCTGTGAAACATCTGTCACACCGACTTTCTGGGAAAAGTTTGCTGACATATTGAGCAGGTTGAAGTGAATTATCACCATTAGCACAGAGGAGTGGGTTGTTTCTGTAGAGCCGGAGCTTTTCAGTGATGATGACGCATGTAATGAATCTATAACATGCTGAGCGGCCCACGTGTTCTGAGAACTGTGTCAAGAGACGATTTGTCCTACGTTAAAAATAATACATCAACAATTTTATGTAAGATTTGTACGATTCCAGTGCTGCATTTATTTGTGCTAATTTGTAAAGATTTTTTTCTCCTTGTTATAACTTGAAATGAAGTAAATAAACTGATTAGGCAGCATTTCCAGAAAATAATAGTATAATGCATGTTGTTTTAGATAAATTGCAATAATTGCATTGCATTTTATCTCAAATGAAATATGTACTCTTGTGTTTCTCCTTTTACTACCAATGAAACTTGTTGACAAATACTTTGGAAAAGGGATTCCTGCAGTTTGACGTGCTGTTCTCCATCTAAATTGATCAAAATCATGTGCTAATTCATTTAAAATTATTATAAATTATTATTCGTGCAGCATGTGCTCATATTAATTGAGAAACTTCATGGAATATTTGTACTTTTAAAAATTCATTTCTCACACCTCATAGCCTTTTTTAAAATGAACTAGTGAAGACAAAGAAGTGTTTGAAAATGTGGATTGCTCCATCATCCAGAAACACTTTGAGTTTTAAGCTCTGAAATAAAAAGCAAAGTCTCAGCCATCATTTGAATAATGATGCGTCTGCAACAGTTTGAAGTAGAAACGTAAAAATAATCATTCAGATTTTACTTAAAAGCGCAAATCTTGTGTTTCTGAGTTGAAGTGACCCAAAATGATTTTACCTTACATACACATTTTTACCCAAAATCGTAATGTTGATTTTAAAACAGTTGTCATTTTAGATTTCAGACATCAGTTCATTTGTGTACTGTCACCCAAGATCCTTCACCTTTGACATTTGTATCTTTCTTTCTTTCAGAGATTGGCTAGAGAAGCTGAAGACATCCAACGAGAACATTCATGGCAAGATGCAATCAAAGTGAGAATTTCTTTCAGTAATTCATTAATAATTATCCTACTGCCACAGACATTATTAAGTTTTATTTTAGTATCATTGATATACTAATAAGGGTTTTGATAATATTTTGAATTTGATAGAATTTTTACATTTTTTGTTTTCATTTAAATTGTATGTTTTAGTAAAACAAAATTAAAAATTGAAGTGTTTTTGTCTTCTTTTTTTTTTGTATGTAGTGTCTATATAGTTTTTAATTTTACGTTTTTACTTTATTTATTTAGTTTGTTATTTTAGTACTTGAAGTTAAACTAAACTAAATGTTTATTAGTAGCTTAAATAATTTTTAAGTGTTTTTATATATTTTATTTTATTTCAGTCAATGTTTATTTGAAATAATATTTTTTAAGGTTTTATTTTTATTTAATGATAAAAATAAACCGCCATGTAAGACCTTTCCAAAGCAGGAATGAAAAGTTTGTCAGATAGATAGATAGATAGATAGATAGATAGATAGATAGATAGATAGATAGATAGATAGATAGATAGATAGATAGATAGATACA
>NW_015505381.1:711132-712112 GCF_001515645.1 Sinocyclocheilus grahami
GATAGATAGATAGATAGATAGATAGATAGATAGATAGATAGATAGATAGATAGATAGATAGATAGATAGATAGATAGATAGATAGATAGATCTGCAAATGAAATGTCTGCAAATCCCACACCTGCCTTGTTTTTTATTTTTTTTGTGGTTTTTTTTCTATAGCTAGCTGACAAGCTAATGTTAAGCGTGTCAGTCAGGCTGTATTTTTACATAGGCGCATAGTTGCTTTGAAATGGTCCCTGGTCTGGGACGCCCCATTGACTACTCACTGAGCCTATTTTTCAGTGCAATTGACTGGCTAAGTTAGTCACGTTGTCAAATGCAAGAGTAACTCTTTCATTGAGAGCTCCTTGAGCAAAACCCCCAGGCGCCCTTGGAGGGTCGGAGCTCAGACGCCACAGCAGCATTATGAGGAAAAGTCTGAATCTGTGAGTTTATATGCTGTGACAACTGAAGGATTGTTCAGATCGCTGACTAGCTTGATAATCTGAATGTTAGTAGACATTTTGCACTTGTAACCCCTACAAAAAGTTACTGTGGTGTGTGTATATATATACAGTGGGTACGGAAAGTATTCAGACCCCCTTAAAATTTTCACTCTTTGTTATATTGCAGCCATTTGCTAAAATCATTTAAGTTAATTTTTTTTCCTCATTAATGTACACACAGCACCCCATATTGACAGAAAAACACAGAATTGTTGACATTTTTGCATATAGACAGCAAAGCAACTGAAATGTTCCCAAGTCCAAAAACGTAACAATGTCACACGGATACGCTGTTTCCGTTCAGATCAAATCACGACAACGTAGGAAACAGATCCGGTGACGCAGCTGACACAGAACAGCATACGCTGTTTACGTCCAGCTGATATTCTCCAAAATGGCACCAGGGTGATGCGGAGGAGATGAATTGTTGAATAAAGTCATTATTTTTTTTCTTTTGTGCACAAAAAGTATTCTCGTATCTTCGTATAATTG
>NW_015505381.1:712271-714475 GCF_001515645.1 Sinocyclocheilus grahami
TTAATTTAGTTTAATTTGATGTATTAAAATAACTAAAATTGAAATAAAAATTAATTAAAACTATATAGACAAAATAAACTACTAAAAATGGCAACACGCAACAAATTACTAAAACTTTAATTAAAGATAAAATTAAAACAGAAGATGTAAAAATAAAAGCTGGTTTCAAATATTAATGAAAACTACAATAGTATCTTAATGACCTCAAATAAAACTGGTTAAATCTTCTTTTAAAAAAATAATATTTAGTGTGTTATATACATTAGTTCTAGTTTTTAACGTCACTAATTTGTATTAAAGGGTTAGTTCACCCAAAAATGATTTAAAAATCTGTCATTAATTACTCACCCTCATGTAATTTCAAACCTGTAAGACCTTCGTTCATCTTCAGAACACAAATGAAGATATTTTTGATGGAATCTGATAGCTGTCTGACCCTGCATAGACAGCAAAGCAACTGAAATGTTCCCAAGTCCAGAAACGTAACAACGTCACACGGATACGCTGTTTCCGTTCAGATCAAATCACGACAACGTAGGAAACAGATCCGGTGACGCAGCTGACACAGAACAGCATACGCTGTTTACGTCCAGCTGATATTCTCCAAAATGGCACCAGGGTGATGCGGAGGAGATGAATTGTTGAATAAAGTCATTATTTTTTTTCTTTTGTGCACAAAAAGTATTCTCGTATCTTCGTATAATTGCGGATGAACCACTTATGTCACATGGATTATTTTACAGATCTCCATTAGTTTCTGGACTTGGGAACATTTCAGTTGCTTTGCTGTCTATGCAGGGTCAGACAGCTCTCAGATTCCATCAAAAACATCTTAAATTGTGTTCCGAAGATGAACGAAGGTCTTACGGGTTTGAAACGACATGAGAGTGAGTAATTAATGACAGAATTTTCATTTTTGGGTAAACTAACCCTTTAACGTAAATGTATCTGTTTAGTTCAAATGAGTGTTATTTTAGTATTATTTATATACTATTATAACGTTTTCATTTTAATATTAGAGGAAGTTTCAGTAAATGTGCTATGTACTTTTTTATGTTAGTTTTTTTATTTCTGTTTTGCTTTAATTTATTTTATTTTCAGTTTTAGTGTTAGTAATTTTAGTATATCAAATTAAAATTAATTAATTTCAGTTGGTTACCAAGCTAACATTTCTGTTTAATTTTTATTAAGTTTTAATAATAATTATACTTTATTTTTAGCTTTATTTCACTTAACAAAAAATATTTTTAAAATATTTTTATTTTAAGTTAACAATAACAACACTGATTTAAACAAAGCACTATGGGATTCTCTCTAGTGAGAAACCTGGAGTTAAAAAATAAAATAGCTATTTAAAAGTGTAGTTTATTACTGAGAAAAGTGAGTTTGCCTGATCATGTGACAGCTTAAAAAGATTTTGCCCCTTTAAATAATTTCACTGCTTTTATTAGTAGCTTGTAATGTTCAAGAGTTTTGCCTGTAGTTTAACTACTTTAAATAAGGGGTAGTTTTAAAGCATATGCATACGCTTGTTTTCTGGTAAAATCGCCTTCCTCTGATGGAGTTTTCACGTCGAGGTCACAGCTTGCATTGAAGCCCTGACACAAATGAAATGTCCTTTAGCGTGCAGCCGTGTCTGTTTGCTTAAGTGTATTCCCATAAACGCGTCCTCGTGTGTGCTTCTCTATGCTTGGTCAACTGTGGGAAGGAGAACACCTGGCTGTCCGCGTGTGTTTGCGAAGCTCTTGTTCGGTACCTGCCTCGGTCCATCTGTGCTTTGTGCTAACAGAGGTGACATCATCGGCCCAGATTCCCAGAATACCGTGGCTGCTGTTGCCGTAGCGACCGGCGAGGCAGCTCCTACTTCATTGCGCGAGTCACCATTACTTTGCCCCTCGCGCTTCCCCTGATGGCCAGACATCGCAGCTGCCATACACACTTAATTACCATGACAGGCGTGATAGATAACCGCACACCTCATCTGTTCAGAAAGTCCTGCGTCTGTCCTCGCCGTCACTCCGTTAACATACTCGCACATCACTGTCCTCAAACACTTGTCCTGAGACACTTTACATTATGCTGCATTAATGTGCTGAATAAAATATTCAACTCCAGTATTTTTAAAGATGCAAATCATATTAGTTCATTTATTTTTAACTTGAGAATTTATTAAGAAATATTGCAGATATTTCCTTTTTTTTTTT
>NW_015505381.1:714526-723530 GCF_001515645.1 Sinocyclocheilus grahami
GTCCAGCTGATATTCTCCAAAATGGCACCAGGGTGATGCGGAGGAGATGAATTGTTGAATAAAGTCATTATTTTTTTTCTTTTGTGCACAAAAAGTATTCTCGTATCTTCGTATAATTGCGGATGAACCACTTATGTCACATGGATTATTTTACAGATCTCCATTAGTTTCTGGACTTGGGAACATTTCAGTTGCTTTGCTGTCTATGCAGGGTCAGACAGCTCTCAGATTCCATCAAAAACATCTTAAATTGTGTTCCGAAGATGAACGAAGGTCTTACGGGTTTGAAACGACATGAGAGTGAGTAATTAATGACAGAATTTTCATTTTTGGGTAAACTAACCCTTTAACGTAAATGTATCTGTTTAGTTCAAATGAGTGTTATTTTAGTATTATTTATATACTATTATAACGTTTTCATTTTAATATTAGAGGAAGTTTCAGTAAATGTGCTATGTACTTTTTTATGTTAGTTTTTTTATTTCTGTTTTGCTTTAATTTATTTTATTTTCAGTTTTAGTGTTAGTAATTTTAGTATATCAAATTAAAATTAATTAATTTCAGTTGGTTACCAAGCTAACATTTCTGTTTAATTTTTATTAAGTTTTAATAATAATTATACTTTATTTTTAGCTTTATTTCACTTAACAAAAAATATTTTTAAAATATTTTTATTTTAAGTAAAAAGTGTATATATTTTTCTATGCTTTATACCTTATTTAATGTTTTATTATTTTAATTTTTCAACTTTTATCTTATAATAAATATATTTTATGACATTAAAAATATGGATTTTTTTTTTACTTTTATTCATTTAAAATAAATCTATTTAATAAAAATATATAATAAATAATGTCATTAATAATGTAATATATAAAAAGTGTCAGAGCTTAATCCAAGCATATTTCTGATAGTCAAAACATTCACAAGACGCTGCATAACAGGCATGACCTGATTGTCCTTGGCGTGTGAATAATCAAGATAGTTGCTGTAGCACTGGTGTTAGCATTGTATGATTCCATATCATACGATATATAGTGTTTGATGTGTTATATTTGTTTGTCCAGCCACCCGTCTCTATACACAATACAGAATGAGCTGTTTGAATGCAGCGCTTGTCATGTTTGACCACAGTATCGAGCTCTCGCGGCTCGGCTTGTAATAACAACAGCGTTAGTCGTGGCACGCCGGCCTTTTAAATCCATCTGAATGCAATAGTGTGTGAAATAGTCGTTAAATTCTTTTATTGCGTCTTATTTCTCAAGGTCGCTTTGGCCAGCCTCTCTGTCACAATTGGTTTGAGAGCCATTTCTTGGCTGATTAATGCGATCGTCTCGTTTAAACTGGTGCAGGCAGCACAACGACTACCAAAAGACTACATCTCCTCCGGCTCGCTGTTTCACTGGATATCATAATACCATATTTAATACAGTTGACGAGACACTGTTGAGAAAAATAAACAAGGACTGTGTCAAATCTAGATCTGAACGTGATGAGAACATGCAGTTGTCTTGTATATCTGTCAGGCATCATGGAGTTCTACAATGTAAATGCAGTTGATTCAGTAGTACATTATGTAGTGTTTCAGTATGTCAGGATTTTTCTGTTTGCCCTTTTTATCCAGGTTCCTCTGGTTTTATTAATGATTTTTGCTCAGTTTGCACGCACACACACACACACACACACACATATACATGCACTCAGTATAATATTATAAAAGTATATAATATTTGAAAAAATATATATTTGATTTAATAATATTTTATATAATATACTATATATTATAAAATGATAATCTATATACTGTACATATACAGATTTTAATTTTTTGTAAAATGTTTTATACATTATTTAATATTTTGATTTTTTGACTGAATTTATAATAAATATATTTTATGACATTAAAAAGGAGAATATATACAGTATATATATATTCAATATTTTTAATTTGTTATAAATATATTTATTATAAATTCAGTCAAAAAATCTAAATATTAAATAATGTATAAAACATTTTACAAAAAATTAAAATCTGTATATGTACAGTATATAGTTAATAGCATTTTTAAATAATGTAATTAATTAAATTAATAATATAATGTATAAAAAGTGTCAGAGCTTAATCCAAGCATATATTTGAAAGTCAAAACATTCAAAACGTTTTCTATTAAAATAAAATAAAAAAATCCTATTTTTTGTTTTATTAAATGTATTTAATATTTTTGTATGATAGTTTTAGATTTTAACATATTATTTTATACATTAAAATTTTAGATTTTATATATTTTATATAATAAATATAAATATAATAAAATAGTTTTATTTATGTATTTATTGAAAAATGTATTTCATTAAGTAATATTATAATTTGAAACTTTTTGTCCCCTCCCCCCCAAAAAATCTTACAAATATATTAGAACATTATATATATATAGGGCCTAAAACTAACTTTTTGCCACATCTGCCAATGGCCGGTGACATGATAAAATTTACCGGCCAAAATTTTTTTTTACCGGCCATGATACTCTTTTTTGCAAAATCAGGCAGTTATTACTACTACAATGACTAAATATATTTACAATATTTTTAATTTGTCCTGCTGTTGTCAACAGTATAATTGAAAGCCATTATTTTTCACTTTTAATTTAAGTGATTTTAAAACAATATTCACATTATATATGCATAAACTATACATACTAATCTGTATTCAAGCTATAAAAGTTAATCAGTGACTAGAACAGTCCAAGGATTTCTCTTTTTCTTTTGTTCTTTGATTTACATCAACTGACAGACTTCAACAGGTTTCACTTTAAAATCAGTGATGTCTCTTTAAAAACCTGATGCATATGATGTGGATCTGACACGCATCCGATTTTCTCCCAACTCTTTATGGTCATTTAAGACTTCATGGTGCATTTTCCCTCAATTTTACCTATTAATTATAGCCATTCAACATTACAGTATAATTGAAAGCCATTAATTTTTACATTTAATAGGCTCTGAAATATATATAAAAAAAATTCATTTAAGTGATTTTAAAACAGTCTTCACATAAACTTTATTATATATGCATAAACTATACATATTAATCTTTATTCAAGCTATAAAAGTCAATCAGCGACTAGAACAGTCGAAGGATTTCTCTCTTTCTTTTGTTCTTTGATTTACATCAGTAACAGACTTTAGCAGTGCTAAATTTGTAAATCGAGTGTTAATTTTAGGCCCTGTATATATATGTATGTATATGTATCTATCTATATACATTTGCCGTAATCATCATTCTGTAATCAATCAAGCCTTTCATCAGAAAGCAAGACGCTTGCATTATTTTCAAGCAGTTCTTCTTTTGACATTGCATTCATGAAATTCTCCCCGCATGTGTTTAAATGTATTTGGACTTTAGCTTCATGTTTCTGCATATGAAGTCGCTCAGACGTAGTCTATTAAATCAGGAATTTGATTACAGTATGTATGTATGTATGTATGAAACAGAATTACATTTAAAAAATGTATTGGAACTTGCAGTGAAATCATAATTAACGTAGCAACAGGAGGTATAACTAGGTTTTTGCATTTTTTAAAGGACACCTATTATGCCCCTTTTTACAAGATGTAATAGAAGTCTCCGGTGTTCCCAGAAAGTGTCTGAGAAGTTTCAGCTCAAAATACTCCACAGATCATTTATTATATAATTTTGAAAATGCCTATTTTGAGTGGAAGCAGAAACACGCTGTTTTCGTGCCTGTGTCTTTAAATACAAATGAGCTGCTGATCCCCGCCCCCTTTTCCGGAATAGGGCTGTGCCTTCACAGCTCATCTCAGATAATCTGCACATCTGTTTGGTTTTTATTATCATGTCTATCGCGCTGAAATCATGAGTTTTAAAGCCAAATCAGTTTAAACTTCTGATATACGGTTTTCTGAGCGCACAGAAAGCACAAGACGCTTGCATTATTTTCAAGCAGTTCTTCTTTTGACATTGCATTCATGAAATTCTCCCCGCATGTGTTTAAATGTATTTGGACTTTAGCTTCATGTTTCTGCATATGAAGTCGCTCAGACGTAGTCTATTAAATCAGGAATTTGATTACAGTATGTATGTATGTATGTATGTATGAAACATAATTACATTTAAAAAATGTATTGGAACTTGCAGTGAAATCATAATTAACTTAGCAACAGGAGGTATAACTAGGTTTTTGCATTTTTTAAAGGACACCTATTATGCCCCTTTTTACAAGATGTAATAGAAGTCTCCGGTGTTCCCAGAAAGTGTCTGAGAAGTTTCAGCTCAAAATACCCCACGGATCATTTATTATATAATTTTGAAAATGCCTATTTTGAGTGGAAGCAGAAACACGCTGTTTTCGTGCCTGTGTCTTTAAATACAAATGAGCTGCTGATCCCCGCCCCCTTTTCCGGAATAGGGCTGTGCCTTCACAGCTCATCTCAGATAATCTGCACATCTGTTTGGTTTTTATTATCATGTCTATCGCGCTGAAATCATGAGTTTTAAAGCCAAATCAGTTTAAACTTCTGATATACGGTTTTCTGAGCGCACAGAAAGCGGCTGTCACACAGCATGTGAGTACTAAACTAAGTTCTCTTTCATCTCTTATTGCACTTAAACTGTAGAATACACACAAGTTTATGTTAAAAACGCACATAAAAACAGTCAGTTATGTCTGTGAAGGTTGGGAAAGAAATCACATGTTTATATATTAAGTGATATAATATGCACTATACTGCTGTCTACGCTAATAATATAACCCAAACAATAAAATAAAAGCAGAAAATCACTCACTCTGGACTGAATAACGTCTATAGCTTTAATAAGAAGACATTTCTTATTTGAATGCTGCTTTTAAATGCTCTAGCGTGGAGATAAACATGGCGGATTGTGTGCGGCTCACTCAGGGCGTGGTCTCTGCTAATATGGCGTTGTCCGTGAACAGTCGTGGGCGGGGCCTGTAAAATGTGTTGCTGTACAGTTGCTATGGTCAAATGTGTTGCTATAGGGCCTGTTTGCACCTGGTCATTTCATTTCATGCGGATATCTATCTGATTTGTTAAAATGTTTCCATTTACACTTGGCCACATAAATGTGTCGTCGCAAAACGGATATAAATCCGATCTTCAATTCCCACGCTATATTCAAATTTAATGGAGTTCATGTCAACAAAATCAAAAGATAAGCGCTTTATTTTATTAATTATCAGCTCATTTCAAGATCAAAGACCCCAATAGGAGAGTGCGCGGCATCAGCACTGGAAAGATAAGTTTGTGTTACTACTTTTAATGAAGATGATTGTGTGTTGACCGTCTGCGTCTTACTTTCTGTTTCATTTGCCGCAGTTTGCGCGTCGGTTTGCTGAAGAGATGCTCGGCTACTCGTCCGCTGCGATGTGTGTTGCATTAGCGCAGTCATATCTGACTATAATGTCATATAGCCTATAACACACTCTCACACGTTTATTATTTGCAGAAAATCACTCACTCTGGACTGAATAACGTCTATAGCTTTAATAAGAAGACATTTCTTATTTGAATGCTGCTTTTAAATGCTCTAGCGTGGAGATAAACATGGCGGATTGTGTGCGGCTCACTCAGGGCGTGGTCTCTGCTAATACGGCGTTGTCCGTGAACAGTCGTGGGCGGGGCCTGTAAAATGTGTTGCTGTACAGTTGCTATGGTCAAATGTGTTGCTATAGGGCCTGTTTGCACCTGGTCATTTCATTTCATGTGGATATCTATCTGATTTGTTAAAATGTTTCCATTTACGTTTGGCCACATAAATGTGTCGTCGCAAAACGGATATAAATCCGATCTTCAATTCCCACGCTATATTCAAATTTAATGGAGTTCATGTCAACAAAATCAAAAGATAAGCGCTTTATTTTATTAATTATCAGCTCATTTCAAGATCAAAGACCCCAATAGGAGAGTGCGCGGCATCAGCACTGGAAAGATAAGTTTGTGTTACTACTTTTAATGAAGATGATTGTGTGTTGACCGTCTGCGTCTTACTTTCAGTTTCATTTGCCGCAGTTTGCGCGTCGGTTTGCTGAAGAGATGCTCGGCTACTCGTCCGCTGCGATGTGTGTTGCATTAGCGCAGTCATATCTGACTATAATGTCATATAGCCTATAACACACTCTCACACGTTTATTATTTTAACATTTTGGGAGGAGTAAAATTTACATATGTGGTTTCAACAACCAGATGCATTTACACTTGTCCAGTTTCGTCTGGAATGCAGCGCAGACCACCTCCTGAAGTGGTTTGAGCGTTCGGATTTATATCTGTCTCGAATGCGTTTCAGAGGGCATTTACACCTGGTCTTTTCACGATCTGATAGCTATCCGATAAGACAAAACGCATGAAGTGACCAGGTGTAAACAGCCCCATACAGTTGCTATGGTGTTCTGGTTTGAGTTGAAACACTATATCCCACAATGCAATGTGACCTTCTGTTTCCATAAGCAGTATTGCATTGTTTTATACAAATTTGTGATTTATTATTTGATCAGGCTGCCTGTTTTACATTGGGTTTTTTGATGATTTAGACTCCACTTCCTAAATCAAGCACTGTAATAAGGTAACTGTACTACTATCTGAAATTTTTGTCACATTTAAAAAAAAAAGATAGTAGTATGTACTGCACAGTATGCTAGTATTCCATTTCAGTCAGAATCATGTATTCAAACTCGATGTATTCGACAGTCATACATGATCAGTAACATTAGACGCCCGAGGGAAACACTTCTCACTCTTCTGTCATGTTCATTTTGTGACGCTCTCTCCTCTGGAGGGTCAGTAACACAGACTGTGGTTCCATTATCTCTCCTGTGGAAATGCCTCATGCCTCCATAAGCTCAACCTGCAGCTATAAAGACTTACAAAGAGTTCACAGGCTCCTACGGCCCTCAACATCTGCGTTTCACACCCTGCAGCAGATGGATTTCTTATAAATACGGCTCTGTGAAAAAGTGCCTTAAACATTTAAGGAATTCTGTCATCACTTCCGTTTGAACGAATCGGTTGAATCAATGATTCACTCATTAAGACAGTGACTTGCCACCACCTACTGGTGGTTTAATTTCATATTTAAAAGTATCATTGCATTTTTCCAACATTTCATATTTGTATGTCAAAAAAAGTAAAACATTAATCTAATAACATTATTTAAGCATTTGCAATGTTGAGTAAATTATTTAATGCAACCTCTTATCTTCATTAAACAGTCTTAGTAAATACATCTAAATGGCACTTTCAATGCAGCTTCAGTTTCCTCTGCAGTGGAAAGATGGAGTTTGTTGATACTGATTTCATTTGAATGGTAACAACCATATAATGTCTTATTATTCTAGCTTAATGTATTGATTAAATTTTAGATTTTGACGTAAATGGTGCCGTACATTTAATCAGGTTAGGAAAATATTGTCGTTCATAAAGTTAAAAAGTGTAACATCAAACAATTTAACGCAAATATCACAAATATGCTGATTAAAGTAATACCTGATAGAGCACTGATGAGACCTTTGCTTCAGAATAAATTATATTTACGCCAAAAAAAAAAGAAAGAACCACCTATATATATATATATATATATATATATGTTTTTGTGTGTGTATATATATATATATATATATATATATATGTATATATTAGGGATGCACGATATTGGATTTTGCCGATATACCGATATATTTCCTTTTGTTTGGAAACAACACCAAGTGTAGCAAATTATTTTTAACTTTGTTTTTTTTTAACAAGAACTGATTTTTAAGTTCTTAACAAGAACTTATTTGTTAGAATTAAATAAACAATAATGAAGTTATTTTATAATGACAGTACATTGAAGCTTTGAAAATAACTATAAATAAACTGTATATCAATCGCTGCATTTTTTTTTTGTAACCTTAATATTTTATTTTAAAATTTAACATCTGTAGATGGTCTAAAGAAAAAGAGTTGTAAAAATTCTGAAAATCTTTTAGAGCTCATAATTTGTTCAAAAAATAACATATTACACATTAATGAATAAGCAAAGCCACAGCAGAACAGTCGCGCATCTCCGAGCAACACACAACAGTGTTTCGTTACTGAATGATTCAGCATTTTTTAACGAATTGGGTGAGTCAATTTTTCAGTGAGCTATTCATAAAGACAGTTACTTGCTTCATTTATTGAATGAATCAGCCGTTTGAATGAATCGGTTGAATCAATGATTCAGAATTAAAACTCCTTACCGAAATTAATTCCTTACCGGAATTAAAACTCCTTACCGAATGGGCATTAGGATCCCATTCGGGAACACCGTGTGTTCACGGTGTGTGTGTGTTCCCTGCTGTGTGTGTGCACTTTGGATGGGATAAATGCAGAGCACTAATTCCAAGTATGGGTCACTATACTTGGCCACATGTCATGTCACTTTCACTTTCATAAATAAGTATATATAAAATTATTTAATTTACAAGTGGCATGTTTTTGATTTTTTTTAATTAATGTAAGCGATAGCTTCTGACCTTTAAATCAAAATATACTCTTGATTTTATGACATCAATTACTGCTTTATTTAATCAGAAACAGTCTAAATGTTATTTGTGTATTTTACTTTCATTTTATTAAAAATAGGCCAACAGCGCCCCCTACGGAATTAAAAATCCTTACCGAATGGGCATTAGGATCATTCTGTACGTGCATTCTCAGTTTAAATGCAGCGATCCAAAGCAGTGAATCTAATTGCCATTGAGGCAAAACTTTACTTCCAGAATAAGTCACACTTCTGATGTGATCTAATCGCTTGCACACCCTGAGCATATGTGAGTTAACGTATTCCTCTTATTGGCAAAACATATCGGCATATTTTTTTCATATCGGCCGATGCCGATATGTACATATAAAGCCATTATCAACCGATTCCGATATCAGTCTGATAATATTGTGCATCCCTAATATATATATATATATATATATATATTTAGAAGTCATGTATATAATA
>NW_015505381.1:723890-729955 GCF_001515645.1 Sinocyclocheilus grahami
AAACATAATTTATCTGTCATTGCTTATTTTATAGTCTCAGGTGTCTGGATGTTTTGTGTGGTTTTAGATCCTTTTAAAGGTGATTTTTGCTGCAAGGTGTTTTTTAAATTCCAAAAAAGCTTTTTACAGTGATGTTTGTTAAGAAGGCATCATTCAAAACTTTAATTGCTTATACTTTTTTTTTATTAAAAGCAGTAACCTAAACTATTTGTGCTACAGCTGATAAATCCCATTGATCTGTATTAAATACATACTTACTGTACAAAAAAGTATGGTGCTACCATGATGTTTTGAACATGTATCGTCATATTCTTTACTAAATACTGTAACACTTGAATTTCAGTTCTTAGGAATATATCAGCGTACCATAGTACTACCATCTGATATCATCATAATGTTGCAACAGTATATTTTTGAAAGGGTAGAGAACAGAAAATCTGTAAGAAACTGCCCAAAAAACAGCATAGCAACAGTCTGTCAGTCATTCATAACATCTTAAGCAACTAATATAATTAAATAAATTATTTGTGTATTATTAGTGTTTTGAGGACATCACAATTATGAGGGTAGATTAACCATATGTAGGTAACTTTTCCTTACATTTATTGGATTAATTTTACATGGTCCAATAATTGGACTGTTTTAAAGGATATGTTATAATAGTTGTAAACTTTATTTCTTTTCTATCTCTCTTTTTTTAATATATTTATTTTTTTATAATTATGGTTTCCTTATATTTTGATAATTTTTTATAGAATGAAAAATTTGGCATAATTTCTATATCATTTTATTATTTCTTAATAACTTTTTATCTCCTCTATGTGCTTGTGTGAGATATGTTAAAATAAAAAAATAAATACAAATATTAAAAAAAAAAGTAATTTTAATTTAAAAATTGAAAACCTTTTTTTTTTTTTTTTAATAATTCGCAAAATGTTTGGATTTCTTTGATTCTTGCTGGTAGAGAGTGTAAAAACAGACAGCATTCAAGGGAAAACCTGTTTTGACAGCCATTTGAGCGGCTGTCGTTTGTATAAATATGTTTGTGCTTGTATGACAGATAACAATTTCGCCCCTTCAATATTGCCGGATGTTTTGAGCACATTCACAATTTTCAATTGTAAATGATATCCCTGGGAAATGTTAACAAGACATTTGCATGGTGATTACAGTGTGTGTGTGTGTGTGTGTGTGGATGATCTTGTTATGTGTTGGTCTGGTCGATGCATATGTGTATTAAATGTGCATCTGAACTGACATGCATCAATATTTCCCTCTCTCTCTCTCTCTCTCTCTCTCTCTCTCTCTCTCAGTGTCCTTGACTCGATGTGTATCCTCTCTAAAAGGTTGCCTGTGATTTGGATGTTGTCTGCAGATTTTATGGACATTGCTGCGTTTTGATGGAAATGATTACGGGGTCGCAAATAACAGGGTTATGACGGCAGCAGCTGATTGTTGATTGGCCACTCTCAGGACGGCTCTGAAGAGGACTAGCGGCTCTTTGGCTCTTTCTTGGAAAAGCGCTCATTTAAAAGCATTTATAAAAAATAAGGATAGAAAGAGGGGAAAAATGAACAAATGAAGGACAAGATGTGCTAAAATAGTGAGGAAAGATGCATTTAGTGTGAAATGCATCAGTGCTCTTAATGCTGTTGTGATCTGTTTATTAGTGATGTTTCTTAAAGATGGCATCAAAAATCTATTAATTGAATTCATTATTACGTAGTTCAATTTTTGGACCATTGTTAAAGGATAGATACTTATAGCTTTATCCTTTCTTCTTTTACTTTTTTACTGCTTCCCTCAAACTACTTTTTTAAACATTTTTTTTTTTTTTTTTTTTACATATAATTTTTAATTGTTTGTTGAAATGTTACATTTGCCAAAAGTTCTAATAATTAAGACATTAAAACAAAACAAAAATAGTAATAATTGTTATTATTATTATTCATTGTGTTTTTTAAAGTGCCCCTATTATGGATTTTTGAAAATGACCTTTCATGCAGAGTGTAACAGCTCTAAGTGAATGAAAACATCCTGCAAAGTTTTAAATCTGAAAGTGACATCAACATGAAACATTAGCATATTGCCCGCCCACTTTTTAGTCTTTTAGCTTTAGTCTGAATAAAAATGCAAATTCATTCTTTGCCACTAAAAATAGCGGTTTCCCCGGTAACGCTGTACACAAAGCAGCACTGCGTTCACAAACGCTGCTTTATCAGGCGTTCCAGACATGATGAAATGAAACTGAGACCAATCGGACCAATCACCGCAGATTAGCGTCACGCAAAGAAAGGGTTTGGAAAAATTAATCGTTGAGCGAATCGTTTGGGAGTCGTTGAGCAAGTAAGGTAAAAATAAATGCAGACAATGAAAGAGTTTTTTGACCTTGCATGCATGTCAACCTTTTGTTGGGGACTCCCAAAACCAAAATATGAACCTTTCATTACCCATAATAGGGGCACTTTAAAGCTTTTTAGAATTGATTGTGATATCATTAAGTTCATGACTGAGATTGGCTTTATTAGATGTATTTTTTAAACTGGCCAGTATTTAAGATATTTAATTTAAAATTGTTTTATTTTTATCTGTTTTGTTTTCCACATTCAAAGTTATTGGACTGGTAACTGTTTTGACACATTCGTTATTAATAAGAAAATTGTTCTCTGCTATTAGTACGTGATTATTTAGTAAATAAAACATGTTTGGATGGAATTTCTGGAAAAATTTAACCATGTTGTTATGATTAATGTGTAGTGGTATAATTTTATAATTGCTGTGACCCATATTTAGAGTTATATGCAAACATACCTGTGATTTCTGCCTGGAATACAATGAACTATCACTCATTCTCATTCTGATTCTAGAGAAAAAATCCCACTGAAGGAGGGACTTGATCCGTATCTAGAGAGCAGAATATCATAGATGCTTGTGGGTGGTCTCTTTTGACTTTTGATATTCGTCTTTATTCGTTAAAACACTCTTATCCAGATCAGTTTAAGCTTGTTGCAGTTTGTGTGTGTGTGTGTGTGTTGCTGTGAATCGTGCTGTTATCAAGCAGTGTGTCCATGCCGTGTTACGATTTTATCTGCTGCTAGACACAGACCCCTCAATGGAACCTTTTCACAGAACAATAGACAACCGTATTACCCACAGTGCAACAGGACAGCATTCCCTCGCCTTATCGGAGGATTGGAATATTCACAGAGCGATTGTGCTGCCTGTAGCTTCAATGATCTGACGAGCAATAGAAAAGCCACAAAAGGAGAGAAATTAGAAGGAAATAAGGTGTAAGAAAAACAGGTTATGAAGGAGAAAGGCAGAGAGATCCATAAAAGGATAGGGATTTTAAATAATAAGGTTTTAAATGAAGAATGACACAGCGATACAGCGTTTGACACTCATTATAATGCCATTTTACTGCACACCTAATATTTTCATAATAATGAAATCTAGTGTCTTTCATACAAAAGTGTATGTAAAAGTAAATTAGTAAAAAAAAAAGTTGTAAAAACGTTGTAAATGAAAAGTTGAAATTTAATATATATACAGTATATACATGCTACATGTAGGCTAACCGAGACTTGTCATTTGCACTTACATATTGTTGCTCTTTTGTTAGTTTTGACTGCTTTTATTGTCCTCATTTGTAAGTCGCTTTGGATAAAAGCATCTGCTAAATGACTAAATGTAAATACACATATATATACTGTATATATTTGACTGGCATATATATATATATATATATATACAGTGGGGAAAAAAGTATTTAGTCAGCCACCAATTGTGCAAGTTCTCCCACTTAAAAAGATTGCTATACATAATAATTTTGGATTTTATATATATATATATATATATATATATATATACTGTGTGTGTGTGTGTGTGCGTATGTATGTATATATATATATATATATATATGCATTTAATAGTATACTATAACTATGTATAATATATATATAATTATATAATTAAATATAATTAAAATGATACATATAGTAATAAGTAATATAATCAAGTTCCCTACATAAAATATAAATATAGTCTATAACTTTGTTTAATATCTATAATAACACTATACATGTATTTAAATACATTAATTATAGTACATTATAAATAAAGTAATATAACAACCCTCCCTACCTAACTTGTGTAGATAGTGTGTAAGGTTAAGGTTAACTTCTATAATAACACTAAATATACATTTATTTGAATAAATTATTTATAATAAATAATATACCACCTTCTTTACATAAAAATAGTGTATTTAATTTGATTTGTATAATAATAGTAATATTAGTATACATTTATTGAAATGAATTAATAATAGATTTATTTGAATTGCACCATTGCACTGGTTTTCACCAGCACACTGATGTGTTACGTGTGGCAATTGCCATTGACTGCAGCCAAATTTGCGCTGCTTATTTTAGCGGTTTATCTACATGTTATCTACATGTTATTTGTTTATTGGCAGTAAAATGAACATCTGCTCACTGCTCGAACACTCAGTAATTGTTTAAAAGCCCTGGGATTGGGGTCGTATGCTAATAGGGAGCCGGACCCTGGGGCCCCTCACACACATCTGCATTTGATGTCCAGCTCAAATTGATCATATTTATTTTCTTAACAAATGAGTCTAGTTGTATTGTGCACAATTCATAGGTGTATGTTACTTTAAACCGGAAAAAAGCTTGTTTTACTAATCCTTTATCAAATTATTATTCTCAGCCTCTTTACTTCCTGCTGATGTATTGGTAAGGGAAAATAGTATTAACCATTAATAACTTTTCATGTTCCAGTCAACTGCTTTATTTCCCACTCAATTATTTAGAAATACCTCAAATGATAGATGTTTAAATGGACTGTGAATGCTTGTCTTATTGTCTATAAAGTTGTAATTTATTTGTCACTTAATGTGATGAAATGGAATTGCAAAACGAAAAGCAGCCTTCCTGGACAGTATGTGTAATAAATACTGATTATTTCACATAATTATTCTGACATAACCTGGAAAACCAAGCAGAATATTGATAACTGGTTTACTTGCTGCCTAATGCCTCAGTTGAAACTCTTAAGTGTTTTTGAGGTGCTAACCTGGTAGGGCTGGGCGATTAATTCGATAACGATAATTATCGCGATGTAGTTTTCCTCGATAAAACGGTATGAAGAATTCGATAAATGTTCGATATAATGTTATGCGCCAAAATCTGAACAAAACAGCGCCACTCATTTGAATATCACTAGAGCAGATGCGTTTACTCGGTCACGTGAGCTCTAAACAGCGCTGTGAGATCCAGTGTGAAGCGCTTGAATTCAGTGATGAACACAAATGACTCGGTGATTTAAACTAGTTTAAAGCCAAACAGGAGAAACACTGTGTGAGACAGTCAGAAGGCTTTTCAATCTACACATCGCCATCATTTACCATGGATTTACTGAAGTAACACTCACTGCACCATGGTATTGTGGCAGAAATTTGGGATATTCACATTGAATTTTATAACAGGAGTAATGGTATATAATTATAGTATGTATTTGTGATTAAAGGTGCTGTATGTAGGATTGACACCGAGTGGTTGAACTAGGTATTGCAGTCCAAATTCAAAATATTGGAGAGGCTTTTTTCACCCTGCCCCTCCTCCTCAGACTTGATGCACACACAGGTTTGCCAGATTGACGACACCAACAGGAACGAGCGCACTTGACGATGAATGAAATTAAATGAAATACGCTGTGTTTTCCGCCAACTGGCAACCCGGGTAGGGATGGGCGATATCTTATCGTTTGCGATAGACCGGTAAAAATTCTCCACCACGATAAGAATTCGCCTTCCCGCGATAATAACGATAAAGTCTAGTTGTTGACATATTTCTGTGTACGACTGAGCAATGTGAAGGAAGGCGGACGTGAAATTGAGCAGCCCCTTCTACAATCTGGAACAGGTTTGGATAGGGCTGTACAGTGCGACAAAAATCATTCTGATCCTTGAGTAAATGTACTACAGTAGCACGTGTGCAACAGTTTTACATGTGTATGAGTCATTTACAAACCTGTTGTCCAAC
>NW_015505381.1:732442-733717 GCF_001515645.1 Sinocyclocheilus grahami
TCATATTTATTTTAAACTATTAATATTTAATGTACATTCTATATTACTAGTGCAAAGTGCTGAAACCTATTGTAATTATTATTATTGTTGTTGTTGTGAAAATTGCAGTTTATTTGTGTATCACCTCTGAAACGTTTGATCCCAGTTTGAAATAATAATGTACTCTTTTTACTTTTTTCCAACATTCCTGGTATTTATAATCATTGTATATTCTTATTATTTATACTCTGTTATTTTTCATGAATGTAACTTGCTCCACCTCTGAAATGACTTTACTTTTCAGATGACATCACAAATGCCTCTTATTTTTAAACAGCTTTTGTTAATAATTTGTATGAGCTTTTTTACTATTTTCAGCTTTGTTTATCAGTTTATTGCTTTGTTTCCAATAACAACCCTGGTAAGACACTTCTCTGTGATTGATTTAGAAGTTTTACAGCAGTGTTGCATTTCACAACACCCAGAAGCAATCATATTTTGATCATATTTTCTTGCTCCACCTCTGAATCTTTTGCTCCCAGAATGAAATCTAATCTATGTTTGATGGACAAAATCAAATCCCACCCATTTCCCGCTCATACTCTAGGTGAATATCCCGTTTCACTTGGAAATCCATCAGATTCCTTAAATAAATGGGTTGCGTACTGTGCAATGTGTGTTTTAAAGATCAGATCGGGGGGTTCGGTGTCTGTGTTTGTGTGTGCTGTAATTATAAACTAATTAGTGTGTGTCTGGAGGAGATACGGGCTCCGTTCTAAGCTGTTTCCATGGATAACACCGAGATCGTTTGTAATTTAAATGTCAAAGTGTCTGAGGCCATCATGAAAGGCTGCTGTGAATGTATGTGGATGGAGATGATGAAATGACTTGAGCCGCATTCAAAGGAGCCTTTGAAAGATGAAAGATGTGTTCATTTGAGTCTGTGTGTATTCATTGATACTGAGTAGGTATTAATTGATAAATAGCAGCTTGTAATTTGTGGTTTGTTGCAGGTGTCAGATCATTTATGTGTGGCAACGTTTGCAATGGAGAACAAGCATACTGTTTTCTGCATAGTGTCTACTAGGTTTTTAAAAATAGAACATCAGCATGCTTTACCTAAAATCAAATGTTTCATTTTTTTTAATTCTGAGAGATATTTTACATGTATGTACATATTTTACATCTATTTACGTCTTAACTCTGTAGTCTGATCAAATAATTATATTAGACATTTTTTAAATTCAGCAGGATATTTTACATTATTTTAAATGTTTTTTACATCTCAGTTTTTTT
>NW_015505381.1:735265-736443 GCF_001515645.1 Sinocyclocheilus grahami
TTTTTTTTTCAATTGTTTTATTGACTGTTGTCATTTTACTACATTTGACTAGCACGCAGCCAAGCTGCAAGCGCTTTGGCAGGACAAATGCACACACTGAGAAATGGGTTTGCTGCTTGTTGGGTCTAGTTAATTCAAATGAGTAAATGCAACACAATTCTTGAGCATTTTGTCACAATTTTATACTATCAATTTAAATTAGTAAAATGGAGGCTTATTCAACCCATTTGCATTTCTGTGGGCGTAGAACATTGGAATTGATTTGTGGTGTTTTCTAAACTAACATCATCCATCCTTGTAGTCTTTCATTTAATACTCTGCTAAATGAAAATATGATTTTGTATTTATTGTTATATGCCAGAAAACTGTAAATAGGCCTCTGTATGAATGTGTGTTTATTGTGAAGGGATGGAGGGAGTGGAAACAGACCGGTCAGAACAGATGGGCCCTGCAGCCCGAGGGACACGATGGACTCGAGTATCTCGGGAACACTTACTGTACTTGCTCCTAATTTACATTCTGCTCTGTCATTTTGCCACTTATTTTTGGAATTGATTAGAATATCTAATGTAGAATCAAATCACACACAAGGAACCATTTCAGGATGGAATCGATATCGGGTGGGATACTGAGGGAATGCTATAACCAGTCTGTTTCGGTCTGTATTATACTTTAATATTATAATCTTTCTATAATGTGGAAAATAATGAATATAATTCATTTGAATCTAATACGTATTAATTAAATATTAAAATATATAATAAAAAATATTATGATCGAGCTGTTTCTGTATTTTAATTTAATACTATAATGTCTTTAAAAAACTATACATTTTATATAATTGGATTTGATATAATACATATTAATAAATAAAATTAATATATAAATTATATTATTTAATATTATAATATTACATTATAGATAATCATTTATAAAATGTAATTTAATGTCATTTTTCCAACTAGTTGACATACAGTAAAAAATCATAATAATTCAGTATGGGATTTCCAAACAGTGAGATATATAAATGTAAATATCTTATTTTCTTATTTTTCCTTTAGATTTGGGGGTGAAATATGACCTGGAAAAAGTAAATGCTATGGCATCGTAGTGATATGATTATATTATTTTGATTTTGATTTTGATTTTTTGATTTTCTGTTTTCATTTTAATTTTAG
>NW_015505381.1:738089-739202 GCF_001515645.1 Sinocyclocheilus grahami
AATGTTTTGTTGTTTTTTTAGGTTTCAGTTGACAATATATTGTTAAAAGACTTACATTTATGACTTGAAGATACATTTACCCTCTAAATAAACTATTCAAAATATGTATTTTTATTTGTAATACAACTGGTTAAAATATTAACACAGTATTATGTGTGTGGGTGTTGGTGTGTGTGATCTATTTATAGATACTTTTAATCTATTAATTTTATATAAAGAATAATGTATTTATAGGGTAGTGTATATTAAAATAACATTATAAGATATGGTTAATAAATGTATATAAATATAATGTAATATTTATTATCTGTATCTTATATTTAATGAACATTACTATTAAAGTCCTATTCTTCATATTTTATATATTTAAATTTTATTTATATATTCAAATGTTTTTCATATTTTTTCATCATTGCATTACATTACCTCGTCAAGGACTACAATAGGTTTATTTTTTGTTAGATTTGTCAGAAGACCTCAAACTTTAAACCCTATTACCATGTTTTTTGTATAGTGAACAGTTGATAAAAGAAAAATAGACATTTGTAGAAATATCAGAATTAAATTGTTTTTCTAATAAACATCTTGAAGTGTCATGACCTTGAACTGAAGGCATCCTTTTAGACATCCATTAAGTCCTTAAAATCCCATTAAGATGAAACAATGTCATTAAAGACGTTCTTTGTCTAATGTAAATGGAAAAATGTTAATTTGGAAATGGAAAAGGCACCTGTTTTTCTCAAATGACATTGGTGGCAGGAGTGTGTTGTGCATTTGGGCGTTTTGTGGAAAGGATCTCTAGATGCGGCACGTCCTGTCCTGAGAGACCTGGAGGGGCCGGAAGAGAGGTTTGGAGAGGAGAGGGCGGGAGGTCATCGTTCATGACTGACTAGCTTTCTGATTTGAAGGAATGGAACTTTCTCTCGCTCTATTTCTGTCTCTATCTGTTGATCTCCTGACAGAGTCCCGGGAGACGCTGCTGTGAGCCGTGTGTGTGTTGCAGGGTTGTGTAGATTTGTCAGCGTTTTTGACCGCTGCCTTGTGACCAGCTCAGGCACTGTTGTTGTCACTGTGGTGTTGGCGTCTGGTTTGTTTGGATTGGCACTGTAGAGA
>NW_015505381.1:740072-740528 GCF_001515645.1 Sinocyclocheilus grahami
AGCATCATTACTCCTGTCTTCAGTGTCACATGATCCTTCAGAAATAATAATAATATGCTGATTTTCTGCTTAATTATTATTGGTAGTTAGTTACTAATAATAGTTACTATTATTATCAACGTTAAAAAAATAACATTTATTATTAATATTTTGTGGAAATTATGACACATTTTTCAGGATACTTTGATGGATATTAAGTTAAAAGAACAGCATTTATTTGAAATAGTGATTTATTTTTTTAAATAACATTATAAATGTCTTTACTGTCACTTTTGATCTATTTAATACTTCCTAGCTGAATAAAAGTAATTAATTAGAACAACCACTTACCCCAAACTTTTGAATGTATATTTTCACATAGAAAACTGTTATTTAAAATTGTAATAATATTACACAATATTACTGTTTCTGCTGTATTTTTTGATCAAATAAATGCAGCTTTGGTGAGCAGAAGAG
>NW_015505381.1:740570-786486 GCF_001515645.1 Sinocyclocheilus grahami
ATTGGTGGCTGACTAAATACTTTTTTGCCCCACTGTATTTTAGTTTAAGTTTTCAATTTTAGTTTTATTTCGTTTTTGTAATTTTAGTCTCTCAACTTTCCAAACGAAATGAGAAATTTTGCTTAGGCAACTAGCTGAATGAAAATACATTTACATTTTTAAAATCAATCAATCTTCTTTAATTTCAGTTAATGTTTATTTTATTTCAAGTAATTAATTTTTTTATAGATTTATTTTTAGATAATGTTAAAAACCCTGAATTAAATACCATGATGTACCTATGATGGATTACCATATTCACATACTATGGTATGGTATGGTATACAGTATAGCAGTGTGCAAAGAACATGGTAATACTCTCATACCTGTTTATGCTAATGGTATGAGAGCCTTTAACATTATGCCAAGTGTCTGTAGTCCATTGTTAGTGTTAGTAACAGGTGTGTTAGTGTGTTGAGCACAGGTGTGTGAGGATGGACCGCTTGTGCTGAGCTGCTGCACGACTGTAAGATCACAGTTCACATGTTTACAGTTCACACACACACGCACACATACACTGCACCCCACTGGCTCACTAGAGACACCCACACTCCACCAGAGGGATTGTCTCTGCAGAGAACTTCTATTAATAGAGTCTACTGCCGCCCAGCCGCTCCTCCTCTCTCCTTCTCTCCTCGTCTCCTCGTCTCCTCCTCTCCTCCTCTCTCCTCCTCTCCTCTCCTCTCCACTTCTCTCTTCCTCTCCTCTCCACTTCTCTCTTCTTCTCCTCTCTCCTCTCATCTCTTCCTCTCCTCTCCTCCTCTCCTCTCCTCCTCTCTCCACCTCTCTCCTCTCCTCCTCTCTCCTCTCCTCTTCTCCTGTCTCCTTCTCTCCTCTCCTCTCTCCTCCTGTCCCCTCCTCTCCTCTCCTCTCCACCTCTCTCCTCTCTTTTCCTCATCTCTCCTCTCTCCTCTACTCATCCCTCCTCTCCTCTCCTCGTCTCCTCCTCTCCTCCTCTCTCCTCCTCTCCTCTCCTCTCCACTTCTCTCTTCCTCTCCTCTCCACTTCTCTCTTCTTCTCCTCTCTCCTCTCATCTCTTCCTCTCCTCTTCCTCTCTCCCCTCCTCTCCTCCTCTCTCCACCTCTCCCCTCTCCTCTCCTCTTCTCTCCTCCTCTCTCCTGGCTCCTTCTCTCCTCTCCTCTCTTCACCTCTCTCGTCTCCTCTCCTCCTGTCTCCACCTCTCCTCTCCTCTCCTCCTCTCTCCACCTCTCTCCTCTCCTCTCCTCCTCTGCACTATTTTAGTTTTTGTTCAGCATCAATTTTAAAGCAATCGGTTAATTAATTGGTATCAGCCAGTGTGGTCCAACCTAGCTATCGGTATCGGCAAAATCCACTATCGGTCGACCTCTAATCATTAGTCCTGCTTCCATTTTCATAGTACACATTCTTTCCCTCGCCTAATATATTATCTTTATATTATTTCAAAAGTTATGTATGTTTAATATTACTAAACATTATATATATATATATATATATATATTTTTTTTTTTATTTTTTTTTATTTTTTTTATTTTTTATTATTTTTTTTTTTATTATTAAATTTTGTATTTATATTTTAATAGAATATATTACATTTTTATAATAATATTATTATTATTATTTACTCGTTTCTATTTTCTCGCAAAATGTTTGTTTTTTCATCTTTAATGACAAATGCAAATGCAGTGTCTCAGTATTTATGATATGTATATTGACAAATCTAACATTCACTTTGATTAATGAATGAATTGTGAGTATAGGCTGGTTTCACACTTGTCAGCTAAACATCTATATAAATGATTAAGCTAAGATAATTGAGGGATGTTAGGGTGAGTGAGTGATCCTGTAAGATTTGATGAAGTAATGATGGGTACATGAACATTGAATCAGAAGATTCTAGTGATCATCTGGTCGAAACTAATGACAGGTGAAGTTTCATGTCGTGTCATGTCAGTTTCAGTGAGTTATTATTTTAAAAGAAGGCTCAGTCTTTCTGCTTTGTGAGCAGATGTCTAATTCAGCAGCAGATCCCTAATTCAACAAACAAAAAAAACAATGTGCGTGCGACAGTGAATACAAAAGCACAACAGACATCATCAAAACAAATGACAATTACCGTCTCACGACAGCGCCCTCAGGACAGGCCTGTAATTTCATTATTGCTTTATTTTCTTGTGAAACTAATGAGCTAATAGGGATCTTTTTTTTTTGGTTCACATGAAAACTATAGTGCAGAAGGCAGGTAAATCAAAATGACATGAGCTGGAAAGTTATTAATGGTCCTCAAGGCAATCATTTTTACATAAATGTTTACATTATTAATATTTGTGTTTTGTTGTTTTATTTTAGGAAAATGACATCCAGTACTACGACTCCAAAGCCGAATCGGATGTTGTAAGTGACAGATATTTTTATTTGTTTTGTGCCCTTTCAAATGAAAACTTTTCATTAACATTATATATAATACAAACCCGATTCCAAAAAAGTTGGGACACTGTACAAATTATTGCTCCACTATTTTTCGCCGCAGCATTGGGGGCATTGGTGATCCTCTGCCCATCTTGACTTCTGAGAGACACTGCTACTCTGAGAGGCTCTTTTTATACCCAATCATGTTGCCAATTGACCTAATAAGTTGCAAATTGGTCTTCCAGCTGTTCCTTATATGTACATTTAACTTTTCCGGCCTCTTATTGCTACCTGTCCCAACTTTTTTGGAATGTGTAGCTCTCATGAAATCCAAAATGAGCCAATATTTGGCATGACATTTCAAAATGTCTCACTTTCAACATTTGATATGTTATCTATATTCTATTGTGAATAAAATATAAGTTTATGAGATTTGTAAATTATTCCATTCCTTTTTTACTCACAATTTGTACAGTGTCCCAACTTTTTTGGAATTGGGTTTGTATTTTAATAATATAGTTTTTTTGTTTTTCTTTTATTTATAATGGATTTATTTAAATTAATTTTATGTATTATTATTATTATTATATGAGAAGTAATAAAAAAACTATTAAATAAAAGAATATTATTAGTATATTATACATATAATATAATATATTGTATGTTATACTAATCTACAAAGGATCTACTAATCTCTTATTTGTGTTATATAAGTTATAAGTGTCTTTATTTCAACAATAGGCTTGTCCAGTTACCTTACATAAGTCATTGTGTCAATTTAAAGCTCATCAATGAATTTGTCAAAGAAACCCAATGATTTTAGGAGAGCTATGAGACAATGTTGATTCTTAAAGGGAGACTCCATCCCAAAATGAAAATTTTGTCATTAATCATTTACCCCCATGTCATTCCAAACCCATAAAAGCTTTGTTCGTCTTCGGAACACAATTTAAGATATTTTGGATGAAAACCGGGAGGCTTGTGACTGTCCCATTGACTGATTAGTAAATTACACTGTCAAGGTCCAGAAAAGTATGAAAGACATCGTCAGAATAGTCCATCTGCCATCAGTTGTTCAACCGTAATGTTATGAAGCGACGTGAATACTTTCTGTACGCGAAGAAATCAAAAATAACGACTTTATTCAACAATTCGTCTCCTCTGTGTCTCTCCGCATCACCGTAGCGCCATTTTGGAGAATATCCGCTGAACGCAAGCAGCGTACGCTCTTCTGCGTCAGCCCCAATGTATGGATGTGCTGTTTTCGTTCAAATTAAAGCGTAAATACATGTAGAAAACGTATCCTTGTGTCGCCTCTGACACAGAAGAGCGTACGCTGCTTGCGTTCAGCGGATATTACCTTGACCGTGTTATTAACTTGGCAGTCAATGTGACAGTCACAAGCCTCCCGGTTTTCATCCAAAATATCTTAAATTGTGTTCCGAAGACGAACGAAGCTTTAACGGGTTTGGAACGACATGGGGGTAAGTGATTAATGACAAACTTTTCATTTTGGGGTGGAGTATCCCTTTAAGTGTTCTGAGTTATGAAAGAGCACCCTTTGAGCAACTAAATTCTGCTCTGCGATTTTTATGTATTCTATACTCAGTAACAACCTTTGATTGTATAAGTGAAAGGTCACTGCGGCTGATTGATTTCTCAGCGCGCTGAACGACGGATGAGTAGAGGAGGAATGGAGGTACAATGAGAGAGAGGAGGAACAGTAGAGCATGAGAAGTCATAAATCAGAGAGTGATTTTGTGCGGTAGAAGCGCGGCAGGCGTGTGATTAATGATTGGCCACTTTAGGGACTGTCAACGTCTCTAATTGGAGGACATCGCTCATCATTAAAAGGGGCAAGGGGACAGTGGCCCACTGACACCCTCGTGACCCCTGCCAGCCCGAGAAACGCAGGGTCAGAAAGTGTGATGAGCTCGATTCCTTCATACACATCTGCACATCTCCAGAAACACTCGACACAATAGCACTGCAGCTTCTACTGTGTTCATGCCCTTATTGTGCAACTGTAGAGACAGACAAATACTTACAAATCCTTTGAGGTTCAAAGAATATTGAATTGATATTTTGGTTTTAATGTATTTATAATTCATGAGATTATTTAATGACTTATTTATCAATATAATTGTTTCTGGGTGATTTCTAAAGACTGACAGGAATCATTACTTTTATTAACTTCAATAATTAATACATTTGTCGTTACATTTTGTCCAGTTGTTGGATTGACAAAGATTATTGTTATCATTATAATTATTATTATCTAATAATATTTATCTATTTGTTAGCATCATTTTGATTTCATTTATTGCAATACATAATACATTATTATTATTATTATTATTCATCACATTTTGTCCAGCCATCAGAGGATTGGCAAAAACTATTTATTTATTTACTTTTTTACAGGTATAATAATAATACATTATTTTTATTGCTATTTTGTCTCTGAATTTGTACATATGCAAAAGTGTTTACATTTTCAATATATTGATATTGTTTCATTGTATTCAAATGGACATAAAAGCTTCATTTATGAATATCTGTCAGTACAAATGCAAACAGAGGAGTTGCAGTTCCAAGAAAAAGTGTTTTAGTCGACAAAGTCGGATGAGAGGTGGCAGTGGAAATCAGGTCCATCAGCCCAAGCTGAGGTTTTTCTTTTTATCATCACAGTCTTCTCCATCCATTTGGTCTCCGTCGTCTCGCTCGGCAAACCGTGGCACGGTGCCATTCCATTCCCTCCCACTCTCCTCCTCTTCCATGCTGTTCTGCGATGCCCTTTGGAGCTTTGCTCTCCTCCACCTACTGCAGGAAAGATCTGCTCTTTTTTCCTGCCCTAGAAGTTGTAATCTTCAGTCCTGCAGGCAGATCTCCATCACGGGCCGTTCTAATGATGTTGACTCTTCCTCACATCTACTGACGAAACCTTTGGCTTGATGTCTCGCAGAAAACTTTTTTAGGATGTGCTTCAGATACTTTACAACAGGAAAATGCAAACATTTTGCAAAAAAAGTGCAGTACTTTTACAAATCCAGATGTAGACGGCAATCTAAAATAAAAAATAAATTGTAAATTAAAATTCATAGTACATCATCATAATCCAGGTGGTCCAATGGCTTCATCTTTAATTGATTACGTCGCCATTGGTCCAAAAGCACAACGTTATTTACATTAAAACACCAGCATCTGCCTGCAGGATGTAGTTGCCAAGTGCTCTGATGTACAAATAACAGATTAGCACAAGAGTTAGAGGTCCACTAATGCCACATACATGCTAAAAAGTCTAAAAGTCTAAGTGAATGCACATTTAAATACGGCATAGAGGTTTTGTGTTTTGTTTCTAGTTTCTAAAATAGCACTGTCTCTCTAACACAATATAAGTGTTTTGATTTGATCCTATTACAGTTAGTGTAGCATAATATGACATACATGCTGTTTTTGCAGTGTGTGAATTTTATGTCCGTTTTATGCAGGTCTTTAAAAGGGCGTAATTCGACAAATGAAGCCATTAAAAGGGTCTTAAGTCTTAAATTCGTAAAGTTGTGGCATTAAATATTGCATGTACTGCAAAAAATGAATATCTTTCTCAGTGGTTGTCTTTTTTTTAACCAATAGAAATATCTAAACATCTTTATATCAAGATAATGTTTTTTATTTATTCGAGATGCAAAATGAAGATATGACAAATTTTACCAAAATGTTATGTTTATGCCTAAAACATGAACACGTATCTGTCAGTGGAGTATGAAAACTTGTTTTCTCTTTAAATTAAGTCGATTTTCTGAGCCCAATGGCAGATATTTGTTCTTTTTTAATAAGCTCACTTCATTTTGATTTAAAAACAAAACAAGAACAAGACTTCTTAGCTCACTTTATTTTGCTTCTCAAGTAAATGTATCTTGATTTAAGAATCTTTAAACATTTGTACTGGCAAACAAGACCAAAATACTGAGAAAGAATATCACTTTCTGCAGGTACAGTAGAAATTAGTGTTATTTCCATATTCTGGTGGTTGGGAACAGAGGTGTTCAGGCTTTCAGCTATTTGTTTGTAAAATTATTAATGGAGTGATCGGTTGGAAGCTATATTTTTAAACATTCAAGTGTTGCTAATACAACTCATTGTGCTGTTTTGATAACATGTTGATGTATTGTGTTCCTTTCAATTTATTCCTGAAATGATCTTTACTTGGCCTTAAAAACGTCTTGAAAAAGTCTTAAATAAAACCGGCAGAAACCCTGGTATACTGTATAAAATATTAAGACTTAATTCTGCTTAAAAAAAACAAATTGGAATCTAGATGGAACCTTATAAGAAAGCTGTGTTCAAAAAATGGTCCCCTAAAAAGATTAAATTTTTTATTGAATCTAGCATGTGATGTGATACATTCATGTGACGGTATAACATGCTACTGTTTGAAACATTTCATGTTGTGTTATGCATACTGTTTCTCAAACTAGATTTAAATAGTAAGAAGATCTGCTCTTTGTGCAGGGTTTATAAAATATGAGGATGCCATTTTTGTTTCTAAAAGTCATTATTAGGGTTATTATTTTGCTAAATTTGGACTGTGACACATGCACACTAACACTCTCGAAAGGCAAAAGTGGAAGCGGCCTGTAATTTTGTTTGTGATTAAAATGAACCCTTGAAAGATAAAGGTCATTTTTGGCTCTCTTTAGGTTAACCTTTAATTAAACCTTCAAATCAGGGTGATAAAAGTAACAAATGAGGAAATGAATGGAGTTAAACAGGTGGTGTATGAACGGGGAAAATGAACCAATCACTGGATTTTGAGCTCCTAATTAGAAGTAGTCTTGGGTAATTATGATTGGGCTCGACTGATGCTTAAAACACTCGAGTGAAGGATAGTCAGGTGGAAGAATAAACAAATAAAGGCCATCGAGCTGAGATCCCCCTCAAAGACGACTTTTCCAAGTCAGTTGCCTGAAACGTGTCTAAACGAGCAGAAAATGGGGTGTAATTGTGTGTGCCGGTGATGTGTTGCCTTGAAAAGCGCAAAAGTGTTTGTTATCAGGGTGGTGCGGTCATTTATAGCTTTCCTTCAGTTTAATATCTCGGTTTAACAAGCAGACTGCAGGAGTTTGGAGTGATTTTATGCATCAAATCAAAATGGACTTTTATGTACATCCTTTAATAACGTTCCTACGTTTATTATAAATAATTAATCCGTGCATTAAAGAAATTCACTGTTTGTTTTTATGTTAATGCAATAAAAATTGTGATGTCACCTTACTGAAGTAAATTATGTTGCAAATGTCATTTTCATGTTGGCTTTAGCGTTCTACAATTTCTGCGGTATGCAGTATGTACGTTGAATGCCATGTGAAAAAGTTTATGCATGGAAAAGCAACATGACCTTCTGCATTTTCCAGAATATGCAGTGCAAAACTAGAACTCACTGAGCTGAATTCTGTATCCCACAATGCAATGTCCTCCACTTGACCGTCCATTTCCAGTGTGACTAAAGAACCGTAAGTAATATCAGCCACCATTTATAACACCATCTTGGCTCATTGTTTGATCCCAATGCCAAAAGTTAAGACATATTTACACAAAACTGAACTGAAAATGTGAAATCTGTTTTAGATTAACCTTTGGTTAATATAAGATCAAGTGACAACAGTGTTGCACAGTAATGTTTGCAACCTTTATCATTGCATATTGACTATTTTGTGTACTATTTTTAAAAACAGCTCAACCCTAGTATTGCAATATGAACACAGCTGCTGTATTTAAAGGAATAGAAATCTAGCATTACATTACTTGCTCTCCAATGGATCCTCTGCAGTGAATGGGGGCCGTCAGAATGAGAGTCCAAACAGCCAAACATCACAATAATCCACAAGTAATCCACACCACTCCAGTCCATCAGTTAACATCTTGAAAAGTGAAAAGCTGCATGTATAAGAAACAAATTCATTATTAAGGCATTTCAACTGTAAACCATTACTTCTGGCCAAAATACGAGTCCATAATCCATAATAACTCTTCCTCCAGTGAAATGTCCATCCCCTGTTGTTCTCTTACTCAGTTTGTTTAGAACTGTTCTGAACTGTTTTCACTTGTAAACAATGTTTGATCTGTGCATATTTCTCTCCTGATTCAGACAAGGCAACCTTTTCACTGGAGGACGTGTTATTATGGATTATAGACTCGTATTTTAGCCAGAAGCAATGGTTTGAAGTTTAAAACGCTGTAATGATGGATTTGCTTCTTACAAACATGCAGCTTTTGACTTTAAAAGATGTTAATTGATGGACTGGAGTGGTGTGGATTGTTGTGATGTTTTTATCAACTCTCATTCTGACGGCACCCATTCAGAGGATCCAATTGTGAGCAAGTAATATAATACAACATTTCTCCAAATCTGTTCCCATGAAGAAACAAACTCATCTACATTTTGAATGGCCTGAAAATTCATTTTTGGATAAACTGTTCTTTTAAATTTCTCTACACAGTATCAGTATTTGAAAACTGCTGTTTGAATAAGTGTTTAATCCTGCTAGTTCAGGTTAGCTTTAATCATGACCTACTAAAAATTTCTGATTATTAATGCTCTGAATCATGTATGGAGCCAAAACATTATTACCTAGAGTCAGATATGAACTAGTCATGAGTAAAGTCAATGCACCGTGTCATTTCAAATTATTTGCAAGGAAAATGGAAAGAAATCCCAACAGGTTTTCCCATTTTCACAAGGTTATTCGCATCCTATATGTGCATGTGCGTGTTTGTCACATTGAGGGGTATTGGAAAACCACCGTCTCCATGTTTGGCTCAACAACAGTTTATAATTGCATTTTAATAGACAATTAAAGGCAGGCCATAAATCAGCCCTCACACTTGGCAGGAGGCTTGAATTTATTTTGAGGAAAACAAAAAAAATAAAAACAGTGTTTACTACGTCAACCCCAATTAACCCATGCCACTCTATTACTGTACACCGCACTTACCCTGCGATGAAGACAAGGGTGTTTGATTGTGAGATGAAGAATCAAAGACAAAGAGAAAGATTAATGAAGCACAGTGAGTGGAAAATTAATGAATAATAACAATTATTGAAGAAAAAGTCACACTCTAAAAAATGTTGGGTTATATACAACCCAGCGCTGGGTCAAATAAGGACATACCCAGCTATTGGGTTGTTTTGACCCAGCGCTTGGGTTAAATGTTTAACCCAACCTTCTGAATATTAACCCAACCACTGAGTCAAAACAACCCAATAGTTGGGTTTGTCCATATTTCACCCAGCGCTGGGTTGTATTTAAACCAGCATTTTTTAGAGTACAGACTGAAGATTAACGATGACAACAATTGCCATATTCTTGCTTATTTTGCATGTTTAATCCAATTTTGTGTAAAAATGTCTTGTGCATGAAATAATGAAAGGAATATGAATCATGATTATCATTTCAGGTTTGTTCGTCACACTGTTTATAAAGTTGAGCACATTGCATTGTGAGATACTGGTTATATCCTCTTTTTTTAGAATATTAGAATGATTTCTGAAAGATCATGTGACACTGAAGACTGGAGTAATGATGCTGAATATTCAGCTTTGATCACAGGAATCAATTACTTTTTAATATATATTCAAATAGAAAAAAACATTATTTTAGATTGCAATAATATTTTACAATTGAATTATAATTTTTACTGTGTTTTTGATCAAGTAAATGCAGGCTTGGTGAGCAGAAAAGACTTCTTTCAAAAACTTTACAAAATCCAAATTATTCCTAACTTCTTTCTGGCACTGTACATAATATATACATAGTGCAAAATTAGTATGGAAGTACAGCATTCCGATTAAATGCAATTATCATGCAGTTTATGCATAGGCTTACTCCTTATGCTTAGCATACAAGAATGAGGTATTTAATAAATGCAAGCCGTTAAAATCCATTTTTTATTTATTTTTTGCTGGCTTGATACTTTCACTGAAGTTCTATCAAAGCCGGACTTTTGAGTCGAATTTTGATTCAAGATGCATTAAAATGCTAATTAGCTGCCTGTGTGGCGGGCTCAAGTAGAGGGTAGAGCAGCCGTCGTTCGGCAATCATTGTGGTGATTTATTGACAGGGTTAATCGCCTGAAGGACTTCAATGTGAATGCGATAGCCATCGCCGACGCTAATTGATTTTCTGCAATTTGCGAACACTTTGATACCTGCTGTTGTATTGTGTCGTGGATGAATAGACTGGCGATGTATTACGGCTTTTCCTCCAAAGTGCCGCCACCTTTGAGTTGTGGAGGCAGGATTACCCCTGTCATGTCTGTGTAATTAGTGTTTGTCTAATTAATCATGGATGCGTGTGTGTGTGTGTGTGTGTCTAAGTGATTTTCTGCACAAAGGTTTGCTGTGTGTCAATCAATGCATTCGGCGTGTGTGTGTGTGTGTGCGCTGATGTTTGTCTTCTGCTTCTTGTTGCAGCCGGATGATGATGATGGAGAAAACCTCTTGGAAAACCCGAACTCTCTTTCTTTGGAGTTTGTGGATGATCCCAACTTCAAGAACAAAGTCAACTACTCATATACAGCCGTACAGATTCCTACTGACATCTACAAAGGCTGTGAGTACTGACAACAAGCACATACGCTACTGTTCAAAAGCTTGGAAAAGGTAGGATTTTCTTCTCTTTTTTATTCAGCGAGGATGCATTAAATTGATCAAAAGTGACAGTGAAGACATTCATTATGTTGCAAAAGATTTCTGTTTCAAATAATTGCTGTTCTTTTGGACTTTCTATTCATTAAAGCATCCTGAAAATAAAAAGTGCATCAGAAAAAAAATCTGAAATGTTTCTTGAGCAGCAAATCAGCATATTAATATGATTTCTCAAGGATCACGTGACACTGAAGACTGCTGAAAATGCAGCTCTGCATCATAGGAATAAATTACATTTTTAAAAATATTCAAATTAAAAACAGTTATTTAAATGGTAATAATATTTCTGTATTTTTGATCAAATAAATGCAGCCTATAATTTCACGTAATAATATCAATAATATTGGGCTGCACTGGCTGAGCAATATCCTAAATTCCTAAAATTGGACTGATTGGGAAAATGTACACTTTAATTTTGCAGTGTCTTGCATCTTGTATTATTAGATCACATTTGACCTTGCATGCTTTTGCTGATGGTTTTTGAGGATGAGAGCAAGTCACACAAGCTGTCCATGTTGACATCTGTCTGCTTTGACTAACTTGCGAAGGAGGATTTTGCACCCAGAGTTTGATTGGACACACTCTTTTTAACATCCACACAGGATATAATTAATACGTCTATTTTGCTCATGCATGATAACATTATTAGTTGCAATTTAGTAATTGCATTTCATTGTTTTTTCCCCCCTATTCTATTAGATTAAACCTGTGATGGGGTTGTGAATCAACAGTTGAGAACTTCTGATCTAAATGATCTCGCTTTGGTTAAGTCAGAAATGTAATTTAATATAAAGTAGCTTCATTTTTAAAGATCAGATACACTCCTTATGCACATTTTCTTTTATGTGTATTATGTATAGTAAAAATATACAGTGTATAATGTTGACTGGCTGTACTGTTTAGTAGGATTTATTTAGACATGAACCGTGTTTTACCTCTTTCCTCGTGTTACTGAAGCATTTTCATTTCTCATTTTATGCCGAGTATCTGGAAATATCCAGCGGTTTGTGTGCGTGATGTGCTATCTGTCTGTCTGATATCTGTGGAGGATTTTACAACTGAATCACAGTCTTGTATCTTTGATAGCATCTCTCGGGAATCCCTTGAGCGGTCCTTCGAAATGATAGCGAGATTCAATGTGTATGTTCTTAAAGGCACACAGAACGGTCTAATGACAGACAATTTTAAGCTACACACATATATGAACTAGATTTTACGTTAAGAGTACAGCTTTCGGAGAAAAATGTTCACTCTTTTGGTGTTCAGAAAAATCGCTCGGTGATTTGTTAGTGTGTTGACTAGGACGGATGTTTGTAGAATATCCTGAGTGCCTCTTTCATCTGTCTGTGGATGTTTGTGAGCTTATGGGTAATGGATGATTGCTGGAAGATGGATGCTGGCAGAGTGTGATCAAACATTTGGACGCTGTTACCTTTGCTCTGCTCTAATACATAACCATCACATGTCACTGTATGGAGGGTCTCTGGAGTCTCTGAGCTCTTTGATGCATAACACGGACGTTTCTTTGACTGAGAACAATAACACAGGTTATATGAGAAGGATGTGTAAACTGTGAACAGAATATATTTCAGCTGTGTTCTAGATGACTATTTACTTGTTTTAAAAACAAGCAAATTATTGCATAAATAGAAGTAAAAATGCATTGAATCCGTGGCATAGTGGTTTGTAAACGTTATCTGGCAAAATCATGTCTCGCTGTCAAATCTGGAGCCTAAAGCAACTCTATTAGCTGAAAGAATTTATTTATTTATTTTTATTTAGTTTGTTTTTTGCTAAAATCTTACTGTTAGGTGCACGATTAGAAAAAACTAGCAAAGCATTTTATGACAAAGAAACTTTTATTTTTTATCATTCTTTATTTTATTTGTAATTTAACTTTATTTTTTAATTCTATTTTTTTTGGGACCACATTAAGACCAGGATCATTCAATTTTCTTTAAACTGACTTGAAGCCATTTTAATTTTAAAAAGTAAATAGAATACATTATACTCAATTTTGATTTGTTGACTTAAATTTATAAGTGTATATACCAGGGTTTTTATTATTGTGAACTAAAACTAAATCTAAAACTAAAACCATTGTGAACAGAATATATTTCAGCTGTGTTCTAGATGACTATTTACTTGTTTTAAAAACAAGCAAATTATTGCATAAATAGAAGTAAAAATGCATTGAATCCGTGGCATAGTGGTTTGTAAACGTTATCTGGCAAAATCATGTCTCGCTGTCAAATCTGGAGCCTAAAGCAACTCTATTAGCTGAAAGAATTTATTTATTTATTTTTATTTAGTTTGTTTTTTGCTAAAATCTTACTGTTAGGTGCACGATTAGAAAAAACTAGCAAAGCATTTTATGACAAAGAAACTTTTATTTTTTATCATTCTTTATTTTATTTGTAATTTAACTTTATTTTTTAATTCTATTTTTTTGGGGACCACATTAAGACCAGGATCATTCAATTTTCTTTAAACTGACTTGAAGCCATTTTCATTTTAAAAAGTAAATAGAATACATTATACTCAATTTTGATTTGTTGACTTAAATTTATAAGTGTATATACCAGGGTTATTATTATTGTGAACTAAAACTAAATCTAAAACTAAAACCATAAAAAAAAAATACTTCAATAACCATTAAAAAAATAACTTGAAATAAAATAAAATAATAAAATAAAAAAGCTTGTTTCATTTTCATTTAGTTTAAGTTGAAGTCTTAAGTACTCTCTCTCTCTCTTTCTCTCTCTCTCTATATATGTATATATACTATAATAAATCTAAACAAAAATGACAAAACACAACAAAATTACTAGAATTATAACAAAAATTTAAATAACTAAAAATATAAACTTTAGAAAATTGTAAACACAAGTATTTCTTCTTTTCTTGAATTATATATTTATATAATACCAAACTTACCTACTGTGACATTTTTTGACATTGGAAATACACGGACTGTTATAAACTGTTGCAATAAAGTTTTGTGAGGTCTGGACTGTCCGCTGTAACATGGCGTGACCGTGGGCTCATGGGAATTGTAGTTCAATAAAGGCCTGAGTGATAACCTCTCCACCTCTCTGCGGCTCACGCTGCTAATTTGGCTTAGAGGACAGTGGAGGATGAGGAGGGAAAGCAGCATTAAAAAAATCACCATGACCAGGAACAGGGATTAAACATCACCATGGCAACAGAGATGTCCTGACCTGACACTTGGAGGGGGGGTTAGGAGTTCAGCTAATAAATCTAAACAAAAATGACAAAACACAACAAAATTACTAGAATTATAACAAAAATTAAAATAACTAAAAATATAAACTTTAGAAAATTGTAAACACAAGTATTTCTTCTTTTCTTTTCTTTTCTCTACTGTGACATTTTTTGACATTGGAAATACACGGACTGTTATAAACTGTTGCAATAAAGTTTTGTGAGGTCTGGACTGTCTGCTGTAACATGGCGTGACCGTGGGCTCATGGGAATTGTAGTTCAATAAAGGCCTGAGTGATAACCTCTCCACCTCTCTGCGGCTCACGCTGCTAATTTGACTTAGAGGACAGTGGAGGATGAGGAGGGAAAGCAGCATTAAAAAAATCACCATGACCAGGAACAGGGATTAAACATCACCATGGCAACAGAGATGTCCTGACCTGACACTTGGAGGGGGGGTTAGGAGTTCAGAGGATGAACACATCTAGATAAACGAGAAACGGAGAGTGGAGCTTGTAGATAGTCCGCAAAGTAAATTTATTTTGAATTTATATTGAAACCCTACCTGCTTCACGTCATTCTTAACACCCCTTAAGCACGGTAAAATCACTGTAAGTGGCTTATTGCTTTCATAAAACCAAAATCAAATCCAAAATTGTCCCTGTTTACTCTGTCTTATTGGGTCTGTCAGAGATGGATCCTCATAAGTGACTGATTTTTTCTCTACATAGCCAATGGATTGCTCTAATAAGCATAAAAATGGTCAGAACACACAAATGTTGTGTAAAATAGTCCCTTTTTATTTAATTGATGAAGTTTTTTTTTAGTATTGTAGTAGGAATCAATCATTCATAACTGTAACATTAATTTTAATATGTGTAAACCCAAGGAATTGAGATAACTTATTTCAAATGAGGAAACCGTTTGCCTCAATTCATTTAAGTTTAGAAACCAGTAATTATGAGTACTGTGAACTTATTTCATTTGAGTTCACTAAAAGATTATTTCCTAAAATACTGTTAAACTCAATTACTCAATTATTTTGTGTTACTGAAACTTTAATGATTACAATCTCTTAATTTTATATGCATTGACTCATTTTTTCTTTTCTTTGCTTTGAACGAACTCAATTTAATTGAAGGTAGGATTTCCATCCAATACATATGTTTAGCCCCAACTCATAAAAAAACTGATTCATGCAATGAAATGCAGTTGAGTTGGTCCAAGTTTAAATGAAGTGAATTAATTTATAAAGTGAATTTTTATTGTTTGTCCAATTCAAACGAAAACATTTACTTGGATAATAAATTGTAATTTTGTTCCCCCTACAAAAGTTTTTATTTAAAACTGATAAAAAAACAACAATTTAAAACAGATGTACAATACAGTTGTTTACTGTAAAACAACCACAATATTAAAAAAGATACATTTACATTTAGTCATCAAGCAGACGCTTTTATCCAAAGCGACTTACAAATGTGCACAATGGAAGCAATCAAAATCAACAAAAGAGCAATGATATGCAAGTGATATAACAAGTCTCAGTTAGCTTAACGCAGTACACGTAGCAAGGATTTTTTTAAATGACATAATAAATAAAAAGAAAACAGAATAGAAAAAGAATAGAGCAAGCTAGTGTTAGAGGCCTTTTTTTGCTTTTGTTAATTGTATGATAAATAAAAAGAATAAAAAAAGATTAGAAAAGCTAAGGTCAGGTTTTTGTTTTAAAGAAAACAAGCAGTTAGTAAATGAATAGAGTGCAAGTCTGAAAGGGGCACGTTTAAAAAAAAATTTGAATTAGAATAGAGAGTGAAAAAAAGATAAAAGTGTAAAAAGATATCCAGTAACTGTCAAAACAGTTAATATGCAGTATTTAGAACTTTGGGGAAACATTTTTTTAAACAAGCAAGCTTGTGATTATGACAGTGAAAACACATTTGTAAACCTTTTTTTAGTCTGGACATTTGCATATACAGATATATATATATAGAGAGAGAGAGAGAGAGAGAGAGATCTCAGTGGTTTGCAGTGGTGTTTTGAAATGAGGAGGCAACGTCCTCAAGTTTTGTTTTTATTTATTTATCAAATGTAAATTCATGCCCCAGCCACATTTTCTTGGTTTACATTAATAATGTAATCAATATTCTATTTATTAAAGCCAAGTATGAATCTCATCAAGCTATCATTTTACATTTATTCCAAAATAACAAAACAGAATAGAAAAAGAATAGAGCAAGCTAGTGTTAGAGGCCTTTTTTTGCTTTTGTTAATTGTATGATAAATAAAAAGAATAAAAAAAGATTAGAAAAGCTAAGGTCAGGTTTTTGTTTTAAAGAAAACAAGCAGTTAGTAAATGAATAGAGTGCAAGTCTGAAAGGGGCACGTTTAAAAAAATTTTTGAATTAGAATAGAGAGTGAAAAAAAGATAAAAGTGTAAAAAGATATCCAGTAACTGTCAAAACAGTTAATATGCAGTATTTAGAACTTTGGGGAAAAATTTTTTTAAACAAGCAAGCTTGTGATTATGACAGTGAAAACACATTTGTAAACCTTTTTTAGTCTGGACATTTGCATATACAGATATATATATATATATATAGAGAGAGAGAGAGAGAGAGAGATCTCAGTGGTTTGCAGTGGTGTTTTGAAATGAGGAGGCAACGTCCTCAAGTTTTGTTTTTATTTATTTTTTTATCAAATGTAAATTCATGCCCCAGCCACATTTTCTTGGTTTACATTAATAATGTAATCAATATTCTATTTATTAAAGCCAAGTATGAATCTCATCAAGCTATCATTTTACATTTATTCCAAAATAACAACTCAAGGCAGTAACAGTTAAATAATGTGCTTTATTAGTGAACTTATGTTCAGCTATTCTTTTTAATAGTTAATTTTGAACTATTTTTGAATTTTTTGTATCAACAGTCTTCAAAGCTCATTAAATATTGATCACAGACACAGAGATTTTCAATTTCACCTAGCTGATTACTTACTAAAAACTCCCACAGATCATGTTTTCAGGCCATTTCAATTTTATTTTAACATAACATAAAGTGGTTATACCTAAGTGTGTGAGTTGTTTACTTAGTTTTTTAAATTAATATTCCCGTTAACACCATGATATTATTTATTCAGACTGATTCACACCCGTGGAACACGCACAAACATAAGAGGCGGGATTTATCGTATGAACCAATCACAGCTGATCATAACCAGTCAAATGCGATCATATTGTGATGGAGGCATTGCCTCCTCTCACATGACTTTCCCCCATTCATTCTCAATTACCCCCCACCAATGGACTCAGTGGACTGTTTTTTTAACGGTTTTACAGTGTGAGATTGACTTTTTCCCCACTAATAAATCACAGCAGAACCACAAGCGCAGTGTTTCTCTTTGTCACAGACAGGGTTGTGTCCCGTCAGAAACTCTCCACAGCTGCCTTTATCCAGACGCGGGTCGAGTGAGGACTCCTGCGCTCACTCAGGCTTTAGCTGCTGTATTGTGTGGTGCTGATGTGAGACCAAAGCAGAAACTTTCCACTAATAGCAGCGGCTCCGAGTGAAAATGTTTTGTGTGTGTGTGTGTGTGTCACTCTTCATGCAGTAAATGGGCCAGCGTGTGTGAGTCCAGCTTTGGCGGCTCTGCCAGGCCTCCTTGGCCATTTATTGAGATTGAGAACGTTTCCTCGCCCGCCTGTAATGAACCGTTTTATGATTCATTATCCCGCCGATGAATTCCGCTGCCAAGTCTGCAAACTTTCTAATTAGCACAGGTCAAACAGCCACACAGTTTCCGTCTAATTATCGACGCCTATTATGGAACGGACACTGGAGGAAAGCCATAGTGAGGTGGGTGGTGCGATGCTCAGACGAGGTGTTAGAGAAATACAACAGAAAAACTCTAGCGCTCAGATGTCGCTCTTTCATAATGAACATCTCATTTATGTTTACCTTCATCTCAGATATCTTAGTAACACTTTACAAAAAGGTTCCATATGTCAACATTAGTTATTAGTTGTTGTAAACAATGAAAAATATTTCTGAAAGAATTTATTAGTCTTAGTTGAAGTTAGTTTCACCAATTACTAATACATTATTCAAACCAATAAATGTTTTAAAATGTTAACATGAACCAACAATAAACATTTTTTAAATAACGTTAACAGATAAATAACTACTATTACTACTAAAAAAAAATAATAATAAAAAATATTATGAATACTACTAATAATTAATGCTGCAACACATGTATTGTTCATTGTTTATGTTATTTAATGCGTTAACTGATCTAACATGAATTGACAATAAATAGTTTTTTTTTAACTAATGTTAACAAAGATTAATAACTACTAGTACTAATATTGTTAATAGTGCTAATTATAAATGCTGCAACAATTAGTTAACGCATTTACTAACATTAACTAATAGGACCTGAACTAACAATGAATGTTTTAAAATGTTAACATGAACCAACAATAAACATTTTTTAAATAACGTTAACAGATAAATAACTACTATTACTACTAAAAAAAAATAATAATAAAAAATATTATGAATACTACTAATAATAAATGCTGCAACACATGTATTGTTCATTGTTTATGTTATTTAATGCGTTAACTGATCTAACATGAATTGACAATAAATAGTTTTTTTTAACTAATGTTAACAAAGATTAATAACTACTAGTACTAATATTGTTAATAGTGCTAATTATAAATGCTGCAACAATTAGTTAACGCATTTACTAACATTAACTAATAGGACCTGAACTAACAATAAATAGTTTTATTTTTATTAACAAGCATTACAAAAAGATTAATAGCTACTACTACTAATAAAAATGAATACAAAATATTGTTAATAATGATAATAATAAATTCTGCAACAAATGTATTGCTCGTTGTTAGTTAATGTTATTTAATCCATTAACTAACATTAAATAATGGGACCTGAACTAACAATGAACAGTTGTATTTTCATTAACAAGCATTAACAAAGATAAATAACTCCTACTACAAATAATAAATACTGTTAATATTAATAATAATAAATGTATTGCTCATTGTTGGTTAATGTTAGTTAATGCATTAACTAATGTTAAGGAATGGGACATTAACTAACATTAACAATAAATAGTTTATTTTTATTAACAAGCATTAACAAAGATTAACAAAGGCTTCTACAAATTAATAATTAATTCATTAATAATAATAACAAAAACAATGTCAGAAATACTGTTAATTTGAATTATAATAATTATTTTAAAAATGCAACAAATGTTTTGCTCATTGTTAGTTAATGCATTAATTAATGTTAACTAATGAGAGCTTATAAGTGTTAACAATAAAAAAAATTAACCTAAAACTTGCGGAGAAATAAAAATAGTTGTACAGTAAGAGTATAGAGATGTAGATGAGATCCCAGCTAATTTGGCCTTTGAAGTATTTAATGTGAAGTATTTGAGTTCATAATGAGGTTTCTTCATTTTGATTGCAGCAAATTTGAGCACAATTTGAGAAGTTGTTGAGAGAAAACTTAAAAAACCGTGAACTTAACCCAAAGTCTCCATTTGATCTCCTTTTAATCTCATCTTTGTCTAGGACAAATCATTTAGAAATTACAAAAAATGTCCTTTTCTACAGTAAAGATCCATACTTTTACTGTTACAGTGTTTCACAGTCTACCTTAAGTTGGTTTTGTTTGGAGTATATACATGTAAATGCAATGGATTGGTCATGCCTTTAAAGTTGCTGCATGATATATTTCAAATGAATTTTAACATCCGTGTGAAGACCCTTCTGTCTGTTAGTCCACTCCTCCAGTGATGAAGACTATCATATCGTCAGCTTGACTCCAGCAGATTAGCTCAGCTGACAGAGAAACGGCCACTTTAGTCCTGACACATATGCTAATACAGATCAAGTTTGTTCGTTATTATTCTGAGCAAACCTCTTTGATTTTAATCCCCGCTGTAAGAAACTGTCCCCGTCTCAAGTTGTTTTTCAGGCCTCAATTGTTGCTGGAGATACTGTTGGAAATGGTGCTTATTAAAGTGAAATTGAAAGACTAATTGTGTGTGTGCATGAAAGGCGAGGAGAAGCAGCTTGAACGGATTAGCACCTCCCGTGGATGAGGACGACCTTTTTTCACCGTTCCTCTCAGACTTTGGGAAAAACAAACCAGGAGCCGGTACTGTGAGAGCAAGTCTGGTGTGATTTTTCCTTCCTTTCAGATGCCATCTGTGGGAAATAAAAGATCAAGACATGCAGGTTGACATACCAAAATTAGCATTTATATTTACATTTATGCATTTGGCAAATGCTTTAATTCAAAGCGACTTGGATTCCATTCAAGCTATACATTTTATCAGTTCAGATCCATGACCTTGGCATGATGACTGATTTTATACACTGCAATACAAAATAAGACCAGGAACATGTAAATATAAAAGTAAAATGTAATGTAATGTAATAAATGTTCAATTTCAAGTTGTCTTTATTTTATTTTAGACAAAATAAGACTAGGAGCATGTAAATATCACAGTAAAAATGAATTGTAAGCAACTTAAATGTAATACATTTTAATGCATTTTTAAAAACAAGTGATCAATTCCCAAGTTTATTTTATTATTTTATTTTCATTTTGGACAAAATAAGACAATAAGCATGTAAATATAAAAGTAAAAAATAAATTGTAAGCTATTTTAATTGAATAAATTGTAGTGTGCTTTTTTAACCATCTTGACACTTTATTTGCAGTCTGTCTTTCATCATGAATATTAAATGGTATTAATATAAATTCATACCTCATGATTTAGGAGAACAAACAACTGATTGTACTGTGTACCATAAGGCATTATGAATAGATTATAGCGAATTAAGAGTGGTATTATAATGCATTATATAATACTGGATTCATAGGTAGTGTTAGACGACCTGTAATGGTGTTTTACATTCTTCCAGTTTGTGTACAGCCTGACCGTGTCATTACCAGGTCTGAACTGTAGTATCAGAGCGACATCAATCACAGCATCTGCGTGCGTGCCAATCCAAGATTTCATTTTCTTCCCTCTGCTGGAAGCCAGATATAACTGAACCCCCTTTGAGATGAAGAAGTGGGATTTGAAGTCGTTTTCTCTTCAGCGCCTCCTCCTCCTCCTCGCTCCGTGCGCTCGTCCTGCTCAGTGAAGGGGCACTATCGCTCTCCGCCACACTAATTAAAAACCTTAACGCAGCCAACGCCTTCCTTCATTCACCAGCACATTCACAAATTATATTTCCGCTGTTTATTGGTTACAGTATCATTTTAATTAAAGCTTTTTTTTCCCTTTCCATTTTCCGCCAGCAGTTCTGAGATTCTGCACTCCGTAAGCAGTCGTTTTTTCCTGTTGTTCTTGCGGGAACCTTTTTAAAAAAAGAGGAAGATGAATAATGTATGTGGTCAAAACTGAACTGACTGAAGTGGCTGGTTGTTGCTGTGGTTTGTAGGGTTCTTGTCTGTTGTTCTCCATCACCTGAGGTCAGTGTGTGTGTGTGTATGACGTATGATCCGCTGCTCTGACAGACCGCTGACACTGATAGTGGATGTGTCTCGTTGTCTCTGGCCTTGATGTGCTGGGGTGTGGATGAGATGTGGATGCTAGGTGAGCTTCAGTTTGAGAGCTGGGAATGTGATTGTGCAGCAAACACAGAATGGGAGAGTATGTGTGTAAAGTTTTCGGTTGTTAAACAGCAAAATTGACAGTAAGATTGGCTGATTTTACTCCGTTACAAACAAGCTTCAAAAGATTTTTTTATGTCTGAGTTGCAATGAATGGTAATTTTGTCAGCATTTTACTTTTTTTTTCTTCTGTAAAGTTTGATGTTTGATGTTCTCATAATTTTGACAAACATAAGAAATGATAGAAGCTGGCTGACAATTTCTAAAACTTCTTCAAACAGTACATAGTTCAAAAGTTCTTCCTTTTTTAAATAAATACAATATAATAATACATTTTATTTATGGATGTTTTTCATGACACTCAATGACACATTATGAGCACAATAAAATATCATAAAAAGAAATAAAGCATAAAAACACATATAGCATAAAACGTATAACATAAAACAGATATAAACATTAAAAAAATCAAACAATAAGCTCACCTAAAAAGATTTGTGTGCTGTAACAGCATTTTTGAAGGGTTTTTTTCCCGTTGTTGATGTTAAAATGAATAAATATTGCTAAAATTATGTTATTATTTAAAGAAAAATATTTTTTTTATTGCGTAATCTTAAAGGGTTTTTTAATAGATTTAATAAATAAATATAGAAAATAAATAGTAAATATAGAAAATATTCTAAAAATATATATTCAATTAAATATGAAATTATATATTTGCAAAATATAAAAATATTATATTTTAATATTCTAAATAAAATAAAATATTTAAATAGTTTTAGACTTATAAACGTATTGGTTATTATCAGTGAGTTGATCAAACAGGTTCACAAATCCATCTAAATCTGGCTGAATCAATAATGAAAGTGAACTCTGATCCAACCAGAAATTAGAATCAGAATTATCCATTATCCATAGATTTATTTAATGAAATGGTTCGTAACAGTTGTTCTAGAATGAACAGCATAAATATAGCCTCTTTATGTGCACATTTTCGTAACTACAGATTTGTATATGATTTGTATATCCTCCTCCATTCAGCAGCCGCACTGAACAGCTCTCATCCAGCACATGGAGTCCTGTAGAGCTGTTTTACTGAGTAATAAGCATGACGGAATCGGGTATGAAGGATTTCTGGCTCTCAGCACACCCCATAAATCGGCCTCATAACCTGGGCCGCTCCTCGTGTGCCGCTTTGCTCCATAACAGACCGAGCATTCAGCACAACCGCTGCTCTTAAAAGTGTCTGAGGGATTGTGTGTGATGGATTCTCACACACACACGCGCACACACACACACTCTTATTTTGAAGGATGGTCCCCATGTAGTTCGACCCCGCCACACACAAATTATCCCTCAGAGGATATTTTTCTTTTTATCTGTTGTCCGGTTCACGTCGCGTCCTCTGTAAATAAATCAACTGGGGCCTTTGTTTTGCATCTGTTTCCTTATCTACCCAGCCCTCGTAATTCTGCTTAGACGACCTGCCACAGCCGTGTGTGTGTGTGTGTGTGTCAGCTGCTGTCCACTCCGGTGAGGTTGAATCTGCATATACCACCCTGTGTGTGTCTGATAATGCTGTAAACAGTGTGTGTGGGAGCCTACCGCTGTTTCCTTGAATCAAAGACACACACCTAAACATCAGATACTTAAATATAAGAGTAAACATTATCTGGAGCAGAGCTGCTATAGATTTTGAATTTGTGCACTTTAACCTGTTGTTAGTAATGTTTAGTACTATACAAGATTTTTATTTCATGCTGTTCTTTTGAACGTTCTGTTTATAAAAGAATCCTGAAAATGTATATGTATCAAAAAATGAAACCGCACAACTGTTTTCAACATTGATAATAATCAGAACTGTTTAATGATGCTGAAAATTCAGCTTTGCATCACAGGAATAAATTACAGTATAAAATATATTTAAAGAAAAATCTGCTGTTTGGAATTGTAATCATATTTAACAGTATTATTGATTTTGCTGTATTTTTGATTAAATAAATGTAATTAAAAAGTTGAAAAAGTATTTATCTATTCATTTTACTTCAGTAATTACATTTTTTTTTCAATTGCATCTCACTAGATGTGAACTGCATTGCATTATGTGATGCAGTCTCGTGTTCTCTGGTTGCATGCATGCATGCATGCACATTTTGTCAAATGTAGTTGATCATCCAGTTATTCCATGCATACAAAAAAGTTGGCATACTGGGAACTGTATACATAATGCATACTGCAGAGATAGTATGAGGAGACTGCTAGTGTGCTATTTCCAGTGTCTCTGAAACTGAATTAACAAGTGCAGAGTGCTAGATAGATAGATAGATAGATAGATAGATAGATAGATAGATAGATAGAACATGCTTGTGTAAGGAAGCAGAGAGTAAGGAAGTGAATGAGAGATGTGTTAGTTCAATAAGAAGGATGTGAAGAGGAAGAGATGGACGGAGGAGGATGTTTTCTGGCAGCGTCAGGTCAGCGTTTGCGCTGCGTGTCATGTAGGTGGGTAGCTGTGGATCGGACACTGGTGACGGAGGCAGCACGAAAGATGGAGAGACATTACTGACACGCTGAGCGTAACAAACAGAGACAGAGGAGGACAACAGAGATCTGAGCGGAGCAGACAGCCGCAAGTACGGACAGACAGCTGAGAGTGAGACACGCTGCAAAAGTTTTACTTGCTCTCTGAGATAAACTGCATGGGACAAAAGTGGAGTACGCTTGCAGAGAGCTGTCAGTTAAATGAAGCTAGCGCACCTACTGTACGCCTGGGTCTGAAAACCTTCTCAGGCGGTGTACGGAGGTGGGAAGGTATCAAGACACGACCGAATCCAGTGTGTGCAGAACATCCTGTCCACTGAGACTCCTTATGAAGAGCTGAGATACAAGTGCACATTAAACATTTGCTTCGTCTCCTCTAAAGCTCACTTCAGTTAGTTTGAGATCATCAGACATGACGATGTGCTGCGTTTGAAAGCCGGTTTCCATCTGTATTTTTATACAGAACTGTTGTATGACAAAATGAGTTAGGCTGCTGGCTTTGTTTTCAGACACAGTTTTGGTTTTGTATTTTTATAAAGGGCATTTTCTGCCTTGCTGATCTAACCTTATGATGGATTTATTAACTTTATGACCAAGCACAAAGACCTCTGAATTCAAAAAGGTGTTTTTGTGGCTTTTAGATTAGTTCTGTTAGATTTAAGGTCATCTAAAAGCTAGTGTACTGCTAAACATTTATAAAATACGCTACCGTTCAGAAGTTTGGGGTCAGAATTTATTATTATTATTTTTTTTTTATTAATAATTTTATTCAGCAAGGACACTTTGATTAAATTGATCAAAAGTGACATTAAAGACATTTATAATGTTAAAAAGTTTTCTATTTCAAATAAATGCTGTTCTTTTGAACTTTCTATTCATCAAAACATTTAAATAAAATAAATATTAGACAATTGCACAGTTAGCACAATTGTTTTGAAAATTCATTACAGCATTTACATTACAGGAATAAATTACATTTTGAAATATACTCAAATAGAAAACAGTCATTTTAAATTGTAACAATATTTCACATTATTACTGTTTTACCGTATTTTTGATCAAATAACGGCAGCCTTGGTGAGCATTAGAGACTTCATTAAAAAAAACATTAAAATCTTTCAGACCCCAAACTTTTGAATGGTAGTATAAACTTTAAAATGTTTTAATGTTTCTTTAAAAAAGACCAAAATGAATAAAAAATGACGTTTTGATGAGTATATACAAATAGTGTCCAATAATATGATCTCCAGCCACCTATAAAATGTGTAAATACTAACAGGTAAGGTAGAGTCATTGTGTCTTTGGTTGTTCTTTTTAATAAATTCTCGATGTTATATTGCATCTTTGGTTCTTTAAAGCAGCAGGACAAACTGTAGATGCAGAACTAGAGAATAAAAAGATCTTCTAGATCAGGGTTCCTCAAATCTTGCCCTGGAGGTCCAATGCGCTGCAGAGTTTAGCTCCAACCCTGATCAAACTCACCTACCTGTGATTTTCTAATGATCCTGAAGACATTGATTAGCATGCTCAGGTGTGTTTGATTAGGGTTAGAGCTAAACTCTGCAGGAAAGTGGATCTCGTGGGCCAGATTTGAGGAGCCCTGTTCTAGATCTTCTCCTATTGTAAAACCTTTCCTGGTTTCTCCTTTAAAAGTGTGTGTGGATCATCAGCAAACAGTTTCTCTCTCCGTACAGTGATGACCTTGCTCAAGGTCAGGCGTGATGTGTGGACGCTCTCCTCAGACACCGTTCGCAACAGCCACAAGTGCTTCTCTGAATATTTCCATATTTATGGAGTTCTGATGTGTGTGTCTCTTGTTATCAGAAATATCTGCTTTTTGTTTTTTGGTTTGATATTGTTTGTGGATATAAGGAGATTTGTTTGTCAGCGGTTTAAAAGGCCAAATTCCCTTTCGGTTAGCATGTTCTTCAACAGATCACCTCTATGGATTGTCTTAAATCAAACACAAACATTTTTTTATAATAATAAATATTTTATTTGTAAGAAGCACATATAGTATTATAAAGCACAAAATGTAAGGACATATAGAAAAAGGATGCCAAATTGTATAATAAGGATGCAAATTTAATTAAAATACACTACGATCAAATCTCAAATGTTTTGAGATCAGTAAGCTTTTTTAAATGTCTTTCAAAGAAGTCTCTTCTGCTCACCAAGGCTGCATTTATTTGATCAAAAATACAGTAAAAACTAATATTGTGATATATTATTACATTTGAAAAATAATTGCTTTCTATTTGAATATATATTTAATTATAATGTATTCATTACATTAATGTAATGAATAATGTCATTTATTCCTGTGATGCAAAGCTGAATTTTCAGCATCATTACTCCAGTCTTCAGTGTCAGAAATCATTCTTAAATGCTGATTTGCTGCACAAGAAACATTTCTGTTTATTATCAGTGATGAAAAAAATTAATACTGTAATAAAACCACGTAATATTTTGTGGAAAACTTTGCAGAATTTATTTGAAATAGACATTATAATTGCCTTTAATGCTCCCTTTGATCAATTTGATGCATCTTTGCTGAATAAATTTCAAATTTCTTTAAAAAAAAAAACTGACACCATTTTGAACATTAGTGTATATAATAACTAAAAAGACTGGAAATATATGAATTAACAGCAAAATTGAAATCATATGTGAATGCTTGAAGCTTGTCCGGTTTGAAATGTTTGTCCACAGACTATGATGCGTCATAATGGTGTGATTTTGGTGTGTCCCGTAGCTCCCACGATCCTGAACGAGCTGAACTGGACTCAGTCTCTGGAGAGGGTCTTCATTGAAAACAGTCGTGAGGATCCTTCGCTGCGCTGGCAGGTGTTCGGCAGCGCCACCGGAGTCACCAGATACTACCCAGGTAAAGCTCTTCTGTAGGAAACCCTTCTGTAAACCACAGTACATCCATTTCTGCCAGCAAACTCTGAGTGTGTCCTGTTCTCTCTGTAGCCACAAAGTGGAGAGCGCCCAACAAGATTGACCTGTATGATGTGAGGAGACGCCCGTGGTGAGTGCCGTCACCGGCGCAGGAAAGACTCCATTTAGTCTGACTTTGATCGTGTTGCTTTCTCCGGCTCTTGGCAGCCTCTCCTGGCAGTGAAGTTCAAATTAAGTCAGGCTGCCACAGTTTACAGTGCCGTCAGGATGTGTGAGCGGCATCCGGCGGAGTCAGTCTGTCCCCATGTGCTCGCTTCAGATCTATAGGGAAGACTTTACATTGCGATTTCCTGTGCCGTTGCGTTCCTGCACCAGTATGTGCTGTTCAAGGGACTCTGTAGCAAGCTTTAGCATAAACTGTCTTCTACATTTAGTTTTCTCTTTCACATCAACTACTGTCATGGCAGAACATTAGTTTTTTGTTGTGTGGGTACAAGCCTGGCTTGAGTGCAGCCTCCGAAATTAGAATTAAACCTAGCTATGAAGAGCAAATCAATGGAAAACTGGCTGAAATAAATTTTTTTAGCTGAATTTATTGATTTAGCGGAAGTTATTTTTAGTTAGCATAATTTATTTTTAATTTACAAATTTAAGTATTTATTTCGCTGAATTTAAATTAGATATTTAAATATGATCAAATATGATTTGAAATAAACTAAAGTAATTTTAATTAATTTATTTTATTTAGATTAATTTAAAGTATTTATTTATATTTTAATAATAATAGTTAATAATATTTTTTTACTTGTGCTTTTATTTTTCTGAAGATATTTTAATTTGTTCATTCTGCATGTTATCTATTTATTTACTTGTGCATTCATTTAACTGATGTTATTTTATTATTATTATTTTTATTTAGCATCAGTTATTTATATATTTGGCTGGAGTTATTTATTTATTTACTTATACATTTAAGTTTAGCCTAAATTGGTTATTTTTATTAATTTAGGAGAAGTTATGTAATTATTTTTTTATGCATTTAGATGACGTTAAAATATTTATGCATTTTTTAAGCTGAATTTTTTAAGTGCTCAGTAGGTAGCGCATGTAGCGGACGCTTTCATCCAGAGCGACTCACAGTGCACTTGTTATAGGAACAATTCCCTCAGGATTAGCCCGGGGTTAGGCGTCATGATCGAGGGCATAACTTCAGCCGCTACGCCACATCACCCCTACAGAGAGACGATCACCCACAGAAATACATCTCTGTCTACTTAATGAAGAAAGAAGAAGCTGTTTAGAGGGAAAAGCAAGGTGTTTAAATGGAAAACAAGTTGTTATCAGGTGCTGGCGTGTTAGCCGGCTGGATGAGCGTGCCGCGGTGTTTCCCAGAGTACGGGAGTCTTAGCGAGGCGCTAATGAGCCTCTTCTTTGACAGAGTAATTAAGTTCACACTCAGGGAAAGTGGGAAAAAAAACAATCCCCAATATACCTGTAAGAAGCTTTTAAGCAAAAGACGAACAACACAAGCAGGCAGCTAGTTAGCTTGTTTGGCTGACAAAGCGCTAATGTTGCTGATGAGCCGGAGCGAGCTCTACATTGTTTTTGTTGTGAGGCAACACGCTCTGCAGACTTAATGAGTTGCTTTTAATGCTTTTGCGAGTGTGTAGGCTAGCGGTGCTGTACAGAAGCACAACAGCTCTATAAGCGCAGGGATGATGAATTGGTTTGGAGCGTGCTATCAGCAGGCACTGTGCTCCACATGCTGTTTCTGTTTTCATACGTCTCTGTGCAGTGTGAGGTATGACCAAACTCCTCCTCAGATGAGCGGGCCATCCATTCGTCTCGGACCCCCTTAATGAGTCATTTCCTATCATGATTATGGTGCATATCACAGTATAAGCAGCAGAAATGTTTGTATATGAAGTAACCATGTAATCTGATATTCCACTGTATTACATTTACAAATGAAAGCTATTTTATTTGATTATTTTCTCCTTTTGTTCAAACTTAATGGGCACAAACCAAAATATAAGATTATGCATAAAATGCATGAATACATTTTTCATAAATAAATGATAAATCTAGCATCAGTACAAAAGCAGTTTTGTATGTTGTAACAAAAACAAAATTCTCAGCACAGTAAAACTGGCCAACTGTCAATTATGATGGGAGGAGACACATTTTGCAGCTGTAAAATTCAAATGTGTAATATTATAATATAAATTATACATATATATAATATTAAAATATATATTTATAAACACATAAATAGTTTTATATTTATGTTTATTAAACGTATATTTATAATATTGAATATTATTTTAAATGTTGATATGCATTTCCTAACATATATATATATATATATATATATATTATGATATACATACATTTATACATATATGATACACATTTCATTAGAAATTATGCATAAATGATGAATATAGCATCGTGTTTTGTAACAAAAACAAAATTCTCAGCACAGTAAAATTAACCATCTGTCCGTTATAATGGGAGGATACACATATGTATTATTGTATTTATATTTAATTATAATTATATTCATGTGATATATTACTAAACATAATTTTAATAATATTGAATATTATTTTAAATGTGTATATGCATTTCCTAACATATATATATATATATATATATATATTATGATATACATACATTTATACATATATGATACACATTTCATTAGAAATTATGCATAAATGATGAATATAGCATCGTGTTTTGTAACAAAAACAAAATTCTCAGCACAGTAAAATTAACCATCTGTCCGTTATAATGGGAGGATACACATATGTATTATTGTATTTATATTTAATTATAATTATATTCATGTGATATATTACTAAACATAATTTTAGAATGTTAATTATAATTAAAAATTTTGCTGTGTAAACATTAGAGTCTTTTTATAATATTGCTTTTGCACATTTCATTCTACAGTAGCATATGTTTTACATGTTATTACAATTATTTTTATTTTTATTATTATTAAATATTATTTTTAACCTTAACATAAAAACAAATATTGTTTTTAATCATTTTAATTTACTGAACATTTGAGTATATATATATATATATTAGTGGTGTCAAAATTAGCGCGTTAACGTTTAAAATAAAATAACATTTAAATATTTGACACAATTAACGCTAGGGTTGGCCACCCCACTCACAACTGCTGCTTCTGTCACTTTTTCTCTTAACAAGAAGTGCATTTATTCAGTTGCAGAACGACTGAGAACGGGAGACATTTCTGACGCGCGCTCCTCTTCACTTCGATGCCAGGCACGAGTCAAACGAGCACGGAAACGGTACTGTGCTCGCAGCGCGTGCTCTTCAATTGCATGCACAAGGGGGCCGGCACGCGCTGTAGCCTGTATCCTTTCATATTAAAGCGCGAATTAAACTACGTGCATGCAATGCCGTGACCAGTTACCAAAGTCATGAAGTTACCAAAAAGGCGATTAAAGCTGCCTTAAAACTGTGCATGCATGTAATATATTTTATATTAGTCACATTTACACATGTCTCTGAAATGGTTTTCAAAAGTGTCCTGGAGCAGCCCAGCACTGTCTCCCTCATCTAACACACCCGATTCAACTCGTCAGCTCGTGTTTATTTTAACACTTCAGTCAGTGAATATGCAGCCTGCAAAACACTCAAATAAATATCAAAGAAATAATACAGTTAAACAAGAAAGTAGCCTAAATAACGGCGCGACAAAATACTATAAAAGTCATTATAATCAGTGATGCTACACTGGATGCGGCACGACACGACATGACAAATCCCCGACAGTAAACTGCCTCGTTCTATTTATGAAGTACTGACACAGAGTTCAAATGTCCGGTGTAGACACATATATGTATATATGTGTGTGTATATATACAATTTTAAATAATTTTATTATTTACTAAATATAGATGTATTTTATAATATTGCTGTTGCACCTATTCTCTAAAAGCTTGATGTTTCATTATTTTATAGTACACTTTTTTTACTAATGACATTTATTTTGCATGGCTCTTAAAAGATGTCATTTCCTGTGCCTCTAGGGAGATTAGTCACATGGCATTTAGTGCTCCGGTGATTCACTCCAAATAAATTGGAGCAGGTGAGCAAAGATGGCAGAGGACAATTACTCTGAGTGTGAATGCTGAATGTCTCTTTGCAGTTATTACAGATTTTAGCTTCAGACACATTTGTTGCAGCAGCACTGGCGTCTATGCATGTGTCACAGTAGCCGTCTGCCCACTGCTCTTTAACCCCCACACACGGCGCCGGAGCTGTTTCTCAGACTGTTGCTTGGCAACCTGCGCTCCGCTCTGCTGATTGGCAGGCCGTGGCAGCAGGGGGAGTCGGGATGTGTCAGGTCAAGTTTGCATGATTATGGTCAACACGCTGTCATTGTGTATTACACTCTTTGCACGGCTTGACCACTCAAATAACAGCCTGCTGCTTACCTCAGCTAATGTCTCAAAGACGCCAGAGCAGGAGTTTGGAGGAAACTTTTAATATACTGTGCATTTACAAAATGGATAGTTCTGGTGCTGGATGCTTATTGGTTAATATAGCATCGCGGTCAAGCTAAAGATAATATAGCGATTGCTGTGATGTAAAGTCACTGTTAAGCGTCTATTAGCAACTATTGCACAGGTTTATATATAAAGGTCTTTTTCTTGAAGCAGAGGGATGACACTTTGATAAAACACTTCCATTTTAATTATAAGTTTAGTTATTTGTGAGAATTCAAATGATTTTAAGCTGTGAATATAATAAATATAATAATCTATCTGTCTGTCTGTCTAGATGTGCAATTGCCAGATATATATATATATATATATATATATATATAAATACACATATGTGTATGTATTTTTTTTTGTATCATTTTAAGGCAATATTTAATATTTTACATGTTAAGCTGGTTTGTAAACTATTTTTAAACTGATGAAAAAAATATATTTAAAATATTTCATAATTAATGGGCAATTAAATGCACAGTTAAATAGTTTTTACATATTTCTAAACTTTTTTTTTGTTTGTTTTTTTTTTTACAATTTTGAAACATTTTTTTAAAGGTAGTATTTAAGTAGTTTAAGGCAATATTTAATATTTTATAGTTATTTGAACTGTTTAATTATTTAATAACTGGTGAAAAAATATTTTTACCTAGTGTTTAAAAACAAGTATTTTCCAGGATACATACAGTACTTTATATAATGTACAAATGAATGCACAATTAAGTCATTTTTAACATTATATAACATTTTAAACATTTTAGCATTTTAAAACTTATTACTTTCATGTGTAAGGGAATATTTTATATATTTATTTGAACTTTAGAAGTGTAAATAAATGGACGTAATATATAAAACATCAAAAGAGCTGAATGAAGAATTATTTCTCAATATTCATAGATATCACTAACTTTTAATTGTAGACAACAGAGGCATTGTTTAGATCATTTCTAAAGTTAAAGGAAAGACAAGTGTGACATTTATTGCCTTTTTTAAAGGGATAGTTCACTCAAAAATTAACAACCTCTCGTAATTTTTTTACTCTCGAGTTGTACAAAAGATGATGTTTTGAAGAATGTTGGTAAACAAACAGTTTCTGGTCCCCATTCATTTCCAGAGTATTTTTTCCATACTGTGGAAGTCAATGGCTACCAGCAACTGTTTGATTACAACATTCTTCAAAATATCTTCTTTCGTGTTCAACAAAAGAAAGACACTCATCTAGATTTGGAGCAACATGAGGGTCAGTAAATGATGACAGATTTTTCATTTTTAGGTCCCTATCTATTCCTTTAAGGAGAAAAATCAGGACACTTAAGAAAATGTCTCCATATGTTCTTCATTTAATCTCATTGGTGTCTATGAGAAACAGTTGAGCTGTTGAAGAGATGTTTGGTGGAGGTGATCGGCACTCCTGACACTCTCCACATCAACTCTGACTCTGACTGGAAAATAAATGACCCAGTCAATCACTTAATTGTCTCCAATTGCTCTGACATTAATTATTAACACGCCTCTATTATAACGTATGTCTACACACGTTAGCGAAGGACGGCGGGAGAAGGTGAAGATTTGGAGGAGAGCGTGAGCGACGGCTAAAGGCACGAGGATTGATTGGAAGTGTTTGAAGGAGAAACAGAGAGAGGTGTATGTTTTGTTATCGGAGCGTTACAGAGAAGCCATTACCATGCAGGTTCAGCCCAGCGTAGCAGATATTCAGCACAGTCAAAGCACTTATTGATTTCTGAGAAAAGTCAATCTGGCTCCTAACTAAATATTATGGCAGCTGCTCAAACGCCATGAAGAGACGGCCAAACTAGATGGAGGCCTGTCAGCCCTGTTTCTGCTCTCCGGTCAAATTAAACACTGATAGTGAAACTGTCAGTGCAAATGCTGATTTGCATTAATATTTGCAGTCGAGTGATAAAATCCAGATATTGAAAGAGGGATCCGATGCATGTTTCAGAGCCATATATTTTAATGTACCATAGTATTACCATCTGATACCGGTATTGTACCATGGTTCTGCCAGAGTCCATTTTTTGGAAAGGAACACTTACAAAAAAGTGCCATGATAGTACCGTGGTATTCCTGGACGTACCCTGGTAAGGGAATTCATTACAGTGGTATATTTCAAAGTGCTGTAATATTACCAGCAGAAGTGCTGTTTTTACCATCTACCATGTTCTTTTGCACATGTAAATACCCTGTTACATGAATTTCAGCACCATGGTATTTTTCAAAGCACCATAATATTACTATCTATGTACTGTACCATAGTGCTGCAGCAGTACTTTTTTACATGATATTCCAAGGTACATCAATGAATTCTGCAAAATTGCCATGGTACATATAAAGAAACCTATGATAGTACCATAGTAAAATATTCAAAAAACATGTTCATATATTTGGTAGTTTTTAAAATGCCATAGTAAATAAATTTAAGCCCAACGGTATATTTTAAAACTACTATAGTATTACCTTTTGATATCATCGTTGCTTCATGATACTGCCACAGTACTTTTTTGTAAGGGAATACTTTCTAAAAATACCATGGTATTCTTGGATATGGTACGTGAATTTGATTACCATGGTCTGTTTCAAAGTACCATCCTATTACTACCAAAAAGTAGTGGTATTTAGTACCACGTAAATAGCATGTTACATAATTTTCAGCAGTAATATTTTTCAAAGTACCATAGTATTACCATCTGTATTATATGAAGTACTATATTACTGCCACAGTACGTTTTTACATGGTTTTCCAAGGCACTTTAATGAATATTGTAAAATTACCACGGTACATGTCCAAACAACCATCATAGTACAATAGTTGGTACTTTTATTTTTAGTGTATCGCCTATAAGTAAGATCAGCATTAAGATCCTAACATCACTAAGACTCAAAATAATAATGATCAAAATAAGATTTGAATAGGTTCTGTTTTGAATTCATGAAACGTTTTATGTTTCCCTGCTAGTTTAATCTCTATAAAAGCCTAAAAGGACAAACTGACTGGTCATCCATCCATACAGATCCGCTGATCTCGCCATCATAATCAAGCAAATAAAAAGCGGAATAAACACACAACATCTCTTTCCCACCTGCTTCACAGGCCTCAGTGTTTTAATCTTAATTCAATCTATTGAAGAACACATCCAGAGGAGAGCCGAGAGAGCAGCGGCCCATAAAATAATAACCCCATCAGCGCACACACACACACACACACACACATACAAATCCTTCAACACACATGCATTTAAAGGGAAGTGAAGTCAGTACACTTCAATAAACCCCATCACGAGCTGCATCACACCTGCAGAAACCGGCAGCTGCACACATGTGTAAGTCAACCATATCATTTCAGCCCCGATAAGTGCCTATAATTGACTCATTTTTAATATGAGAGCATGAGAGACAGGAATAGGAGAGTGAGACAGGAAAAGACAGACAAGGCAAGGTCAGAGAGCATAAACGCGCTCGCTCTCGAGGTAATGCATTGATTTTTACCCACGCTGCACCGTGATAAAAGTACCTCATGAATTCCAATGTCTTTCTCCTATTGAGGGAACGCAATACAATCAAAGCGGCACGAGGCACATCACAATGTCAATCCGTGCTTTTACTTTTCCAGCACCTTCCCGGGAAATGCGTTTTCTGTCGGCGCTTGGAAATGGGACGTTTTTGTGATGAGGTTTTTCAGCCCCTCCAGCCTTCGTGCTTTCATACACACGGCCAGGTTGTCTCTCCTGTAGAGGCGTTTTGCTGGGTTAACCTGTTTACTGTGCACGATGGTGCTGAAGTCTACAGTATTACAGTGAATGCTTGTCGTTTTCTGGGTTTCTCCTGCTGCTTTATTTTGAAATCATGTCATGCGAGTGTGGTGTCGTCTTTTCCATGCTCTCTGAAATTAACACTTGCAAGTGAAATTTTGGCTTTGGCCTGTAACTTTCAGGAAATGCTTTTTGAATTGGACTGTGCATGGAATACACATAGTATACTACGCATACTATTTTTGCAGTATACATTATGGTTCATAGTATGCAAATGTCCTAATACTTAGAAAAATGTGCAATATGTAATAGAACATTTTGCTCGATTTGGTTGTTTCTCACAATGCAATGCATTCATCTTGAGCATTTTTTCCAACTCCTTTTTTTTCAACATTGTTTGATCAGATATTTGTTAAAGTACATTTTAAAATAGCAAAATAACAAATTAATAATTTATTGCTGAGATTATATATATATATATATATATATACATGCATACATATACACACACAAACACACAGTTTATTAATAGTCTAAACACATTAAAAAATGTATCTAGCCATGTTTTTCATACTGAACATTTACACTTATTGAACAGGCCTTTATCCACACATTAAATCCTAAGCAAACTCATTTCCTTCGTTTAGTCCATTGATTTTTCATCATATTTATGAGGCATGTGCGTCTTTTAGGCTTGGAAATTTTCATTATGTTTTTTATTGGAGTTTTATCGTTGCTCGTAAGGCGCTCCTCTCAACCTCCAATTATGCCTCCTGTGTTTACTGAAACTGTATTCATGGAAATGTGTGTTTGTTTGAGCAGAAACACAGGGCGGCATTATTAGAAGTGAGAACATGAGCAAACACGGCACAAACTGAATCCAGCGCACTGTGGATTGATTGCATAAAAGCAAACAGAGCTGAGAAATTAATTTTAAATACGGAGAAATCTAGTGTACCTCTGTTTCTCGCAGAGATGGTGCAGAAATTAATTTTGATGTCACATTGTGTGCTTTGCTGTTTGAGAGCGCTGATGTTAGCACGCTAATTTGAAACTGTAGCTGGACAAGCTATAAGATACTCATGGTGTAATTTAATTAAGTAATTAAACTGCACTCTTATATCACTCCAAACCTGTGTTACGTTTGACCATGAAGCACAAAAGGACAGATTTTAAAGAATTATACTGGTCGAGGTTGGATATGCAGTTGTAATGAATAAGGACGGGAGCTTTATGCTTCAAAAATATTGAAAATCGCCATACATGAGTCATAATAGTAGAATACACCATTATGCCAGGTCCTTATATATAATGCATACACTACCATTTACTCAGTAAAAGATTTCTATTTTAAATACAGGTGCATGGATCATGTGACACTGAAGACTGGAGTAATGATGCTGCAAATTCAGATTTGATCACAGGAATAAATTACATTTTTAAAAATATTCATATAGAAAACAGTTTAAATTATTGCTGTTTTTCCTGTATTTCTGATCACATAAATGTAGTGAGCATAAGATATTTCAAAAAAAAAATTTTTTACATTTTATCGTCCCTAAATTTAAAGGTATAGATGACCCCAATAATTCAAATATTTTAGTACTGGGGTCCAAATAACATTCATTGTATAGACAAAAACACCCCACATCTTTTAAAACATATTCTCCATATATTCTTCTAAAAGAAAGAAAGTCATGCAGGTTTGAAGTGACATGGAGTTTACAGGGAGAGTAAATGATGACTGAATGTTTATTTTTGGGTAAACTATTCCTTTAAAGCTCAAACTTTTTGTACCACTACACAGATGAGTTAGTATTCACTACTTTAAGATAGTAAAATGATTTGAATGGACAATTTGTGTAACATAAACTAGTAATAGGGGTTCACATACATACAGTATTGGTGTATCAGAAGCATAGTCTCCACTCACATTATACTTGTTCAAATGAAAGACTTTTGTAATTAAACCGATAAAGTTTGAACCACCGTGCTTCAAAAAAAAAAAATTTTTTATAGCCAGCGCTCATGGAGAAGCTCTGACCTTTCGGGAGAAGCTCTGACCTTTCGTCTTCAATTATCAAGAACTAAATTAATTTCACCCACTTCTAGCGCCAAAAGCTTTGTACTCATGCCTGAGCATTGTCATTGTTAGCTTTAAACAGTCTTTCAGCTGTGTTTGTCCTTTCAGCCAACTGTAATAGTCCTCCTTCCACATCTAGCACTCTCCAGTGGCATTAAGACCGGATTGGCCTCCATATTGAGGGTCAGAAGTCAGCGTACAGGTTTGCAGTGGAGTGCGCTAGTTGGCGTTCGTGGCTCGCCAGGGCTTTTCCATTTTTCCAGAGCTTAGCCATGCTTCAAAACCGTTCCTCAACGAGCCGCGGGCACCTGGCACCACTTCTCACGTCGCCTCTTCAGCCTGATTACTGCGGTAGAAGAGACCCTCGACGATCGGTCTGCTCCTGCGAGCACAAAGTGCTAACTACCTGAATGCACGAACGCAGAAGCGCTTTTCCAAGTCTTCTGAAGACAACAGCTTGACAACGTGCATCAATCTCTTGCTCTGATTGTCAGGTGTAATGCCTTTTTAATTGCACGGGGAAAAGTGAAAATGGCTGCACTAGTGTTTTCTATATGTCAGCCTCTATCAGCGGTGGACAGATGCGGCGTTAGGCCGTTTATTTATTTATTTTGTTGTCGCTGACACAAAAGTGCCACGCATCGCTCATTGTCTTTCTGTGCTCAGATTGAGCACCATGCTAAAAATGGCTTGAGACAAAGCGTCTCTCCTCGCCGCACGATCTGCTAGCGTTTGCACAAAGACACAGAGACGGGCGGACTGCATAATGCGTTTGTCAGCGGGCCGATGAGTCAGCCGGAGAAGAAACGGCCCTCCGGTTTGACGTTTCACCTGACGCTGTGCTTCTCAGACTTTGAGGTTAGCTTAGCGCAAATTCAAGACAAGTCAAAGGAACACGATTGGCGAGAGTGAGCTGGAAAAAAGGACCTGTGCTTAGTGAACTATTTTTATAAAACTTGAAATAATAGTCAGTTTATGTAGTTACAATATAAAAGAAAATCTACAATAAAAAGTTTGCACATGTGTGTGATACATCAGGCTTTTATGTCTCATATAGTATGGTACTGGAGAAATACCCACAAAAATCCACAAATTGAGCTAAAATATGCAATTTGGCAAAATGCTAATGTTTATATGGCCAAAAAGAAAGATGAAATTCTGGTTGTAATGTAAATCAATGAGATCTTTATACCTGTATAGCAGACACTTACATTAAATGCATATTAATATCAGTTGTCACTGTATATCTCCCATAGACTGTATAAAAACATGGACGTAGTGTCCGTGACGTAACCCGTAGACTTCTGACGAGCATTTTGAAGCCTAAAGTGGGCGGAGCTGGCCGTCGCCATCTTGGCAGCGCGTCACTCCCGGATAATCGAAAATGGGCAAAGAGGCAGGAGCTGGCTGCTGAAACCACGCCCACCTAGCTCGACATTGGTGACAGCAGCGGCAATCCACCTGTCACTCAAGTGGCCACGCCCTTAATTATGCAGAACTTTAAGCCTTAGTATAATTTAAACGGATGAGTTATAAAAAAATTCACTCCCCTCACAGTTGACATGAAGGGCAAAATTAGCTATATAGACCAAAATCATTTTTTGAACCAGGCTGTAAATATGTTTTTTTTCTGCTGTAAAGTTGGGCATTTTAACATGGGGAGTCTATGGGATTGACTCCCTTTTGCAGCCAGCCTCTAGCGGTCACTTAAAGTCAAAAGCCTAAAGTCACTTCCTTGTTGGCTTCACGAGAGAGAGCGGGAGGTTGCCGCTCGATATCTCCCAATAATATGTCTATTATTGCAGAAAGATGATATTTAAATGCTTAGTTTTATGATCAAAGCTCTGTGGTTTTAAAACATATAATGCAATGTAATATAATGATGATTGAGAGATGATCAAATAAATGTCCCTCAAAAGCCTGATGATCATATTTGATACTCGCATTTGAAAATAGTTTTTCAAAAAATTATGTATGAATAATCAAGCAAACCTAAGTTGCTTCAGTCCAGTAAATGTTCATCTTGAAATATTACAAACAAAAGAAAAGTTATTCTTACGGTTACTTTATAAAATCAGTGGAGATTTCACAGCAAGGTGGAGCTATAGGTGAATGTTAGTACAATTACACTAAAAGGCCTTTTGCTTGTTAAATAATGTAAACTATAAATCAGATGACAGAAGGCATGTATTAGATTGTGTACGACAGGTTTTCTAGCAAAATTTTGATCATGCTGATCATTTAGATGCCTTAGAAATTCATATATCAAATATGATACAGTACACTCTAAAAAATGCTAGGTTAAATATAGCCCAGCGCTGGGTTAAAAAGGGACAAACCCAGCTATTGGGTTGTTTTGACCCAGCGGTTGGGTTGTTTTGACAACAACCCAACTGCTGGGTCAAAACAGCCCAACCGCTGGGTTATATTTAACCCAGCATTTTTTAGAGCGTAGGCTTCATAGTTGCTGTTGGTTGCCTGTATATAAACTAAATTACTTTATTAATGCTATTTTGTAAAAGCAACTAGTCAGCTGAGTCTGGTAAAACCATTGGTAAGACTTCATATTGTGCCTTTAATCATGGTAAAATCACTGTAACTCACAGCCTCTTACGGCTTATGTTTTATTTAGCATTTTAAATCTCAACTCTTTAATATCAGCACTGACTAGTCTTGTTTTATACTTTTACTAGGTATATTCAAGGAGCTTCTTCTCCCAAGGACATGGTCATCCTCGTGGACGTGTAAGTATCCTCTTGAACACACTCTCCATCTGTCTCTCTGTGTGTCTCATATGCACTGCATTAACAAACTGTCATCGGTGTTGATACATTTGTTGTTTATGACGCCATAACAGCAGTGTGGTGCTCTTCTGCCACCTGTCGGCTGAGAAGAACATTATTCCATCTTATTAACCTTGTGCCTCAACATCAAAATGCTACCGTGTTCCTGAAATATGACTTAGAGGTTATATGCAATGAAAAATGGCATTACCGTTGCCGATATCTGAGCTGCTGGTGGAGAATTTAAAACATCCTGCGACTCTGATCTTATCTGACCTCTAAAATGCATAATCTGAAAAAACGCTTTCGCATCATACATAAACAGATATGTTTACGGATGAATTTATTGAAAGGTATGCATTGCATTTTTTTGAGTTCATAGAATTGTCGTTTTAGCTATAATGAAATGCATGATCATTTTGTTGTTAAATGCCACGTTTAGTGAATCATCGAGACCTTCTTTTGAAATCTTTTATTTATCAAACCTTAAGTGTTGGGCATTTAGAGCCATTGGTAACACTGCTGCATAGTTTAACAAATAAGTGATTGCCTCAATCATACAGCCATTATGTGCATAATCGTCAAAAAATCATTAATATTCTTAAGTAAACCTCTCTAGAAAAACTGCTTAATGGAGGTTAATTGTCACTGGCTGGCAATCCTCCATAACCTTAAATAGATACCGATGTCTAATTAAAAAATACACCAATGGCAGCTGTCGCTTTGCCAAGGCAATCTCATGCCAATCAAAAGCACCATCGCGCTGAATGTTTCTGACAATCTTAGACTAATCTCATTGTGACGACTGGAAGCATGAGACAATAGTGCTGTCACCAGGGTTTTTTTTCCCAATGTGCTCGGCTTTATTTATTAAACCTTCTAACTCTGGAAGCCAAATTACACATGAACTTGTGCTCTATGATTGCTTTTTCAATAGCTTCTGTAGGCTATTAATAAATCCAATTTGCAGCATAGAATTCAAATGTACTTTGTTTTTGTAGATCGACTGTCTCCGTTCTGTCTGTGAAGATGGTGCTTTTTAACATGCCGTCTACAATTTACTTTTGATGGATGGGGATGTGGGAGACACTTAGCAACAGGTTCTGCTTGGCAACAGCAGTTATGGGCTTGAGTTGCTGTGCAGTGCTGTTTTGAGACATGACTGGTTTGTTAGATAAATGTTGTAATGTTCAGTGTGTGTGATGCATTTGTCTTTTTTTTTAGAAGCGGTAGTGTCAGTGGACTGACCCTGAAGCTAATGAAAACCTCTGTCATCGAGATGCTGGACACACTTTCTGATGACGACTACGTAAATGTGGCTCGGGTAGGTTTTTTTATTTATTTTTTAAATAGTATCAACAATTAATGGCATAACCCCCATATTGTATATGCATTGCAATTTTATGTCCATTACTTTTTTTATCTTATTATTAATATAAATAATTATATAAAGTAAGATTTATTCATATTTATATAAAATAAATAAAATATTTATATTATATTAGTATTATTTATAATTAATTTTATATATATATATATATATATATATATATATAATATTGTATATATATCATATAGTGGTGCATTTTCTTGTAATAACCAGATGTTATTTAATTGAAACCATATATTTTCCTCTAATAACGAGATGCTAGGTTGTTAAAAGGACATTTTTCTCATTAAAACATTTCTCTTAATAACAAGATAAAGTGTCATTAAAACTATATATTTTCTCATAACATATCATAAAAATTTTAAATTTTTCTTGAGATATTACATCATTAAAACATATTTTCTTTACTTCGAATAGTAGTGTTTCCTACATTATTGTCGATGGATGGTTGCCAATCTTGACAAGAAAATTAATCTAACTTGTCGTTTTACAACAGTTTCTCATATATATATATAAATATATATATATATATATATATATTGCTACGTGTACTACGTTAAGCTAACTGAGACTTGTTATAGCACTTGCATATCATTGCTCTTTTGTTGATTTCGATTGCTTCCATTGTCCTCATTTGAAAGTCGCTTTGGATAAAAGCGTCTACTAAATTACTAAATGTAAATGTATATATATTAGAGCCCGACCGATATATCGTTTTGCCAATATTATTGGCCGATATGAACCTGTCGCAGATATATCGAATCGGCGAATATGCCGCTGCTATGAAATTTTTTTTACTGAACATATAACGCAGATAAACTGCTTCTAAATGGTGTAATTACTTAGTTTGTCCAGCAGAGCGTGCTCCATTGTTTGCTACTGGCGACTCAGGTCAGTGTAGTGTAGAGATGCCCGGATGAGCTCAAATTTCACCGGAGTCCACTGCTTCAAATTTATTTTAATTTTGATAGCCGCCCCGACCCCCGTACCCCATCGTACCAATACATAATGATTCTAATTCTTAGTTTTGCATGATGATATGATGAATGGATGGTTCATTTTTAACGGCAGATTCAGTGGCGTTAGAGCTGATCTGCGCATCATGGCACGCATCTGGCACGTCCCACAACTCATGCTTATCACATCGGTCAATCACAAGTCCTAAGTCAGCATAGTTTATCAGTACAGTCAGTAACGTAGCAGATTGAAAAGTTAGTATCTTTCTGCAGTCCAATAGACGGCAGTGCGGTGGTGGCTTGAGTCTGTTGAATGGTAATTTTACGCTACGTTGTCACCTAGTTGGAGAGACTCAATGCTAAAGTCAATAAACAATGTCCCCGTCTCTTACTCTCACAATGAGCTTATCATACTCATTTGCTACATTAGTAGGGCCCTATGATTTTCGCAATGTGGCAAACGCAGACGGAATCGCGGAATCCATTCATAAAAACGGAATTACTATATAACGCGGAATATCATGAAATTTGACATATTTTTGATGAATAAATATAAACAGGTCAGTACATTTAAATCAAATCACGATATAGACTAGTGTCTGTGAATATTCAACTGCAAAAAGACTATTTAAATACGAATACTCATGTTCTGCATGTTCATTTGATTACCAGAAAATTCACACAGAATTTGTGAAACAAATATATACTATTCATTATTATTATTTATTCATTTTAAATATTTAATTTTGGAAAAGCTGTGCTTCCTGCATAAACCTGCCCCTGTTGGATTGGCAGCTGGTTTGCCCTACACAGTTACCTTGTTTATTTTCTTAATTCAAGTTATATAGAGAGAGAGAGTGAGAGTTCTATTTGTGTTTTAAAGTTATTTATAATATAAAGTGAAGTGAAGTTTACTGTTATTGTTAAATTGTTAAATATCCTGCTTCCATTACATATGTTTGTCACATCATTATAAGCGTTTGATCACCACATTTGTGTTATCATTGCATAAAATGTGTTTATTTATATATATTCTGGTTATGTCAAAAGTTTGGGAATGGGAAGTGTATCCAAACTTTTGACTGGTACTGTACTATAAAATACACATAAAGAATATCATCCGATATATCTTTTTTTACTCCCTAATATTGGTATCGGCCCTCAAAAAACCCATATCGGTCGGGCTCTTGTATATATATATCTCGCTTGAGTGGGAATATGCTGTTGATAGTGATTACATTTGAGACAACACCAGCATTAATATTCAGTTGTGTGAATCCTCCAGGAATCTGAACCTGTATGAAAATGTACATGCAGAAAATGTAACATTTAATCTAAAGAGGGTTGATTTATTGTGATCACACAATAGCAGCCCACAAATGCAACCCACACAAGTATGCATGCACATATACACAGACGCACACACATAATGAAACATTAGCATTTTGGAAGGCCCACGCCAGTAATCCGGACTGATCCGGGGCTCTTAGTGTGTGTTTCCTAATCCCAGCTCTGAGAGCACAAAATGAGCATCATAATCTGAGCCGGAACACAGCTCATTCTATAGCCCGCTGGTCTTAGACCACATTAGAATCACTATGTGTGTTTACTGCTGTTTACCTCCAGATGCCTAGAGTAACGTGAAATCAAAATGGACCCTTTTGGCTTTTTTTAAAGCGCCATTTCAGCCAAAAATTACAATTTAGTTTGCGTTACGCACCCTCGTTTCCTTGTGAGACACAAAAAGAGCGATTCAAACTGTGCTGGTTACTCCTTTCCATTAAATTGCAATAGCAGTAGCTTCAAAAATACACCATAAAAGTAGTCCATAAAAGATTTGTGTGCACAGACTGCAATATGTCATTTTTTGCTGATAATCTTCCCTACAGTGAGCTGCGGAATCACTGAGTCAGTGAGTTGAACTCAAGAACCGAATCAGTCCGACTCAAAAGAATGATTCGTTCATGAGTCTGGGATTGGTACATTTCTCTCATGAAGACTCAATTTGTTCTCCCTTTAATCTTTTCTCTGTCAAGGAAGAGTAAAAGAGATCTCAAAGGGAATTTTCTTTCCTATAGGCAGTTTTAGAAAACATTTCTCGTTTCATTTTTGTTTGCATTGGCATTTTCTTTCCTCCGCACCTGCGGTGTGGAACCTTGTTATCAAGACTGCCGGATGTACCTCAGATTTTCACAGCTATGCTTCCTCACACACACACACATACGCGCACACACACCATACAAACATGAGGCAGACTCAGAGTCTCTGGCTGTTGTGCATCAGCAGGCATTAAATCAGGACTCATTAGTACATAGCTGCAGTGATTAGCTAATTAACAAAGGGCATATACAGACCAATGGGTAGCTAATGAAGGACAAAAAGACAGGACTAACAAATGAAATTAAAGCATATTAGAAAAATAAACAAGAATAGGTACAATAACAAATAAACTTCAATACATTGAGAAAGAAAGACTCTTTGATACAGCTTTTATCCCCCAGGTTTCACACTAATGAGCTCGTCTGGTCACTGATGAATTTACTGGTGGCTTTTAGTAATAAACAAGTTTCGTTTAGAACTATTAGTGCCTCTTTGTGTTTGTCTGCTGAATGGATCGACTCTGAATGGATTTGTTGCAGCTGCAGCTCCTCATGATGAGCACTAGATGGAGGCCTTTCTCATTATTGTGCTGCGCTTCCTCACACACACACACACACACACACACACACACACACACACACACACATACACATATAAATGCTTTATGCTGAGTTCTGTGCAGTCAGTAAGTAAAGCCGTACTGATGTGAAAGGTATTTATGGAAGCTTGTTTCCGCCATGGGATAAAAAAAAAGTTAAAAAGTTAATTTGCACTTTTTTATTTTCCCATTTCGGCCTTTTTTTTGGCACCTCTGAGTTTATA
>NW_015505381.1:786496-797415 GCF_001515645.1 Sinocyclocheilus grahami
CACACACACACACACACACACACACACACACACACACACACACACACACACACACACACACACACACACACACATATACACATATAAATGCTTTATGCTGAGTTCTGTGCAGTCAGTAAGTAAAGCCGTACTGATGTGAAAGGTATTTATGGAAGCTTGTTTCCGCCATGGGATTAAAAAAAAAGTTAAAAAGTTAATTGCAACTTTTTAATCTCACAATTCAGACATTTTTCTCGCAACTCTGAGTTTATATCTCACAATTCTGACCTGTTCACAATTTAGAGAAAAAAGTCAGTTTTGAGATATAAAGTCAAAACTGTAAGAAAAAGTCAGAATTCTGAGTTTATATTTAATTGTGAGTGTTTGTCTCAGAATTCTGACCTTAAAAAAATCTGTTGTTTTATTTTTTATTCAATGGTAGAAACAAGCTTTCATAGGTTTAAGCTGTCAAATTAAAAAAAATTAAAATTAGTAGTGCTAGTGTAAGAATTCAATGGTAGCACATAACAAACCTGCAAGATCTGTGCTGTTTCTTAATCAGTATTTTTTTTTTTACAGTACAAATACCTAAACATCCCTAAAACAAGACCAGGTTATTCGAGAAGCAAAAATGCATGATATTAACACTTTTTTGGCAAGCTGAGGTTTTTTTTCTCCTTGTTTTAAGCATAAATCAAACAACATTTAGTGAGATCTATGTTTAAAACAATAATTCAAAAATAAAATTGAATAAAGCATTTCTTTATGTTTTCAGTGGAGAAGTGTGAGATAAATTTATTGAGAATTGTGATAGCTATGTTTAAAACAATAATTAAAAAATAGAACAACAAATAAATACATTTAAAATATATAGAACAAGACTATATTTCAGTGAGGTTAGAAAAATCAAAAATCTAAATATGTTCACGTCACAAATCTTGACAATATCTTACACAGTTTGCTTCGCAAGAAAATTGTAATGTTTATCGAGAAGCAAAAATGCATGATATTTAGACTTTACTTTTGTATTTTGGGGGCAAATGTTGTTGTTTTTTCTTGTTTTAAGTGTAAATCGCAAAAAAATTGTGAGATTCGTTTAAAACAATAATTATAAAATAAAACCATAAATAAATTTAAAATGAAACTATTAGAAAAATAAACATAATTAAGTATATATACGCATATATTATACAACTTTGCCTCTCAAGGAAGAAGAATCATATTTTAAGGATGTTTATATATTTTTTCCTGGAAGACAAGACAGATATATTTATCTCTGTATGTTTTTAGTGGAGAAGGGGGCTATTACTTGACAGATGATAATATGGGCGAGAAAACTAGTAACCACCCAGAACACCCTAGAAACCACATAGCAACACCTTGTCAACCGCTCACGACACGGACGGCAGTGTGTTTGCATGGACTCATATGTAAAGATGTTCTGCATTGAGCACTATTAAAGCATCCAGATGATTAGTGTTGTGAAATAGATTTGAAATAGATCTCAAGTTTCATACGAGTTGATTCATCTGCAGTGGAAGCAAATTATGAATTGCGAGAGAAATCAATCAGGTGTAAGTGACTCCATTAGCGAGTGTTAACAGCAGAAATGATGATGCTGTGAGATCTAATGGAGATGAATAATGAAGCTTTTAATGGACTTGCTGAAGCAGCTGCTGTCTGTCTCTCTGTCAGTTCAATGAGAAAGCGTACGCCGTGGTGCCGTGCTTCACAACGCTGGTCCAAGCCAACATAAAAAACAAGAAGATCTTCAAAGAGGCTGTGATGAACATGCAAGCGAAGGGGACGACAGACTACAAGACCGGCTTTCAGTTTGCCTTTGACCAGCTGTTAAATGTAAGACTCACACGCTCATGTTTACCTACTGTAGTTATCTACATGAAGATACACTGGAATTTTGTATTCAAGTCCTTAAATAAAGTTAATAATAATGACTACAGACTAGCCCTAACCTACAGAAGTCCTAAGAGGTCATGAATTATTTGTTCCGTTTGTTTTCTTGTGATGTTAAATTAATTCTCTTTAATTTGAAGTGCTCGATCACCGACTGACAAGTAAGTATACATGCACTACTGTCAAAAGTTTGGGGTTGGTGCAATTTTTTTATGTTGTTAAAAGAAGTTTCTTTCGCTCACCAAGGCTGCATTTATTTGATCAAAAATATAGTAAAAACAGTAATATTGTGAAATATTATTACAATTTAAAATAACTGGTTTTTATTTGAAAATATATTTTGAATGTAATTTATTCCTGTGATGCAAAGTAGAATTTTGATACATTTTCTTAACAATTTCTTGAGGAATAGTTCAAAAGAACATCATTTGTTTGAAATGGAAATCTTTTGTAATATTATAAATATCTTTACTGCCACTTTTGATCAACTTAATGCATCCTTGCTGAATAAAATTGCTCATGTCTTTCCAAACATTTTGAAATTATGAACTCCAGAAATAGATAGACTGAGAAATAAATGAGAAAATAGTTTAGTCTCAATCTCGAGAAAGCAACTCTTTTTTTTTTACAGTCTTATGGCTTGCATACTAACTCAAATGATAACTAAAACTATAGATATATATTTTTAGAATATAAAAAACATGATTTACTAAAGCTATGAATCATTTTACCTTTGAGAAGATCCCTGGATGTTCCCAAAGAGAGTTTTTATTTATTTTTTGCTAAATTTAGCTGGATTTGGCTTAGTTAAATTTGTTAATGCCAAAACATCCTCTTACCAACTCGGCGGAAAATTGTATTGCTCAGATGTTGCTTTTTCAAAGCTTTCAGAGATTTAACAGAGTTCTCAGTTATATTTAATTTAAGTGTCAGCTTTTTCTCATATTTCTGAGCAATAAAATCAGACAAATGAGTCGATAGTGGACATTCAGTAAGCCTTAAAGGCCCTGTTTACACTTGGTCTTAAGATGCATTTTGGTCAATTGGATCACAAGTGGACAATGGAGACACATGCCCGTTTACACCTGGCATTTTAATCTGTCTCTTCTGTCCACTTTCGACCACTTCTGACCAGATTACCCACCGTGGTGCCGATTACGTCAAGAGAAGGATAAATGGGCGGATCCCTCTGTCGCCATCAAAACATGAGTGGGAGGGCTAAAGTTATCGCGCACTAATATTACATCTGCTTGTACTTACTGCTACTTACAACGTCTCTTGTCCCAAAATGCAAGATGATTTTAAATATAATGAGGTGCTTAACTGGGTCAGAGTGGGGCGCTAGCAGAAGAGCCTTATAGAGATGTATATGTTGCTTTAATAAGACCAGTAGATAGATATAATATGAGATAGAATATGGAAGTATAGTGTATAGATCAGCATTGAAAACATCATTAAAGATACTAGAAGTTATACAAAATGAGTGCTGTCAAACGATTAATCGCGATTAATTGCATCCCAAATAAAAAAAAATTAGTTTACATATTATATGTATGTGTACTGTGTATATTTATTATGTATATATAAATACACACACATACAGTATATATTTTGAAAATATTTACACGTATATACATTTATATATTTATATTCTTATATTTTATATTATATATAAATATATTTAATATATAAACATAACATTTTTCTTAAATATATACATGCATGTGTTTGTATTTATATATACATAATAAATATATACAGTGTGCACATATATTATGTAAACAAAACTTTTATTTTGGATGTGATTAATCGCGATTAATCGTTTGACAGCACTATACAAAAAAATCAAGCACTGAGAATTTGTTGTGGGGCCATAAGGACCTCTCCAGCTTGTGCGATTCAAGTGAAGATGGGTGAGTTACCTCTAAAATTAAGATTTAAACAGTTCATGATTGAAGTATTAAAGAAAGAACTTCTGATCATCTAACAGTGTTTACAGTTGAGATGTTAGCTATCTTAATGGGATTACAGTGGGTAGAACAAAATAAAATTATCAAGGTTGTAATATGTTCAGATAGCTTATCAACATTGATGTCTCTACAGTCTTTATAATCTTATAACAGACCTGATATTGTTTATGAAATATATGAAACTTTATTCAGACTTCAGCATATAAAAACAGAAATCAGACTTATGTGGATTCCAGCTCATAGGGGGATTGAGGGGAATGAAGCCGCAGACGCGTTGGCTAAGCAAGCTTTGAAACATGATAGAATTATGGAAGTAGCTTTTAGTAAAGCTGAAAGTAAAGCAAAAATAAGGAATAATATTATGAAGGCCTGGCAAAAACAATGGGATGAGGGGAAGAAAGGACATCATTTATACAATATTGCGCAAGAAGTAGGGAGAATGAAATCAACAGGAAGATATACAAGAGAACATATCATTATTTTGAGGTTGAGATTGGGGCATACTGGATTGAATAAAACAATGCAGTTATTGAAAAAGCATCCATCAGGTATGTGTGATTGTGGAATGGAAGAAGAATCAGCGGAACGTGATTAGTCAAGGTGTCAAATACGAAACTCAAAGGATAAAATTAAAAGATGAATTAAAGAAGTATGGGGTGAACATATTAAATCTTAAAAATCTATTTGAAGTTGAAGATCAGATACATGAAGCTTTGTTAAATTTTTTGAAAGAAACCGGTTTAATGAAAATAATTTTACCTGCTAGGGTTTTTTTTTTGTCCTCTTAAGAATTATACATTTCTGGTCCACACTCCAGCACACTAGGTAAGCGGTCTTTTGTGGCTGCTCGAACGCATTCGACCACATGCGTTTTCAACTGTCTCTGGAAGTGGTCAAAAGTGGACGAGCTCAGAACGTTTTAGACCCCGTTTACATCTGTATTTAGCATTGTCCACTTGTGATCCGATCGACCAAAACGCATCTTAATACCAAGTGTAAACAGGGCCAAAATTATAAATACAGAAGAAATATAGCCATGCAGAAGTGTGTTGATGGTGTGTACAATGTTGTGAGATATGTTATTGGCCACATGTGTGGCTTCATCACATGCATTTTAGTTTTGGCCGACTGCTGCTCGAACAGATCGTGATGGTGTGATTGATGAGATACAGACGAATCTGTATTCTCTTCCGACCGAAGACACTCGTTCTTTCTGACTTCCTCTTTCACTGTCGCTCTCAGATCTGCAAGCGCCAAGGCATTTTAATTTCTGCCCGCTGACTCCTGATGAAGGCTGAGAAGAGAGCGCTGTAAATTTGTAATTGTGGCAGTATTATTTATCTTTATTAGAATCTTGTCAGAGTGATGTGGCGTAGGCCGAATGTCAATGACAGCTGTGATTGGGCAGGGTAGGGAGAGGGGACTTTTGGCTAACTCATCAGTGATAGGACAGTCGGCGGCAGCTGGCACAAAAGCAGACATATGATTAGAGGAACAGACGTGCCCGCACACACACACGCACGCTTAAGTGCTCGGACACATGTGCAGTGCTCTGCCAAATGGGACACTGTTATAGCCAAGGTCATTTGTGTAGTGAATTGATTCAAGCAGGCCTAAAACGAATTCTGTGCAAACACTTCATACGCAGATTGGCCACAAACACACTGTGGCTAAATTTGGTTGTCAGTTCACCTTTTAGTGCTTAAAGGTGCGGTATGTAATATTGACAGCTAGCAGTTAAAACGAGTACGCACTGTGGTCCAAATTCAAAATATTGGAAAGAGTTGTTTCTCTCGCCTTCACCTCTTCAGTCTCAACACTCATGCGGGTTGCCAGATTGAGGACACACAACAGGAATAAGCACAAGTGACAATAGGAGTCGACAAGCTTTAGACTGTAAACTGATGAGTTGATTTATCCACAATTGAATATGCCTCTGATCAGTCATAGAGCTTTTTAGACGGAGGCCGGAGCTTTTTAGGGTAGAATCGGTGATCCCTGATCCAGTCCGTTTTTTGGCTTCCACGAATGCAATGTGCTGTGTTTTCCTCCAACTGGCCACCTGGGGTGTCAAAACCCTATTGGGTAAATTGGCAGTAGGCGGAGTCGCACAGTGACATTCCGACACGGAACGCACATTTCAAAACAAAACAACAGGCTGTAGCATGAAACAAGTATGTGAACTTAGCATGTTTTCTAAATATCTGCAAATGTATTATGGTATTTTTATGATTTAGTACAGTCAAAAAATTACATACAGCACCTTTAATCCTGTTCTGTATACACACTGTTCAGTAATATACAGGAGTGACAATTCCAAACGAATTGTCTACCAGTAATAACAATCGCATTTACAGATATTGTACGCAGTGTTTACGGAACCGAACTAAATAGCTAGTTTTTAATTATGTATTTAAATATTTATCAGAGGTTTTTTTTCTGTATGTGCGGTGCAAGAAATCACGAGTACGTTTTGACTCATTCGTGTTGCCAGATCTGGCAAAAAAAAACAGTAAAACTAACAAGAACAAGCCCATAATAAGCTCAAATCCAAATGCATTATCTTGGAAATTAGTCACATGCCAAAATATAGCGAACTGCACCTGCCTATTAATCAATAAACTGGATCGCTTTATGAGACAAGCCCAAAGACACATAATAAGCAATTTAGAGGATTCACTCCTGTATTTAAATGTGATTGTCACTTTACAGTGTGTATGTGGCCATTATTATTATTAAATGACACGTTGCAAGGATAGTGTAAAGCACAAGGGTTTTCACAAACAAAAGCATCTGTTTATAAAGGCAGATCCAGTGAGTTTCAAACTGACCTGGCTCATTTGACACCCTCCTAACAAATCTTATGCATTCCTGTTTCTGTTTCTCACAGGAGACCAGCGCTCCGAGAGCAAACTGCAATAAGATGATAATGATGTTCACAGACGGTGGCGAGGACCGCGCTCAAGACATCTTTGAGAAATACAACTGGCCAAACAAAACAGTGAGTCGAGGCGATTGAATTCAAAACATGCCGGTGTTTCCATCTGTGTGGTAATGACCTCCAGTGACAAGCAGATTTTCTGTCCTCCCTAAAACTGAAAATAGCACGTGACAACAAAATCACAGTCAATCAGAATATTTTGACGTTTGTAGCTGTGTGGAGCATGATTTCAGACCAAAGAGATAACATCATAAATCTGATGTCATTCCCATATAAAACTTACATTCTAGCACAAAAAAACATGTTTGAAATGATAAAACAATACATATGCTGTTAAATGAGGGTCCAAATGCTTTAAGGGACTCCTCTGTATTTTTAGACCCTTCTGCTACACAGATCTAATAAACCATCTTCTCTCCACAGGTGAGAGTTTTCACGTTCTCAGTGGGGCAGCACAACTATGACGTCACTCCTCTGCAGTGGATCGCCTGTGCCAACAAGGGTAAGAGAGTGAGAATGTAGATTTGGTTCAAAAATCTGAACTTTTCAGCTGTTCAACTACTTCTGTACGTCTCTGTTAGGCACAATTTGAAGTATCATGGCAGGAACACAATGCAACAGCCTAGAGACTGCATATCAGTGTTCTAAAAATGTAAAGAACACATTTCAAAAAACTCAGCCCAACTTAGCAATGTGTTTAAAATGTTAAGTAGACTTTGGCAAACACATAGTAACACACTAGCAACCATCCACAATACTCTAGCTATAGTGGCTAATCTTTAAAACTTCCTTTAGCCCCTTGAGGTTAGCTGGGGGGAGTCTCCCGATACATATGTCCATCAAGCACGCACTGAGATGCGGTTGATGAAAAAAATCATGGTTTATTAATCGCAGCAATCTTTGGTTTACTTTCCAAAAAATACAAACTTCCAAGAACGTGAAAATGCAGTACCATGTGATTGAAGAAACTCTTGCTCTTGCTTTTCTTCAGTAGAACAGTGAAGAGGATTTTTAGCTGAAACAGTGGTCCATTTTTGAGAATAAAAAAAGCATAGCAAGAAACACAAAATTAATACCCGTGGCTCCTAACGATATACAGTATTGTGGTCTTATGAAGTGAAACGATTGGTCTGTGCAAGAAACTGGTCATTATTTACAATATTACAAATGGTCCGGAGTGATGCCGGTTCACAAAAGAATCATTCTTTTGAACTTATTCTTTTTTTTTGTAAACTAGTTGAATCAGTTCACCAAATTGGACTGAACTGTCTGAAACAGCTGAAGCAGCACAGATCTACAAGTTACTCCATCAAAACTCTGAAGACTGAAGACCATGATATGTGCGAAATTAACATTTTTATGGTTTCTCATGGTGAACTGATGAAGACTAGTTTATTCACTTAAAACATGAAAAACATCCACATTTCACATCATTATTAGGTGCTTTAATAATTACGTATACATTTTGTCATTGCGTGATTACGTAAACAAACTACTGAATTGAACCAGTTCATTGAAACAAACTGTCTAAAATTGAACCGGTTTGCAGAAACTGAGGCTCTGGATTAACAGGTAATAATGTTGTAAATAATGTTCAGTTTCTTGCATAGACCGATCGTTTCGCTTCATAAGACCGCAATATATCGTCAGGAGCCACGGGTATTATTTTGTGTTCCTTGATATGTTTTTAGCACAGCCACTGACTTGCATTTTATGAATCACCAATAACCAAGGTTTCAGCTAAAAATCTTTTTACTTTAAAATTAACAGCAAATTTACTTTTTGGGGTGAACTATCTCTTTGAAGCCAAAACTGTCCATTTCCTAAACGCATCCTGGTCAACAGCGCTCAAGTAATGTTGACCTATCTGACCTAACAAGTTAATTCCAGGCCTGTAGCGCAAACACTCTCCCTCTCCAGCTCTCTGATTAGTTAATGACGAACGGTGGCAGAACACTTCAGAGACCCCCGCCGCCCTCCCTTCCTTCTAATTAATTAGCCGAAGAGGAACTGCCGTCGCAGCGATAACCACGTCTGCAACTTCTCGGCGTCTCCAGCCAAAAGCACTTCCACTTAAGGATTAGCCCTCTGTGCGGCCGTGTTCTCCGCTGTAATGACTGGCAGTGAGGGGACGGAGTCTGGCACATCAAGCAAGACGCTTTTCTCAGCGGACTCCATCTCCACTGCAGGCTTTCATTTCGCTCACCGATATCACAAAGCAGCAGAGGAACACCCCTGACACCCTCACAAAGTCCACATCCACTTCCGCGGCTCTCCCTGTGCTGTAGAATGCGTGTTCGACAGCGTATCTGACTGAAAGCATTCGCAGCCGCCGCTAGGTTAGTTCAAAAAGCAACAGTAGCGTGCATACACCACGTTTCCTCTGAACATACGCAGAGCGCTCTTTGGCAGGCTTGTTAAGATGCAGATTGCATCGGATTGTCTGCGTCTTATTGTTTTGTTGTACATGTCGCCCGTGCGGCGGAGACAAATGCATTCAGCATTATGTAATCATGACCAAGTCAAGGGATCAACAATGAGAGACATGTTTGTTTGACACGGCTTAGCGTGTGTTGTCACTCCACCGGCTGTCTCTCAGCGAGCTCGTTCACACTCCGCTGACACAAACAGAGTCTCGTATGGCCGCCGCTGAATCAGAGCCAATTCCTGGTCTCTTTGATTCCCGGTGACTCGCATTGATTTGATTAGATTCTTTCTAGCGTGCTGATTGGTTTGACCCTCAGACATCTATAAAACACTTCTTTTTTTTATGCTCTAATTCTCTTGACTTTGATATGCTTTTAAAGACTTTTAAATTATTTCTGATTCATTAACTGAACTAGATTTGACTTCCTTATCTGCAGTCGTTTTAGGGGCCATCACCTTCTTGAAGAGATGTTACGGGTTCAACACCCATCAAGCTTTATCTAATCTAACATTTGGGACATGATGGCAGTTACCACAGAAAATCATTTTGATTCATCCCTTTGTTTTAGGGGCCAGTTTGAGTATAAACCTATTAAAACAATAAAAAAGTATATTTTGTTTGAAAAGTGAGAGGAAGGGAAAAAAACATTTTAAAAAGGAAAAAAAATCTATTTATTGAATGTGTTGTAAATAATTGCTAAATGTACACTGTATTTATGAATGAATATTTAGTCAAAGAAAAATTCATATCTATTCATATATTTTCAGTTTTGACCACTTTTCTTCAAAATTTTTCATATGCTTAAATAGTACTATTAGTACTATAGGACTATATTACTGTTTGCACATAGAAATTTTTTTAAATTATAAAAATGTTATGTTCACGTAATTGTGATATTGTGTGTGTGGGGGGGGGAACTAATTAACATTATTTGTAAAAAAAAAAAAAAAAAAATATTATTTATTTATTTGTACCTCGGATTTTGGGGACATTATTGACCCATTAAAACAGTATTACCAAAAAAGTATATTTTGTTTGAAACAGTTCGATTAGAGAAATGAAACAAAAATGTTTTATTAAATTCATTTTTATTACATTTGAATACATTTATTTTAAATGTATTAAATGACTATTTATTAAATATTTGTTAATGTGTACAAAGTATTTATTTATCAATGAATATTTATTAAAGGAAAATATTAGTTAAAGAAAAAAAAAAGAATATATTTCTGTTTTGACAAAACATCTAACCATAGTTATTTTTATATACACTGAAAAAAATTATAAACGCAACACTTTTGTTTTTGCCCCCATTTTTCATGAGCTGAACTCAAAGATCTAAGACTTTTTCTATGAACACAAAATGCCTATTTCTCTCAAATATTGTTCACAAATCTGTCTAAATCTGTGTTAGTGAGCACTTCTCCTTTGCCGAGATAATTCATCCACCTCACAGGTGTGGCATATCAAGATGCTGATTAGACAGCATGATTATTGCACAGGTGTGCCTTAGGTTGGCCACAATAAAAGGCCACTCTAAAATGTGCAGTTTTATCACACAGCACAATGACACAGATGTCGCAAGTTTTGAGGGAGCGTGCAATTGGCATGCTGACTGCAGGAATGTCCACCAGAGCTGTTGCCCGTGAATTGAATGATCTTTTCTCTACCATAAGCCGTCTCCAAA
>NW_015505381.1:800797-874684 GCF_001515645.1 Sinocyclocheilus grahami
TGTCCATGAGTATGTGTAGGATGATTAACCCACTACAGCAGGTTAAAAGAGTCAATGATGTTTAAAAACTCGGGAGTTAGCTGCTTAGAGGGGCAACATACATGGACGTTAAAGTCACCTAAAATAAGGATGCGATCGTGTTTAGTGATCAAATCCGCTACAAACTCTGAAAACTCTACTATGAAGTCATTGATTAGATATGGTAGCCGATAGATCAGAGCTAAGACCACAGGTTCAGACCAGTTCAGAAGTAAAATCTGAGCTTCAAAACTCGTGTAGGTGGTGGAAGATAACAGTCGGCATCAAGGTCTGAAAGAATCTTTAGCAATGATAGCTCGCCTCTGCCTGATGATCGCGGAGCATTGTAAAAGTGATAGTTGGCTGGAACAAGTTATGAATATGGACTGAGTTCCCCTACCTTCACCCAGGTCTTGGTGATAAACAGAAAATCCAGGTCGTGAGCAGTGGTAAAATCATTCAGGATGTACGTCTTGTTCACCAGAGAGCGAGCGTTTATCAGCACAATTTTTGGGGAGCGTAGAATGGTGCGCGAAGCAGATGCTTTGCTCAGAGGAACGAGGTTGGCAGTATTTGCGCCCTCAAGGATAATAATCAGAGAGTGGAGATATTCCGCTTGAGCCAAAGAGACAGGAGAAGAAGGAGCAGAGGCAGGGGGGTCCGTTGTGATTGACCTGAGCCAACGTGTCGCTCCAGCGCCGTAAAGCGGTCCGACACCATACCTCGTGACCAAGGCAGAGAACTGAGTACAGCCAGAGAACCAGCTCTCATGAAGGTCTTTATTCTGACGATCACACCCCCACGTTTCCCGCGTCTTCTCCGACACTATCTTGGGGTAGCGTCCAGAGGTAGTCGCCGGAGGAAGGCCGGGACGTCCCGTAAGAGAGTCCCATGTGTGTGGTGGGGTTATGGTATGGGCAGGCGTATGTTATGGACAATGAACACAGGTGCATTTTATTGATGGCATTTTGAATGCACAGAGATACCGTGACGAGATCCTGAGGCCGATTGTTGTGCCATTCATCCATGACCATCACCTCATGTTGAGCATGTTTGGGATGCTCTGGATTGGCGTATACGACAGCGTGTTCCAGTTCCTGCCAATATCCAGCAACTTCGCACAGCCATTGAAGAGGAGTGGACCAACATTCCACAGGCCACAATCAACAACCTGATCAACTCTATGCGAAGGAGATGTGTTGCACTGCGTGAGGCAAATGGTGGTCACACCAGATACTGACTGGTTTTCGGACCCCCCCCCGGACCCCCCAATACAGTAAAACTGCACATTTTAGAGTGGCCTTTTATTGTGGCCAGCCTAAGGCACACCTGTGCAATAATCATGCTGTCTAATCAGCATCTTGATATGCCACACCTGTGAGTTTGATGATTATCTCGGCAAAGGAGAAGTGCTCACTAACACAGATTTAGACAGATTTGTGAACAATATTTGAGAGAAATTGGCCTTTTGTGTAAATAGAAAAAGTCTTAGATCTTTGTGTTCAGCTTATGAAAAATGGGGGCAAAAACAAGTGTTGCGTTTATAATTTTGTTCCGTATATACTATATATATATATATATTTTTTTTTTTTTCATTATAACAATTCTGTTAACCTAATTATCATATTGTGATTTAAAAATATATATTATTTATTCAAAATATTTAAAAATAGAAAAGAGACGCAGAGAGGAAAATAATGTGTTTTTGAACCTTAAACCAGGTAAAAACATTGTATTACACCAAATACAGAAAATAATGTTATTTTTAGCTTCTTCATATGACCCCTTTAAACCCTCAAAGTGCATGGCCCTGTTTACTTTCATTATAAGTGAATTACTAGTTTAAAAGAGCTGATCAGAATGACTCAGTTATTTTCTTTGGTACCCTGACATTATGCCTCAAATGTTGATAGAGCTTATCATATATTGAACCAATGACATTTCTTTAGTATAGATACCAGATAGCAAGAAAACCACAGACGTATCTTGCTAGCCGCTCACAGCCTATGGTGATGTGAACTCTACACCCGACCTCTGTGTTAATGATGGTTTCGACTCAAATGAGCCACAAAATGTTGGTCCTGAAGTTATCGAGACTGAAATTGTTCAGTGACCTTTACAACAATAACAGCAGACTGAGCGAAGGCTGAACTGATTTCATGTTCATGTGAATGTTTTCAGCCTCGTTTGTGTTTTCAGCCCACATATAATTAGAAGAACACATGGTACCTGTTTAGAAAATATGCATATTCAAAACTATTGCGTCAATACAAATCCATCTGTATTGTCAACCAAAAATGGCTGTTTCAAGATTTGATCGATTCTGATGAATTTGTGTAAATGTAGATTCATATTAATGAGGATTATATAAATTTATTTTAACACCAGACCTTTTCGGTATGTAATAAAAACATTAAACATGCTTACAATTAGTTATTATTATGCTATGGCATAAGTACAGTAGTTAGATTTTTAATGCATCACAACAAATTCACAAGTATACAAAAAAGTCACTATCATATATCTAGTCTAATACTTTAACATGTAAAATATGTAAGTATTAATTTTATACGTGTGTGTGTTGAGAGAAAATGGCTATAAGTTTGAAGTGGCAAACTTAGTTTCTTGACTCTAAACACCTCAGATGTTGTGCTCTTTGGTCAGACACTCTTGTGTTTAATAACGTGTTGAGCAGGCCATATTGACCCTGTCTGTGTGTCCACTCTCTCAATAATCAGCCGCTGAATGCTTAATGAATGAACAGAACAAACTGCAGCACAGCACATGCTCTGGCTAACATATGCATAGCACTCGGCCAGTCTGTCTGCATGCTGAAATATTATGCATGTTGCTAAACTATAAAGTAAACATGTTTGTAAGCGTGACAAAATAGCTTTCACAAAACTTGAATGAAATAATCATTTTTTTCTATCAATTCCTTTCATCATTGAATAAATTACATTTGTCATCAACAATTTGCCACAGTGAATTCTGCTGTAAAACTGCTTTAGATTTGTCAAAACAAGGTAGTTAAATATAATTTTGCAGGTTTGTCTGTTCTGAACTGCATTTACGTTTGTAGCGCACAGACCCCTAAAGCTGTTGCCTAGTTAGTCAGCTTGCTATATTTTGGTGCAGAGCAAATATGTCAACATTAACCAGCCCTGTTATTGGTTTATGTTGATTTCTGAACAGGTTACTACTTTGAGATCCCTTCCATCGGAGCCATAAGAATCAACACACAGGTTTGTCATTTCTACTGCGTCTTATACACATACAATACTGTTTAAAGGTTTGGGGTCAGTAATATGTTTTTAAGAAATTAGTTTGTTTAGTCAGCAAGGATGCATTAAAAGTGACAGTAAAGACATTTCTAATGTTACAAAAGAGTTCTATTTCCAATCATTTGTTCTTTTGAACTTCCAATTAATCAAAGAATCCTGAAAAATAGATTCACATTTTCCACCAAAATATTAAGTCGCAACAGTTTTTAACAGTAAAATAAAAATAAATATTTGTTGAGCAGCAAATGAGCATATTAGAATGATTTCTGAAGGATCATGTGACACTGAAGGCTGGAGTACACTCTTAAAAATATGCCATAGAAGAACCTTTTTGTCTAAATGGTTCCATAAAGAACCTTTAACATCTGAAGAACCTTTCTGTTTCACAAAAGCTTCTTTGTGGAGAAAGAAGGTTCTTCAGATTATAAAAAGGTATGAAAGAGATGGTTCTTTAAAGAACCTTTGACTGAATGCTTCTTTGTGAAACCAAAAATGGTTCTGCTATGGCATCGCTTGAAGAACCTTTTGAAGCACCTTTATTTTTAAAAGTGTAATGATGCTGAAAATTCAGCTTTGGTCACAGGAATAAATTACGTTTTTACATATATTCAAATAGTAAACAGTTATTTAAATTGTGATAATATTTCACAATATTACTGTTTTTACCATATTTTTAATCAAAATTGCAGCCTTGGTGAGCAGAAGAGACTTCTTTCAAAAATGTAAAAAATCTGTATAGTATATATAGTTTTGGGGTTAGTATGATTTTTAATGTTTTTTAAGGCACATATACATATATTATCTATATTTATACAGGTTATTTGAACTCATTTAAGAGGTGTTTTTACGTAAAACCCTTTCAATGGTGGTAAAATCACTGTAGTGCATTGCCTCGAGTGGCTCATTTCTTTATAAAAACAGCAACAACAGCCATGTGAAAGACAATACTGATGCATTAAAATGAATCACAATAAACAGTTTATCTTCAGCTGATACGCATTCACAGGTATGCTCATATAAGCTTCAAAAGTGGCAGATTTTCCGTTTTAATAAAGCCTCTATACATAAATCCAGTTCACGCTAAGTTCATTCAGTTTTCTGAGCTTTGAAGCTCTGTGATGTTATCACGATTTAGAGATATATATGTCACGCTAGAAAGCATAGAGAGAACTGTAAAGATGAACGGATAAAGTGATACAGACTTCTATATTTAGCATCAATAAGATTCAAATGGGACTGTGATTTCTCTAATCCACTTCCGTACAGTTTTCATGATCCTCCAGCAATCTTTCCCGAGGCCCACGAAACCCGCCGCAATAGCATCGCTCTTCCCTGAAAGCAGTCGGTCCAAATTTCCCCAGCTCTTCTGTGTGATTCTTCAGCACTCTTCACAGACGTCTCGGCCTTTCTTCTTTATCTCCTCTCTATCACCTTTTACTATCTGTTCCCCTCTTTTCCAATCCAGCTTAGCTTTATTCATTCGTGTCTGCTCCTCCCTCTTTCTCCCCCGGCGTGCATTGAACCTCCCGCAGGCGAGCTGATCAGGCTCTTGAATAGACCATCAGCTGTTCCATTAGGCTGAGTGTAATTTTATTCAGAGAACTGCCACTTATTCTAATAGCCTGCGTGAGACAGGTGTGGGCGTGTAACTGTATATATCGACAGCAGCGGCCGCCACACCTGTGCACCTCCTCACCACCTCCTCTCCTGTCACATACTGTTACCTCCAAGAGCCGTGGACAAAAATAACCGCCAACTGCACTTCCACAGCAATCGCTCGCAGATGCTGGTGGATTTCTGACAGGAAAAACCATCCAACCTGCAAAAAAGTTCTTCTAATGAATGTATGAAAGTTGCTTGAAGAAAATTTCCAAAAGACAAGTCTAATTACTAATATAGTTTGTTTCACTGAACACATGGTTGTAAAGCAGCTCAACAGATAATCGTGATGTAGAGGTTTATATTATCTTGATATCTTCATGCTTTATTTAGCAGATTATATCTGGAGCGATAATATAGTTTACATTGTGCAATGCTACAAGCAGTTTAGCCATTGAGGCAATTATTATTTTGTGTAAATTAGGGTTAACTAAAACTATAAAAAAAGATTGTTACTTGAAATAAAGTACAACGTAAAATACATTTTATTTTATTTCAGGTAGTAAGGCAACATTTCTCATTTTCATTCAGTTTAACTATATGTGCTAAAAACTAAAAATGTAATAAAAATTCATAAAACTGCATAGACATAAAAAAAATTATAAAAATGACAAAAAAAATAAATTACTGAAACTTTACATTTAAAATGAAAATGGAAGATATAAAAATAAATTAAAAATTTTAATAAAAACTATGATACATAATTAATTTAAAAAAATATTTAAAAAATTATAATACTATAATTTATCTTAATAAAAGCATTGATTGCTTTTTTAAAAAAATATATATTACTGATGCCATACTTTTGAACGGTAGTGTATATAGGATTATTTTGTCATATAATACATTTATGCTTAATATGAATTACTCGCATGCTGTCTGCATAAATCCTCAGGCTGTTAGTGTGATTAGAAAGCCATTGAGTTGATTGTGAAAGTGTTCAACTGGAGAAAGCTGCTGCCTTTACCTTTAATCTCTACCTGTATAACATTAAAGTGTCACATTGCTAAGTATCATGAGATCAGTATGAATATGAATGCAGCTCCTTTATAATTGAGCTGCTGCATTGAGTTCATGAAGGTTTATGGACAGACTGGAAATCTACAAGCTAATCTGTGTGGCGGCCTGCTGTGTCACTGCTCTTTATCCCCTCGTACCGCAGAGGCCCCCATTACCGGCCCACTGCTGTTTACCTTTCTCTTTTCTCCCGCGTGAAAAGGTCCGCCTGTCATCTTCTCTGCTGAAATGTGTCCCCACGGCACGTTAAACTGTGTTTTAGTGAGCTAATAATAGAATAGGTTACGCTTGTCAGCACTTCCATGTTCCAGCAAGAAATAAAAGTGGCCTAATGCTGCAGTTTCATCAAAAGGCCACACTTACACAAGCTGCTGGCTTATTCCCCACATGAGCTTCTGGCCCTCCATTAGCTGTGTTAAGATGTTGAAGCTGGAAGATTGCATTATTAAATGGGTTTTCTCGGCCTGGCATTGACAGAGTGGTGAAAGGTTCGGGTGAATCTCATGAAATGTCACAATAAACAGGAAAAAATAAATTATATTTTGTGTGAAAACTCTCAGTCACAACAAACATGGATATTTTAGGAAATTTGTTTTGAAAAATTTATAAGAAAAATGTATAATAATAATTGAAAACTGAATAATAAAGCATGGACATTTCCATAGTAAAGTATCTTTAGGATTTATTTAGAATTATTTTAATTATTTAATTATTAATTATTTAAGTGATGTGTGTGTGTGTGTGTGTGTGTGTGTGTGTGTGTGTGTGTGTATTTATTTACATATATTAAATTAGTAAAAAAAAAACATGTCTGCATTTGTGATCAGAGTAATGACAAACAACAAGCCCTATTCTACACTGCTCAAAACTCATGTTTGAATCGTCAGTGGCAAATCCTTTAAATATGAAAACATACTTATGGTCTGTGAGTCAGAAGCACCAGACTGTCCTTTGTAGAAACAGCCTTTGCTCTTCCAGGATCAGGAAACAGTCCTCCGTAAAATGCGCTGCACACTTCTGAATATGTGGGTTGAACTGTTCTGGAACAGTGTTGTAAATACAACTTAACCACTGATTTCTAGTCTTGTCCTCTTTTGGAAGACCAAACAAAGTAGTTTTGCTTTCATAACTAAACACACAGCGTCTCCACAACATGGCAGCATGGCAACAACAATACTACAGCAAGAATAAAAGTTATGCCTTCTTTCTTTGCGTGAACATTTGGGCGGTGTTATGCAAATCTTCCCACATTGTGACATAGATATGTGGGGGCGTGTTAGAACGAGCCGTTTTAGGGGGGCGTGGACGAGTCTTAACTTTTCTAAAGAATATCTCTTTGGATTTGAGACTTCAGTCTTTGCAACTTTAGGGACTTCTATTCACAAACAGCTTGTAACACTCCAAAGAGAAAGGAAAACTTGAATATACACATGGAAAATGGAAGATATAAAAATAAATTAAAAATTTTAATAAAAACTATGATACATAATTAATTTAAAAAAATATTTAAAAAATTATAATACTATAATTTATCTTAATAAAAGCATTGATTGCTTTTTTAAAAAAATATATATTACTGATGCCATACTTTTGAACGGTAGTGTATATAGGATTATTTTGTCATATAATACATTTATGCTTAATATGAATTACTCGCATGCTGTCTGCATAAATCCTCAGGCTGTTAGTGTGATTAGAAAGCCATTGAGTTGATTGTGAAAGTGTTCAACTGGAGAAAGCTGCTGCCTTTACCTTTAATCTCTACCTGTATAACATTAAAGTGTCACATTGCTAAGTATCATGAGATCAGTATGAATATGAATGCAGCTCCTTTATAATTGAGCTGCTGCATTGAGTTCATGAAGGTTTATGGACAGACTGGAAATCTACAAGCTAATCTGTGTGGCGGCCTGCTGTGTCACTGCTCTTTATCCCCTCGTACCGCAGAGGCCCCCATTACCGGCCCACTGCTGTTTACCTTTCTCTTTTCTCCCGCGTGAAAAGGTCCGCCTGTCATCTTCTCTGCTGAAATGTGTCCCCACGGCACGTTAAACTGTGTTTTAGTGAGCTAATAATAGAATAGGTTACGCTTGTCAGCACTTCCATGTTCCAGCAAGAAATAAAAGTGGCCTAATGCTGCAGTTTCATCAAAAGGCCACACTTACACAAGCTGCTGGCTTATTCCCCACATGAGCTTCTGGCCCTCCATTAGCTGTGTTAAGATGTTGAAGCTGGATTATTAAATTATTAAATGGGTTTTCTCGGCCTGGCATTGACAGAGTGGTGAAAGGTTCGGGTGAATCTCATGAAATGTACAGGTAAACAGGAAAAAATAAATTATATTTTGTGTGAAAACTCTCAGTCACAACAAACATGGATATTTTAGGAAATTTGTTTTGAAAAATTTATAAGAAAAATGTATAATAATAATTGAAAACTGAATAATAAAGCATGGACATTTCCATATCTTAGTATCTTTAGGATTTATTTAGAATTATTTTAATTATTTAATTATTAATTATTTAAGTGATGTGTGTGTGTGTGTGTGTGTGTGTGTGTGTGTGTGTGTGTGTATTTATTTACATATATTAAATTAGTAAAAAAAAAACATGTCTGCATTTGTGATCAGAGTAATGACAAACAACAAGCCCTATTCTACACTGCTCAAAACTCATGTTTGAATCGTCAGTGGCAAATCCTTTAAATATGAAAACATACTTATGGTCTGTGAGTCAGAAGCACCAGACTGTCCTTTGTAGAAACAGCCTTTGCTCTTCCAGGATCAGGAAACAGTCCTCCGTAAAATGCGCTGCACACTTCTGAATATGTGGGTTGAACTGTTCTGGAACAGTGTTGTAAATACAACTTAACCACTGATTTCTAGTCTTGTCCTCTTTTGGAAGACCAAACAAAGTAGTTTTGCTTTCATAACTAAACACACAGCGTCTCCACAACATGGCAGCATGGCAACAACAATACTACAGCAAGAATAAAAGTTATGCCTTCTTTCTTTGCGTTCGTCAGGTGTCTTTTTTAATTATATGATGTCATTACGTTGCTGTCTTGCCGCCAGCCAATCGCTGCATTGCTGATCGTGGTTTCAAGTATCGATACATCTGCCCTTTACGGGGAACATGAGAACGCGCAGTCATTTTAGACAACTTAATCCAGATATTTTAATCAAATCCGCAAATTCATTTGAAGAACCAAATTAGCAAGAGATCAGTTATCACTATTAGAAGATCTGGCATCTTTCAAATCATCTCAGATGTATTAAGCAGATGCTTACCTTTGTTTATCAGCACTGCAAACAAACAGATGAAACAGCATCTGCAGAAACACACACACACACACAAAATGTTTTTACTTCCTTAATCTTAGCCAGTACAGCTTGACATTGGCAACAGGCTTGTTTGAGATGCGCAGAACTGATCACCAGTGATAATGCTGGTTAGAAAGTTAGCTCTCTGACTAGCTGTGATGTCAATACTAGGGATGTAACCAGGGTTTGAAATTAACACCCACCAACCCGCCAAATGCGGGTAAAAATCAGCTGTGGCGGGTAACGCGGTCAAATCACTAGCCAATTTGGCTGGTTAAGTTATGTTCACTCATTAATTTCTTGGGGAAATTCGTGCAAGCCAAATCTGTGCAGGTTTAGTGCAAATACTTAACTCATTACATTATCGAGAATTTTGCAAACACCAAACAAAACACACCTACAGCACGCATCCGCATAAGCAACTACATTAACTTAGTGCACGTAGGCATTTAGAGTGCGTTCTTTCAGTGCATGATTCAGTCTATTAATATGCATTAAGAATGATCACATAATTCAAGATAAGGGGGCAGAAAATGTATATAGTTATATCATTTCATATAGTTAATCAATATCACACGAAGAGTGCCGTTTTAAATAAAAAATCAGCATGGTTACAAATGTGATTTGTGAATTGATTTTATACAACAGTTCAATAAACAATAAGTTACTATCAAGAGACTTACGTTTTAGACACCATGCCTGCTTTTGCTCTATTTCGCCAACAAAAATAATTCCAAACACAGCCACATTGCTGTTTTATGTGTCTGAGCAACACGACAGTGTTTTGTTCCTGAATGAGTCAACCGTTTAAATGATTCGGATCAGCCGCAATGACTCACTTATTAACAGTGACTTACTGTCACCTACTGGCGTTTTAATTGTTTTAATTTGACATCTAATGTATCTTTTCATTTTTAAAATTATTTCAAATATCAGTATTCAAAATTTAATGTTTAAAATATCAAAACATTATTTATGCATTTGTAACTGCAGGTTACAAAGCATTCCATGTCCCTCTAAGCTGCATTAACATGTGTAAATACATCTAAATGCCACTTCGTATGGAACTTCTGCAAAGATTAATTTTGTTTATACTGATTTCATTTGTTTAGTATCAGCCTAAATGTATTATTATTATAATTGACTGATTAAATGTAAGAATTTGTCTCAAAAGATGATGCACACTTTTAGAAAAAATGGCTTTATAAAAGGTCAAATGCACATAAAAGGTAAAAATCTATTTAAACTTATTGGAAAAGATTCATTTCTATCACTGCTGTAAACTGACCACACAAAATATTAAATATATCAAAAACTTTAGGAGTCAGCTGTCCACGGTTGTCCTTAAGATATCAGCACAATAACACACTCAGCAAAATATGGTCTAATTATCTTTATCGATAAAATTCTAGAAAATATTGAGATATTATTTTTTGCCAATATCGTACACACCCCTAATTCTGACACAAAATGATTTGCAGCGGTCGCTTTGTCACGCTCAGTGTAGACCGCCTCAAACTGTTGGTTTATTTCAGTTTTTTTATTTTTTATTTTTGGCTAGTAGAAGTTATGAATGGCCGGTAACTTAAAAATTTAGTAGCCAAATTGGCTGGTGAGTGAAAAAGTTAATTTCAATCCCTGTACACATGGCTTCACAATAAATAAATATTAAAACTACATATGCCTAGATAGATAGATAGTAATAATCTATAATATATATATATATATATAAAATTATATAATATATATGATCAATATACAGTATGTATATATGCCCCCCCACACTAAATAGAGATTTTTTTCCTAAAATAAGCCTCATTTCCTTTTTTTTTTTTTTTTGACCCCATTCTTTCAGACAGTTTTGTTGAGGTTCACTTCTTTGAATGATTAACCTCCCAAATAGTGTTGTGTTGAAAACAGAATTGTCATTTATAAACTTGTGCTTACGGCGACCCAACAAGTGCCGTCCTGTGGCAGCCCACCCTACCCCTCCAGAGCGAGAATGTGCTTTCTAGCAGCTGTAATATGCTTTAATAGCTGCTTTATGATGATTTGTTACGGCTGGAAGTGCCTCTGTGCAGCTGGCTTTACTGGCCCCTGGAGCGGACGCTTTTAACAGCGTGCTTTATGTAATGGAGCGGCGAGTCGCAGTCGTTTGCTTTATGACAGAGGGAGGTGTGGACTCCTGCCTTTAGTGTCGCACTTTCAGAGCTCAGAGTGTTATTAGTCGTAACCTGTTGAGAATGGATCGTTTCGATTGGTGCTCCTGGTCGTGTTTGTTGTAAAACTGAGTTGCACTACAGTTCTTGTGATATGTGTGTTGAATTCTTTTTTGTTATCAGGAGTATTTGGATGTTCTTGGACGGCCAATGGTGCTGGCAGGTGAACGGGCTAAACAAGTGCAGTGGACCAATGTTTACCAGGATGCTCTGGTATGGAAGATTTCCATCATCAACATCATCATCAACAACTCAAAATTGCATTGTATAATTTCGATTAGCCTGCACAGAATCTGAGCCCACTTGAATTGAGTGTTTGCTCGTGTTTATCTTGCAGAAAAATGCAGTAAAATTAAACATCTATTTTAATATCGTAATCAATAGTAGATATTAATATTTCTATGACCTTACTCGAGAACCCCTGATTAAAGGGGCGTTTACACAACAGCATTTTCAACTAAAAACAAACACTTTTTTATTCATTTTGGACATTCATTTACACAACAACGGCTCACGTTTTTGAAAACTATACTGTTTTGTTAAAATGCTGATGCCGTATGCATATTGCGTGTCTGTAGGTATGTGCACATGTGCGCAGTGTTTTTTTAGGAAGTGACATTGCCAACTTCTGGCCTGGCATTCATAATACAGCATTTTTGACACTCAAAACGTTTCTCTTTTTAGTACAACATTGTTGTATGAACATGCCCTTAGGTTACACATCTCTGGATGAAATATAGCTTAGAATAGGAATCGTTGCACACTTTTAGGCTGAGAACTGCAAAATAGCATATTGACAATAAAAAGTTGGATTTTATTGCATTTCTATTGCACAGCAGGCTGTCTAATTCACAAATAAATCCACTGATTGGTGCGATTCTTTCGAATGATTCACCTATTAGTGACTCAATTGGAATAGAACAGTCTGAATCAGTCAGATGACTCACTTTCTGAGTGAATCAGCTCGGATGACTCACTCACTGAACCGCAGGTGTTATGTTAAGTCATAAACTTTTTGAGATAAATGTTCATTTGTAAGGTTAGTAAAACTTTATTTTAAGTCTATTTACTGACTGGTTGGACAAAGTGTACTTAAATATACATATGCACAACAGAGTTCTATTAAAATAAGTGTTTTGTTTATAAACTGTTGAAGAAATGCTATTAGTTATTGTTTAGCGCGTTAGGGGTTTACCGCACCCCGCTGCAAGAACTGCATCCTTAGGAAACACTGAAGCACACAGACACATGCCGCTATTCATTGATTTGAGACTGAGAAACTGTTTCAGATTGGATTGTTAGTGGCGGCCACTGACTGTGATATTGTTCATTCTTTGTTTTCTTTCCAGAATGCACACATTTGAATCTCCACTGCTAGTTTGCTTTGTCATTGACCATATAATTTTACTACGAGTTGGACGGCGGTTTTTTTATGTGGCAGCCTTTTATTCATGTGTGCAGTGTACTGTGAACTTCCTTTAGTTCACAGCCATAAAAACAAACATTTTGCATTGGCAGTGTATGTTTTTGTTTTGTTTTTTTACAGGGTTTGGGGCTCGTCATTACCGGCACAATGCCAGTCTTCAATCTCACCACTGACGGAGACTCCAGAGTAAGTCGTGAGAAGAGTCCTGTAAATGAACAACTAGTCATTTGTTTCTTGTACCCCCCCGCAGGACGATACAAATGATGCATTATGGAGTTTTGCATTATTAGTGTGATGATCACATTCCAGTTCTAATTCTTCGCATGTTCTCTAACTGACATTGACAAACTGTTTGAGAGCGGCATGTTTTTACAATCGTGTTGAGTGCATATTGAATAGGGCTTGACTTTGAAGACGCACAAGGGCGTTTGAGTGTGATTCAAAGTTCAGTTTGAAGTTTAATATCATAAATAGTGCATGCAGATTTATTTGAACACTTAAACAATACTGTAGTTCAACCGTATGAATGTTGTTTAGTTACACAATCACATGTATCAGGCAAACCAATTCACAAACAGTCTAAAAGGTTTAAATGAACTTTTTTGTTGAACAGTATATTTCAGCATATACAGTATGTTTAATAATTTTTTCAGAATTTGGACAATTTCTGTACATAAAAAATGTTGATTCTTTTGTTTTTTTAATCAAAATAAAATAATTATAGTATTTAGTATTTTACATTTGGCCACCTTCTTTTTGTCAAATGTTAACAAAATATGTCCATAATTAGCGTGCTGATCTAAATAATTGTTTGATTATTTACAAAATTTTGGTTTTATATATGTATCTATTTATATGGGTGTGGGTGTATATAAATAAATATATAAATGTAAATTAACATTTCCATTAATTCCAGGCTATTATCTCTCTCTCTCTCTCTCTCTCTCTCTCTCTCTCTATAATTTTACATTTGGCCACCTTCTTTTTGTCAAATGTTAACAAAATATGTCCATAATTAGCGTGCTGATCTAAATAATTGTTTGATTATTTACAAAATTTTGGTTTTATATATGTATCTATTTATATGGGTGTGGGTGTATATAAATAAATATATAAATGTAAATTAACATTTCCATTAATTCCAGGCTATTATCTCTCTCTCTCTCTCTCTCTCTCTCTCTCTCTCTATATATATATATATATATATAATATATATATACACTAATGTAAAGGAAAGATTAACTAACGTTTATTAACAGAATTTTGGTTTTCTAGCCTATATGTAATATGTATTTATTATAATTGCCTTGAATGAAGATGCCATCAGTTCCATGACTTATATTTCCAGGTAAACTGTATTTTAAACATTGTCTGTTTGGCTGGATGGTTCAGAATTGCATCAGTAGTGTTTGCACACATCTTTAATTTGTGCATTGATGGATGAGTAACCTTTCCATTAGATGATCAACTGTCCTGCCAGTGTGACTGATAAATGCAGAGCGCATTATAATTCAACACACTGCCTGTCGTCACATATCGGTTATTTTTCCTGGAGGCACATTCGCTTCTCAATTTATTTGCTCTTCAATTTATGTCCCAAGCAGATGCTTTCTTACCAAAGTTATAATTTTTTTTGACATTGACAATGGTAATGATAACTATGATACAACAACTCAACATTATGTTTAACATAAAAATGGAGAAATGTGCTTGCTTGACAGTTCACTCTCCAAGCATTAATCCAATTGTTTTTGACCGTTTGATTTGACTGTTTTATTACCTGTAGTTTTGGTAAATATCAATTCTGCCCCCTTGTGGTCGTTTGTTGTCTTTTTCAGTCTGTTGGTTTCTTTATTGCAGAATCAGTTGAATCTTGGTGTCATGGGTGTAGACATCGCCCTCAATGAAATTAAAGAACTCACACCAAGATATAAGGTAAGTCAAATAAATCTCTTTTTCAGTTATTTTTATTTTCGATCATCAGTCAATAATTTGCATCTCTGTACACAGCTTGGAGCCAATGGTTACACGTTTGCTATAGATCCCAATGGCTATGTGCTGCTGCACCCCAACCTACAGCCGAAGGTGAAAAGCATTTGAGTTTGTTACTTGTGTATAGACTTAAATTTAGTCTGAAATGTAGTTATTTTCCTTTTCTACCTTCCATTTTTAATGCATGTTTATCTCTGTAACAATAATTATTTTTTCCAAATGGATTTGTGTAGATCATTAACTTCAGAGAGCCGGTCACATTGGACTTCTTGGATGCTGAACTTCCAGATCGCAACAAGGAGGAGGTGAACATCTCTACAATGAGTTATCCTTGCAAATGTGCCAAATATATTATTAAAATGTCATTAAATTACTCATCAGACAACATGGCCGAGTTTAGCTAAGTAGGACGTGCTTCTGGATGAAGAGCGTTTTTTGGTCTTGGAACAAAATTCCTAATTCACTTACCCACTTGTTTGGGATCAAGATTTTTAATTAATACTTTTATTCAGCAAGGATGCTTTAATTTGATCAAAAGTGGCAGAAATAACATGTATTTTGTTACAAAACATTTAAATAAATAATAAAATGCTGTTCTTTTGAACTTTCTATTAATCAAAGAATCCTGAAATTAAAAATGTATCACATTTTCCACAAAAATGTCAAGCAGCACAGCTGGTTTCAACACTGAAAAAAAAGAGAACTTTTTCTTGAGCAGCAAATCAGCATGTGAGAATGATTTCTGAAGGATCATGTGACACTGAAATAATGATGCTGAAAATTCAGCTTTGCATGACACAAATAAATTACATTTTACAATATATTTAAATAGAAAACAGGTACTTTAATTTGTAATAATATTTCACAGTATCACTGTTTTTACTGTATTTTTGCTCAAATAAATGAAGCCTTGGTGAGCATAAAAGACAAAAACATTCAAAGAAACATTACCAACCTCAAAAAATCTCACCTTTTGAACAGTAGTGTACCTGGAAAATTTTACAGCGACTTGAGAAAGTCATAGCTTGATTTGAAATGATCTTTAAATCCCTTCAATGTGTTTACAATCCAAGTATTATCTTGTTTTTTTCTTATTGTAGATCCGCCGTCAAATGATTGATGGCAGAGCAGGACAGAGGAGAATCAGGACACTGGTGAAGTCTGTGGATGAGGTGAGCCACATGACCTCTTATTAGATATAATGGCATACAGTGTGATGATCTTATGGCTGGTTGGTGATGTGCTGCTCTTTGTGTGTGTGTTTTTAGCGTTACATTGATGAGGTCCAGAGGACATACATATGGAGTCCAGTGGAGGGCACAGATTACAGGTCAATATGACACACTCACTCTTTCAGACTGCATTTCTGTTGCTTTCAGTCACTTTCTCTCTCTACATACTCTTTGCTATTTTAAGTTTAGACTGTAAAACATTCAATGCAGTTTTGTTGAAATGAGTCATGAATTTTAATTGGCATCCGTAACCTGCCAACATTAGCAGTTTAGGTTCTCTAAATTGATCTTTTCAGCAGGGCATTTTGGAAATTAATAATTATTCCAATGAATTTGCATCTTCTGTGCATGGTAATGTCTATGAATAAAGCGCAAAATAGGGCTTGAAACACTTTTTTATTCTTGTTCATCCACCTCAGTAGATGAAACTGTATCAGCAGTTTCTCTCTGTAATATAGTGGTCTTTGCAACCGTGTGAAAAGTAGAATTTTTCTATGTGTGTGAGTATATATATATATATATATATATACAGTGGGTACGGAAAGTATTCAGACCCCCTTAAATTTTTCACTCTTTGTTATATTGCAGCCATTTGCTCAAATCATTTAAGTTATTTTTTTTTCCTCATTAATGTACACACAGCACCCCATATTGACAGAAAAACACAGAATTTATATATATATATATATATATATATATATATATATATATATATATATATATATATATATATGTGTGTGTGTGTGTGTATTATACAACAGTATTTGAATATAAATATATTTGAATAAAATTCTTACACAGTATTTTTCTCATTTTCCAGTACAAATATCTAAACATTCTTAAATCTATCAAGATACATTTACTTAAGAAGCAAAGTTTACATTTACTTTTAGTCATTTAGCGACTTACAAATGTGCACAATGGAAGCAATCAAAATCAACAAAAGAGCAATGATATGCAAGTGCTTTAACAAGTCTCAGTTAGCTTAACGCAGTACACGTAGCAAAGTTTTTTCAATTATATAATAAATAAAAAGAAGACAGAATAGAAAAAGAATAGAGCAAGCTAGTGTTAGGGGCCTTTTTTGCTTTTGTTAATTGTATAATAAATAAAAATACAACTTTTAAAGAAAACAAGCAGTTAGTAAATGAATTGAGTGCAAGTCTAAAAGGATCAAGTTACATAATGTTTTCTAAAAAAAATTATCAAAATTTAGTTCTTGCTTAAAACAAGAAAAAATGTCTGCCAGCAGGGTAAGAAAAATAATCTTGTATTTCCTTAAAGTTTATTTTCCTTACCCTTTGGCAGTGTTTTAATTTTTTTCAGAATAGACTTATTATCTTAATATCTTAAGTCATTTTGCTTCTCAAGTAATTGTATGCTGATTTAAGAATGTTTAGATAGTTGCACTGAATAAAAATAAATAAGAAAGTGTACACATTAAATGCAGTAACATTTCATGCTTTGGTTTTAACATGAGATACTTGCTTTAAAAAAGTGTGATTGGTTGTTAGTTTGTATCCTAGAAAGTGCCAGATGTGGTCATATGCAAATTATGTTAAAATTCTTGCTTTCTTTCCTCGCAGTCTCGGTTTAGTTCTGCCGTCCTACAGTGAAAACCACATCAAGGCCAACCTGAGCGACCAGATCCTCCAGGTCCAGTGTAAGTACCAAGGGCAGGCTAACGCGAAGCCCTCTTACCTTTCTTTCTTCCCAAAGAGACTTCCTGTTCCCCCCTCCCGCCCCTCTCGTCCAATCAACGGAAGCCCCTCCCCCTTTCTCTGACATCACAGCAGCGTCGGGTCCGAGCGTGGATTCCCGGGAAAGCGAGAGTGGATGTGTTCTTCTGTGAAACCCCACCCCACCTCTTCCCTCTTCCCTCCTGTCCTCATGCTGTTCTGTAATGAGGTGATTTTTCTTTCCCTGCACGGATGCAAAGAAAAAACCCTCACTAAAAACCAGAGAGGTGAAAGCTGTGGTTTTACTGTGTTTACTGAGTTGAAAATAATGGTGACCATGTGCTATTATTTTTCCTTTTGCCGAAACATTAAAAAATGCTCTCATCTTCTCTCTCACAATGACGATTCTGAAGCATCTTTTGTCTGGACAGGTTTTGTGTTTTTGTTTTCGTTAGCGAGATGTGAAAAGAGGCATGCTGTTGCTTTTCACTGTGTGCTTTATGTGTTCTGTCGTGTTTGTTATTTGCTTTGATTCGTGTGGATGCTCACTGTGCTGTATTGTTTGCCGGCAGCTTTGGAATCAGTCAATACATTTTTAAAAAAGTATCCCACAATGCCCCCTGACGGGCCATTGTCCCGCACAGGAGATGGAACGCCTTTGGTTTTCCTTTCTTTCCTTGTTTTTTGTTTGTTTTTCTTTGTTCTTTGTTTATTTATGTTGTATTTAGTTCATTCATTTGATCTTTAGGTCATTTGTTGGTTGTAGTCAATCTCTATTGTTTATTTGTGTTTCATATGATGTTTATTCTCTTCCATTTGTTTAATTTGTTCTTTATTTCTGTTTTATTTGTTCTTTAGTTCTTTTGTTTGATCTTTAGTTGTTTTTCTGCTTTTCCTTTGATGTTGCTCATTTGATCTTTCATTCTATCGCTTTTGTTTGCATTTTTGTTATTATTTGTTTGTTCATTTGATCCCTAGTTTGTTCTTTCGTTCTTTTTCTTCAGTCTGTTTTTGTGTATTTTTCACTTGTTCATTATTTTGTTCATTTTTTTATTTTGTTTTTATTGCTTTTGTTCCTTCTTGGTTTGATCCTTTTCTTTTGTGCCATTCTTTCATTCTCTATTATTTGTTTGTTTCTCTTTTGTTTATTCTTCCATCTTTTTCATTTGATTCATTTATATCTCTTACAGTTCTCCCCCTCTTTCTTTCTGTAATTTGTTCTTTAGTTTAATTGTAGTTCTTTCACATGTCATATTCATTCTTTTTGGTTTTAGTTATTGTTTTTATATATATAATTTATTCTTTTGTGAATTTTGTTTGTTATTTCAGTTCATTTGTTCATTTGTTCCTTTTTGTTTATTGTTTCTTCTAGTTCTTTTGTTAGTTTGACCTTTAGTTTGTTGTTTTGTGTGTTTTTCATTTGTTTATTTATTTATTCATTCAAGTCTGAAGTTCATTCTTTCATTCATTTTATTTTTGTTGCATTTTGTTTATGCTTTCATTCCTCTTTGGTTTAAAATTTAGTTCTTTCTTTCTTTCTATCTTTTTATTTCCAAAGCGTTCCTCTCTTCCTAGCTCATATGTGATTCTCATTTTGTGACATATAATTTTTCTCCATGTTTCGTCATGCGGTGAAGGTTCATTAGTTCTGATTCTGCTCACGTGTCCTCAGATGTTCTCTCCTCGTCTCCGTCCTCGTGGAGTTCATTCCCTGCCTCCGTCTTCTTGTTGCTATATTCTTTGCGACGTGTCATTCATTTTGGTTTCCTGTTCTCAGTTGTTCATTACTGTTATGACTGACTTGATTTTCCTTCTTTTGAGAAAAACAATATTTTTATTCAAACAGTCATTGAATAAAATATTGTCTGTGACCCCCCTCCTCCCCTTACCCGTCCCGCCCTGTTTCTTTTCTGCTCTCTCCTCCTCAGACGGATCAGTCTTCAAGGGCAAGTATACACCATATTGGTCCACTACCTTTGTTACTCTACTTCCTTCCTCGTACCCTTGTCCTGAACTCCCTGCTGACGCCCACCTCCACCTGTTCCAGCCTGCTTGCCTCCTCTGTTCCTCTTGCCCGCCTTGCCTTCAAGACCCTCCTCTTCCTCTCTCTCCTCCTCTACCTCACTCCCTCACTCACCCACTCACCCTCTTGCTGCGGCCTACACCCACATCTTTCTCCTTTTCAAATTCTCTCTCTCTCTCTCTCACTCTCTCTCTCTTACTCGGCTCGGACAGCCTTTAAGGTCTCTCCCTGACATATCCTGAAGAAGAATAAAATATGCTCTTTCTCTCACTGTCAAACGTATTTCTGATCCCTGTGTCCATTACGTTTGGGAATATTCTCCTCCATCTGTCTTCTCCTCCTCCTCCCCTCTTTATTCCTCAGTGACAGTGTTAAATCCTCAGATTGGGGCATTTGCTAGTAAAAGTCCTACTCTAGTCATGTAGATGCAGTATTTAGTTTGAAAGCATCCCTAAAGTAAACTTTAGACTTTCACTAATACAAGTTATTATTACGGAGGTACAGATATGAACTTATTGTGGTCGTTATTGAGAGGTTATGTTTGCACTTTGAGTGTAGCATATCATTGTCTGTTTGTTCTGAAATGTTTACCAAAAAAGGAAAACTCATCATTTACTCTCCCTCATTTTGTTCCAAAATCATTTGACTGACTTTCTTCCATTAAACACAAAATAATGTATTTTGCAAAAGTATATAGTGCCTGTCAATATCCAAAAATATTAAAAAAGCACCGTAAATGTATTCCAAAACATAGTTCATTCTTGTGTGCTATGTTCCAAGTCTTTTAAAGCAATATAAAAGCTCTGTGTGAAGAACCAACCAAAATCATTAAGACTTTTTAGTAATCGGTTATTTAAAAATTCATTACCCACAAAAGTGTCATATGACTTGCATCATATGAGAAAAATATATATATATAACTCAAAAGTGACATGAACCTCTATTATGGTAATTTTTAGGCATTAGTTTAGTATTATTTATATACTATTTTAGTATTTCTTAATGTTCTAATTGTTTTTATATATATATTTAAATTTGTATACGTTCCTTTTTTATATGTTCATTTTCATTTTAGTTTAAAATAAGTCACTTTGTTAATGTGCTTTTGACATTTTTATTCATTTTTGTTTTGTTTTTTAAATATTTCTATTCAGCTTTAATTTAGCTTTAGTAATCTCAGTATTTCAATATATATTTTATTTTATTTCAGCTCTATTTAAATGAACAAAGACATTTGAAATAGTTTGAGTTTTAAGCCAAGGTACTTTTATTTATTAGGGTATTTCATATGCAATGGTAATTCTAAGTGACTTACAAAGGAATTAAAAATAACAAATACAATTTTAAATAATCATAACATGCATAAGAAATAATAAAAATTGACAATACATTTTTTTTAAATGTACTAAAAAGTAATAAAAACAAATAAGAATAAAAGAAAAAAATCATAAATGCGTTATGTTACAGTGCAATCAGTAGAAATACAGTAAATGCACAGCTAAACACTTTTTAGTCTGGATTAAAATGTGGCTACTAGTTTTAGTTAACAGTTACAATGTGCCCTTGATCACTATATGCTTTCACTGAATAGAAAAGAGCAGCTTGAACATCCTCCAAAACATTTCCTGTTGTGCACCATATAGGTTTGAGGGTGAATAAATGATCTTGAATTTTTATTTTTGTCCAATCTCTTGCATTAAATCTTAAATATTGAGCAGAAATGTTGGTTAGCCTCTAACACTTAAAGACTTAAAGATGTCTATTATCATGCAATGTTGTCTTTAGTTTAGCCAGCCAGTTTATTCCCTTAGGTTGTCTCTTGCTATTCGTTTAATGTTTTGGAATGGACAGGAATAGGTTACAGATGAATTTGCTAGATGGCCTCCTTTAGGTCCTCTCTTGTTGTTTTGGTGATGGAGCACTTGGCAGCGCCCGGTTTGTTTGTCGTCCTCCTCTTACACCCTGTGTTCTCATCAGCTTGACCCCTCTGTACATCTATCACCCCCCAGACTGCCACCGCAGACGCTCCGCTGCATCTTCACTTATCCTGACCTGGAAGTGCAAGACAGTGTGGAGGGAAAAACTACCTGGGCACAACAGTGATACATATATTACCGTAGATATTTATTGGGTACATATATTCACATGGACATTTATTGAATACAAAAATGTACATGTATACACACATATATGCAAAATTTGCTGCTTGTATACTTTCGTTATATCATTATTTGTCGAATATCAAGTCATAAACAACACAGCCCTGCATCCTGAAAACAAATTCTGCTGATTTGCAAAAAAAGCCTAATATTACCTAATTTGATGATGCCGAGTTCAAAATATCAATAAAAATCACATTGTTTTTTTTCATACTATATAAATACAGTCAAATGCTTCGGTTTTAATGACAAATATAAGTATAAAAAATGTATCATTTAACTTACAGTATGCAAAGGAGTGGAGAAATATGTTCAAATACTTCATTTGATTTCAAAGAACATGAGCTTTTTCACATAATCTGTCATTTTCTGTCACAGTTTGGATATAGTAAAACACCCGTATATCTGGCTCATGTTTGCATTTTCTTCTGCCACTGGCCATAATTCTAACCCTGAAATCAGGATTAGCCATAAAATAATGTAATACATGTGAAAATTTACTGAGAATTGAACAATAAGTTGTAAGATATCATGTCTTTTGTCTGTTGATTAAGGACTTCTTCGCCTTAGAAATGCTTGTCAAAAGCAAAAATGCTACAAAATGCATCATATTTTGTAAGAAAGTGTCACATGCTGAAGCAAAACAGGCACTATTTTTGGAATCAGCACCCTGAAATCAGGATCTCATTCATGAGGATAGTGTGTAGTAGATCAAACTGGGTTGCCCTCTCTCTTCTCGTCCACAATGCTGGGTACTTTCTCCGATTGAGTCTCTGGAGTGGCTCTGCGGTGCCAGTCTGAGGGGCGATCACCTCCATCAGGACCCCTGCCTCACCCACTCCCAGCTAAACGGTTGGCCATGTTGATGCCTGTTGAAAAAGAAAGCGGCACGCCACGCAGTTCGTGGGAACGGCGTCGGGGAACTCGCTTCGTCTCAGTGTGTATCCCGAGGGGCGAGCCAGTTCTCCGACTTGCAAAAGAACGGAATTCGGACGAAATTCGAATCGAGCTAAAAGTGTCTGCTTTCCAAATTAGCCCATTATTTCGGCCAGTGCGACTCCGTTGAAGGCACCATAGTGGCTAACGCTGGTATTCCCCCATGATTCCTCAGTGTTGCTATGGTAACACTTTTTGAAGAGCAGCTGATGTTCATTTGTTTCTCAGAAGCCTCCCTGTGTTCTGCGTCCTCCGCTTCCCCTGGATAATCTTGCCCGTTTCTGTTGCAGATTTTGAGTCTCTCCTGCCAAACACTTTTGAGTCAGAGGGACATGTGTTCATTGCCCCCAGGTAGCTGTGTGTGTCTTCTTGAAGCCACGTTCCTGTTTTCGTGCATACGTCCATTGCTAACTTCCTTTTCAACATACCGTAGTCACTGTAGTCTCTGTGTGTGTGCTGTGTGTAACGTGTCTTTCCATTTTAACCCAAGTGGATGTGTTTATTTGTTGTGTTTTGTCTGTCGAGACTCCTCGCCGTCACCCGTAGGAAAGAAAAATCTTGTTAATATCTCCTAGACAGCATTAAGAGCAAATGGAGACTTTTAGTGTTCTGGGTTCATCACATGTACACTCTTAAAAATAAAGGTTCTTTGTTGGCATTGATGGTTCCATGAAGAAGCTTCAACATCCATGGAATCTTTCTGTGCAACAAAAGGTTCTTTATAGTGGTCAAATTGGATTTTGGATTTTTAACATGTTCTTCATACTAAGAAAAATTTTTCTTGTTTGCTGAAAGCTTCTTTGGTGAACCAAAATGGTTCTTTAAAGGATTAGTTCACCCAAAAATGAAAATTTGCTGTACTCTCCTTCAGGCCATCCAGGATGTAGATGAGTTTGTCTCTTCATGGGAACAGATTTGGAGAAATGTAGCATTGCATCTCTTGCTCACCAGTGGATCCTCTGCAGTGAATGGGTGCCGTCAGAATGAGAGTCCAAACAGCTGATAAAAACATCACAATAATCCACACCACTCCAGTCCATCAATTAATGTTTTATGAAATAAGAAAGTAATTCATCATTAAGCTGTTTTAACTTTAAACCGTCGGTTCTGGCCAAAATACGAATCCATAATCCATAATAACACTTCCTTCAGTAAAAAAAAATCCATTCCCTGTTGTTCTCTCGCATTAAAATCCACTGACATATTTATTTAGAACTGTTTTGGAATGTATTGGGGTGTAAATGGTGCTTGATCTGTGCATATTTCTCTCCTGATTCAGACAAGATTACTTTTTTACCGGAGGAACCGTTTTTATGGATTATGGACTATGGATTGTGGTATTTTAGTTGGAAACAACAGTTTGAAGTTAAAAAACTTGATGGATTTATTTCTTAGCTTCTCACTTCACAAGATGTTAATTGATAAACTGGAGTGGTGTGGATTAAGAAACAAACTCATCTATATTTTGGTGGCCTGAGGGTGAGAACTTCCTTTAAAGGCACTGACAAAAAATGAAAAAGGAACCTTTGTTTTTAAAACTGTAAAGCTTGATTTCCACAGAAAATAGTTTTGCTCTGTTTATATGAACAAGCAATATGTGTACAGTATTTCACTGACAGTGGAACCGGCGCCAGCCCAGATACTGTATTCAGAAGGGTCTATTTGATTTCTTCTAGTTATCTAGTAGCCTATGCGCTCTATTAAATACTTTTAAATACTGTGTTAAATGAGTACTTTGACAAAATAGAAAAAATTGATAGGAAATTTGACAAATAATTAAAAAAGGCAAGTAACATTACATGTGAAACTTTGAAGTAGAAAAACTGAGATAGTATTTTCTTATAAAACATACTCTTATTTTATCATTTTGACAAATTATTTTTTAGGTGTAGTTGTAAATTACAATGGTAGCAAAACCTACAATGCAATGCAATGTCTGGCCTGATAAACTTTTTTAAACCATTCTTAATATATTATTTTAAATGTGATTTTTGTTTGTTTTTACAAACTTGAGCAACAAGTTGATCATATTTTCTGTGGTAATGAGAAAGCTGCTGATAAAGCATACTTAGTTTTGAACCTGGAAAACTCCAGACACCAATAATCTTATATAATCACACATGTCTCCTTTAGTTTCAGAGTTACTGTCATTTTAAAATATACTCAAATGTTATAGTTCTGTACTCTAACTGTACATCAACTTTGTATTTTTCCTAAACAATTTAAAGGCACACAAAGATAATGTTCATACTTGAAGCGTATCTGAAAGCCATGCTATGCAAGCTGAGCAGTATATATTCCTCTGGGTAACTCTGTGTTTGAATCATTGTCGTCTGCTCTCATGGATCTGTATCTTCTGACGTTCAGTAGATTCTCTCCACATCTCATCGCTGCAGCTCTCACACGTCTCCTCTGTGTCTGTGTGTGCATGGCGTTCTCCTCACTTCCTTACATACGGCATCAGTATCAAGGGGAAGGTTGACTTTGGTTTGCATGGATCTAGAGAAGTTCACGTGCATGAGTCTATGAATGATCATCTTTCTCTCTGTGTTTATAAAGCATATACACTCCAAAATCAGTAGTTTTGTTATGTTTTCCAGTAAAAACATCTAAACATCCCTGAACAAGATGAATTTACCTGAGAAGTAAAATTGCAATAATTATGACTTTTAAAAAAGTGTAGGATTTACTTTAAAACAATATTCACTCAAAGATTGCTAGAAATAATTACAGAATAACTGCAAATAACACATTGAATTGCGCATGAAATTTTAAAGTAGAAAAACTGAAATAGTGTTTCCTTTAGAAGTAGTGTTTGTTTTGTTTACAACTTCCAGCTTTTATACAGTGTATGTTTTAGACTAAATGCACTGCAGTGTTACTCTGTTAGATTTGTCTTGTTTTAAGGATGTTTAGGTATTTTTACTGGAAAACTAGACAAAGATACTGGTTAAGAATCATTTTTGGACTGCAGTTATGTTTTATGTATGTCATTGTGGTGTTTTGTGTGTTTAAGATGTTTACATGAATGTGAAATATTGGTCAATGCAAAACTCTGACTGTCTGTTAAGGGTTTACAGTCTATTTATGATGTTAATCTTTATCAGAGAGAGTTTTCCAGTGTGGAATGATGTGTGTTTTCCTCAGGGAATACTGCAAAGACCTGGAGCTGTCTAACAACAACACAGAGTTCCTGCTCAACTTCATCGCTCTGATGGAGAAGGTCACGCCAGACTCCAAACAATGTGAGGCTCACAGATTTTGAGTGAATTATTTAACGACTTTGTTCCATTTTAAAGTACTTTCTGTCAGTAATTTTCATTGCACAATCAGTTGAGTGTTATCCAAATGTCATATGTTCCTGCTAAAAAGAACATCTTAAACCAGCCATGCTGGTCTGAACAGGTCTGTGGGTTTTAGCTCGAACACTGCGCTACAAGACCAGCTGAGACAACCTTGAAGCATTAATAAAGCAGTTCTTTTTTTTAAGGTAGTTTTTATTTGAATTTCAGTTTAAGTTTTAGTAATTTTCTTGTTTTGTTTTGTTTTTGTTTGTTTTTTTGCTTAATTTATAAAAAATAATAAAAAAAATTAATCAAATTAAACAAGCTAAATTTAAAATGCATTAAAAAACATAATCAATATATTAATAAACATACTCTATACATAATTATACTGTAATACAGAGTATGTCAAGCATCTATAGAAGTTTTAGTAATTATCTTATGTGCTTTTGTCATTTTTATTGCTTTTAATTTTTTTATTAATTTGTAATTTTATTTTCATTTTAGTCATTTTATTATTTCAACTTATTTCAGTTAGTTGCCAAGGTAACATTTCTAATTTCCTAATTTAGAAGCTTATTTATAAAGTGCTTTTGCTTTCGTCTAGAAACACACAGCGTCTCCCTGACATGCTGCTTCAACACTAACTGCGGTTACTGAAACCACGCCTTCTTTCTTTGCGTGAACATTTGGGCCGCATTATGCAAATATTTCCACATAGTGAGGTAGATATGTGGGGGCGTGTTAGAACGAGCCGTTTTAGGTAGGCGTGGCAGAGTCTTAACTTTGATAAAGAATATCTCTTTGGTTTTGTGACTTTAGTCTTTGCAACTTCAGGGATCTTATCTATGCACAATCAGCTTGTAACACTCCAAAGAGAAAGGAAAACTTGAAATCGCATCATATGACCCCTTTAAGGTTTTCATGTCATATTTAAATGTTATATTCTATACTTCTATACTTATTTTGACTTTATTTCATTCACCAAATATATATAACAATAACAACACTGACTGTAATTGACATTCTGACTCTCTCTTTGACAGTTCTTGAACTCAAAACCATCTTGTTTGAAGATATCAGCTCATATGTCATAATATTATCATCATTATTCCACACAGGTGACAATTTCTTGCTGCATAATCTGATCTTGGACACGGGCATCATTAAAGAGCTGGTAGATAAAGTCTGGAAGAACAAGGACCTCAACACGTATGTTCATATTCAGGAAGAACCACTGAAATTCCTCCCATTCATCAGTAGACTGACACGTTTATGAGACATTATCCTAGAGCTAGTGATAAATGTGAATGAGTATGTGTGTTATGATGCTGTAGGTACGGCTTTATGGCGGTCTTTGCAGCCACAGATGGAGGCGTCACTCGAGTTTTCCCTAATAAGTGAGTCTTGTTCTTTTTCTTTTATTTGTCACTGTGTTGTTTCAAATAGCTGTAAATGTGTGTGTGTGTGTGTGTGTGTGTGTGTGTGTGTGTGTGTGTGTGTGTGTGTGTTTGTACATCAGGGCCTATGAGACCTGGGAGGAAGATCCAGAGCCGTTTATTGCTAGTTATTACCGTCGCAGTCTGGACAACAAGGGCTACGTGTTCAGAGCCCCCTACCGCACCGGTGAGAGAGAAACACAGCACATGACTGCACACTCTATACCCTCATATAATGATCTCTGAGGCAATGTTTTCACAATGTAAAGTGTCATTGAAATAATATATTTAATTTGAAGAAAAAAATATTGAAGTAAAAATAATTTGTATAAATATTATATATATATATATATATATATATGAAGAGTTCATTTGCAAAAACGTATAACTCCGTTTTTTAACCATTTTCAAAAATCATGTTTTTTCATTGTGCATTGGGTTGGGTTAGTTGGGTTATTTTGATTAGGTTAAAAAATAACAAAAAATACAGCTAACTAACACAATAAAAACATAACATCATAAAAAACATGATTTTTGAACATTTGAAAAAACAAAGTTATCTGTTTTTGCAAATAAGCTCTTCATATATATATGTACTTACTATAATAATTACAATTAATTATGCATAATTACATGCAAGTAAGCCTAACCCTAACCATATAGTAGGTGCCTTTACTTTACATTATATTTTATTAATTATATTTTTTATATATAAAATATATAATCTGAATATAATTAATTAGCAGAATACACTACTCTTCCATTCTTTGATTCATTTACCAAACTCAGCTCATCCAATTAGAATCGTTTTAGGAATTACAGTATCATTTATATAATATTCATTTTATGGTTTAATAGTTTTCAAGAGCTGCTTTTTTTTGTTTTGTTTTGTTGTCCAGCCAATGATGAATCCATACTGAATCCAGAGAACGACACCATCGGCATTCTGGTTAGCACTGCAGTGGAGGTGACCATAGGAAACAAAAACCTGAAACCTGCAGGTAAAACGCAACTTCATGTTTATCTGAATATAATTAATTAGCAGAATACACTACTCTTCCATTCTTTGATTCATTTACCAAACTCAGCTCATCCAATTAGAATCGTTTTAGGAATTACAGTATCATTTATATAATATTCATTTTATGGTTTAATAGTTTTCAAGAGCTGCTTTTTTTTGTTTTGTTTTTTTGTCCAGCCAATGATGAATCCATACTGAATCCAGAGAACGACACCATCGGCATTCTGGTTAGCACTGCAGTGGAGGTGACCATAGGAAACAAAAACCTGAAACCTGCAGGTAAAACGCAACTTCATGTTCACTGTATGTGACTCGTGCAGATGTCTGCCTTTCTGGGGGAAACAAATTGTCTGGTGACAAACTGGAATTATTTGAGTGTTAGTATGAACAACAGATAGGGTCCACATGGAGGCCCTTTGAATCAGACAAATGGCACGTTTACGTGCACAAATGAAGACAAGATGTGGGATTTGAGATGATAAATCAATATGTTAAGAACTTCATTATAACTAATAGACGGTCAGCAGCTGAGTTTGAATACATGAGCTCTCTCAATATAATAAATCCAGAGACATTTAGCCATATTTGACTTAAACCTCTACAAATCGACAGTGATATGCTGTGCTTCCTCACTGAGCTCATGATCATCGCGTTACGTTAGGATTACCTGACATGAGGATTAGCAGAGATAAGTGCTGCTGTATGCATCTGTATGCATCTGCTCTGAACATTGTTGAAAAGTCAACCTGAATTATGTTGATGTAAATGTGTCACCAAAGTTAACTTATGTAGATGACAACACAGATTAGGTTGAAAATTAAACAAATCAGAAATGCTTTGCGCTGTATGGCATATGTATGTTATACATCATTTTATTAATCTTTTTATTATTGTATTTGTTGATAAAAGATTTCTATTTTGAATAACTGCTGTTCTTTTGAACTTTTTATTAGTCAAAGAATCCTGAAATCCTTGGTTCCAAAAAAAAAATATTAAGCAGCTAAATTGTTTCCAACATTGATAATAAATCAGCATATTAGAATGATTTCTGAAGGATCATGTGGCACTGGAGGTTGGAGTAAATCAGCTTTGCATCACAGACATAAATTATTTCATGGCACAATCGTTTTATGCGTATTTGGCGCCACCTATTGTTGTGGGTGTATTATTGACATGTCAAAGTCTAAACCCTGAAAATAAGGGTTTTTCAGATGTATTTCCAAGAAAAAAACATTGTCTTATATTCGGGTCAATACGGTATATTGTAGAAACTTAATTTTCTGTAAAGCTGCTTTGCAACGATTTGTATCGTGAAAAGCGCTATACAAATAAACTTGAATTGAATTGAATTGAATTGAATATAGTTTTTAAACATATATATATATATATATATATATATATATTTGATATATATATATCAAAACAGAAAACTATTTTAAATTGTAATAATATTTCACATTATCACAGTTATTTTTTATGTAAAGGGAACAGCTGCAAAAGCATTATAATTGTAAGATAGGTGGAAAATTCTGAAATGGTAAAGACCATAAAGGTTTTAGGGTTTCTCTTTCTCATTCTGTTTCTGTCTTGCATTCTCTTAGTTCTGGGTGTGAAGCTTGATCTTGAGGCATGGACAGACAAATTCAAGATCCTGGCGAGCAACCACACCAACAGCAACCGACAGAGCTCTCAAACGGTAAAATACACACCCTCTTCTATAAATGTATGCCTATACACAAGCTGCTCTAATACTGTTGCTTCTGTCTGACAGTGTGGACCCACCAGTGGCTGTGAAATGGACTGTGAAGCCAACAGTGATGTAAGAGACTCTTACTGCACTCAGATCAGTCAATACTGAGATCTATAGCACACATCCATACATTCACATCCATCCCTCTTTTCAGAGTTTGTCGATTGATCTAGTGAATTTCCATTAAAATGACTGATTAATGACGTGATGTGTTTACTTAAAGCCATCCGTCTTTCTTCGCAGGACTTGCTTTGCTATCTGATAGATGACGGCGGCTTCCTCGTCATGTCCAATCAGAAAGACTACTTGAATAAGGTCAGGACGTTCAACAGGAAAACAGTGATGTGAAAACAGACCGTTTTTGCTTCTGTTTTTCACTCTGTGCTCTTCCACTTCTGTCTGTAGATCGGGATGTTCTTCGGCGAGGTCGATGCCACCCTCTTTTACGCCCTCTATAACAACTCCTTCTACAAACGCAAGCAGTCTTACGACTATCAGTCGGTGTGTGACCCGGTGCCCAGCAGCAACACAGGGGCCGCCCCGCGAGGAGTGTTTGTGGTACGAGTAATGCCTACGCTTACTTGCATCCTAATAATACGATTTGAATCTCAATCGGACACCTCAATAAATCCAAATGAAATCTGATTGAAAGGGCTGGTATTGATTTTAAACGATACGTTAAATATGAAAATATTAGCTATGTAAACTTTTAACCCTGACTACTATTGTAATTGAATGCATAAACACTTTTTGCACGTGTGCAGTGCCAGGGTTTCTGCAGTTTTTCTGAAGCTAATTTAAGACCATGTAAAGAAACTGTAGGGAATTAATTAAAGGCAATGCAATATGTAAATCTAAATGTCTTTACTTTGCTAAAAAGCTTTTTCAACATATTTTGGATATCAGCTATTCTTATGCACTGTGCATGTGCATGCACTTATGTTTTGCCTGTGATGGATATAAATGCACATACAATTCATATTTGAATCATTGCATATAAACAGTACATTAGAAATCTGCAATTGGATTGGTTTACACAATGCTGTGTTATTGTTAAGTAAAATTACAACTATTAAAAGTCATTTTCATTCACTGAAATAAATAAAAGGTCATTTAAAATATTAATAATTACTATAATAGTATATAAATAATACTAAAATAACTGACTGAATTGGATTGAGGGATGAATAAATGGAAAGATGATAAAGAGATGTGTGTATGGGGTAGGTGTGTATTTGGACGGATGATGAACTGTGGCATGATCAAATGTCATGTGTTTCCTCTCAGCCTACTATTGCTGATGTGTTAAATGTTGCCTGGTGGACGTCAGCAGCTGCCTGGTGAGTCAATTATAATGACTGAGCTCAATGATGTAGTAGCTTTTAAACATGTGCAGACATAATGTGCTCACACTCAGGAGTGTGTGTGTGTGTTGTCCTCTATAGGTCACTGCTGCAACAGATGCTGTATGGGTTTGCCTATCAGAGCTGGTTCATGACAGGTGTGTGAGGTTTACTTCGATTTTAAAAGGTCATTGTTTAAGTAAATCAATAAGAAGACTAATCTAACGTGTGTGTGTGTGAATACAGATGAGGTGGATGCTGAAGGACTGGAGTCTAGAGCGACCAGCTGTGTGACCGTACAGACACAGTTTTACTTCAGTAACATCAGCAGCTCCTACAACATACTGCAGGACTGTGACAACTGCTCCAGGTCAGACCCACGGCAGTCATGCAGGCAGTATACATCACATATATACAGACTACAGGCTGTTTTTAATAATAATGTGTCTGTTTTACAGGTTAATTCATGCTAGGAGAATAAACAACACCAACCTGCTGTTTGTGGTGGCTGAAAAACTGTCCTGCGACTCCTGTGAAATAGAGAAACTGTCTCAGGTGGAGACAGAATGTATCCTTTGCCATAAACATGCATTTCTTGCATAGGTTTTAATTTGATGCAATGTACACTGCTGTTCAAAAGTTTGGGGATGGATGCATTTATTTGATCAAAAATACAAAACAACTTAGATGTGTACTAATATAATAACTGTTTTCTATTGTAATATATGTTAAAATGTAATTGAATTTTCAGCATCATTACTTCAGTCTCACATGATCTTCAGAAATCCTTCTAATATGCTGATTTGATGCTCAAGCAACATATCTGGATGCATTTATTTGATCAAAAATACAAAACAACTTAGATGTGTACTAATATAATAACTGTTTTCTATTGTAATATATGTTAAAATGTAATTGATTGCTGTGATCAAAGCTGAATTTTCAGCATCATTACTTCAGTCTCACATGATCTTCAGAAATCCTTCTAATATGCTGATTTGATGCTCAAGCAACATATTTTTTTATCAGTGCTTAAAACAGTTGTGCTGCTTCATATTTTTGTATAAACTGTGATAAATAGTTTTTTTTAGGATTTATTGATGAATAGAAAGTTCAAAAGAACAGCTTTTATTTGCAATAGGAACATTCTGTAACAATATAAATGGCTTTACTGTCACTTTCGATCAAAGTAATGCCTTCTTCCTGAACAAACATATAAGACATAAAAAACATACTAACCCCAAATTTGCTAAAAAGATGTTCCTTAATGCCCTCTGTTTCTCAGATAAAGAAACGAATACATGCGAGACAGTAGCCACAGCCCGGTATAGAAAAGGAACCACGAGCTGTTTCGACTACAGTGTTTTAGTAAGTACACATGCACATTTCCACTTGTTTATTCAAAGAAATATTCCGGAATATTTACAATTGAATGTCTATGGATGGCATAATGAGCTCTGTAAACTCCGCCCACAAGAATAACATCAGTAATGCATAACCACAACGTATATTTTTGACTGAAGAATAATTAGACTTAGAATATGTGCCTAAACAAATACGAGTTTCACAATTCTGCATTTAAACCCATCAGAACATTAATAGCGCATTAATAAACCAAAGCGTACGTTTCTCTGTCTTCCTTACAGGAGAACACATCAGACTGTGGGCGGGGTCACTCGTTCCGCCCCTCCCTCCTCACTTTACTCCTCCTTCAGCTCCTCCTCCTGTTTGTTCTGGCCCGCCCCTCTGTTTAACTCCATCCTCCTGTCCTCCTCTCCCTCCTTCTCGTCTCCTTAATTTCTCCTTTATCTCCCCGTTGCTCTAGTCATAAGTAATATAAAGGGACTTCCTCCTGCCCTTATACGGAAGCCCAGTCGTACTGCTTCATCCACTTAGCTTCACAGGTTGTTGCTTAGTGACCGTTGCAGAACATTGTCGTCTCCTGCCAATCAAGAGCATTTGTGGGAGGAGTTTAAAGTGTCTTTACGAAAACAGGAAGCTAGCGATGTGAACACCAACGGCCATCTTGGACCAACGAAGAAATGGTGGAAACTGACACGGACTGTTCCCTCCTGCCCTTGCGGCCGAAAGGGGGTCTGGTTTCGTTTGACTCCACCTCTAAAGGGGAAAGGTCATCCTCATCATCCTCATCTTCATCCTGTAACCCGTGTCGCGAGGCTACGGGGCGTTCTGACGCCGTCTAGCTTCCGGTAATAAGAAAATAACCGAATAAGAGCAGAACTTTAAGCGATTCCCAAAAAATATCAATAACAACATGTGAGTATTAAAAACATGCCTCCATATATTAGGGTATTTAACGAGAAAGAGAAGACGATAGATGATATTTATTCAATTATCTTTTGTTTATTTATGCACTATATCTACTTCTTGCCAAAACGAGACTTGTTGTGTGGTCTAATTTTTCTAGCCAAATTAGGAGGTAAGAAAACCACAGAAAAAGAAAGTAGAGAAATTAAAGAGGTATCACACCATTCCTTCATCAGTCACAAGGGCTTCATAGATTTATTATTTCTATTGATATCACAACCCTGATCCGATTAGGTTAGGCTTTTTATTTGTGTTTATTATTTTTATCACAAGGTAAACTATATGAATGCCTCAGTAATATAATATTTGCAGCTAATATGTAATAGCATGTGTGCATTTTTAAAGGACCAGTTCACCTAAAAATGTGTAATTTATTTTATTTCATTTATTTATTCCAAACCCATATGCTGTTAGTTTTTCACCAAATGAGAATTTTTTTAAGGATCAGGTTAGTGACCATGATTTCCAGCTCAAAAAAAAAAAGTTCCATAAAAGTCCATCAAAAGCAGTCTGTATTAGGTTTTCTAAAGTCATATGATAGTTTTGTGTGATGAATACACCAAAAGCTATCGTATGGCTTCGGAAGACTTGGACTATCGCATATAAATCATATGGACTACTTTTATTTCTCTTTTGGAGCATGAGGGGTCTCTGTGAAGTGTTATTGAATGGAACATATTTAGGTGAACTGTTCCTTTAAATAAGATGAGATGGGATAATGAAGAGATTTTTGATGGCTTGAAATGCAGTTTGAGTGTTTTTAGCGATGATATCTATTTGCAGTCTCTGTAATTCTGTGCTGTACAGTTTTTCACAATCTCAGAATGTCAATCATATATTGCATCTGATCACATCACAACACATGCTGTTTGTTTGCGCCATTATTTGCACTGATGGACTTGTCTGTGAATAGTAATAGTCACCATGATCCTAGTCAATATGATCATTCATGTAGAAGAGAAATGTTTTATTTTTCATATATACATAAGGGCCCAAACATATCTACTGTAGATATGTAGGCTGGATTAAATGTTCGATAACACATTGATGCAATTCAAGCATTTGCATCTGCTTGCATACTTGAATATGTTTCAGGCCTCGGTATCAGTCATGACATTATATCTTATGTTGAAATGTTAATAATGTGATGAAACTTAAGCAAAATCCCTTGTTTTGGGCCCTGCATCGACCTTGTTTTAGCTGTGCCTTGATGCACTTTTATATTGGACAGCTTCGCTATCAGTCAGTTTAGTGCAGGAAAAGTCTTTCATGGGCCTTAAAACTCACAGGTTGTGTTCGACATAGAGTACTATCATACTGCATACTATATTCTTCATACAATTTTTTTTTTAAATACTCATTAATATTCACTAATGAACATTTTTATGCTTTGTTCTGGTCACATTAATACAATATTTACCATGTTTAGCCTCGGCCAATTAAGACAATTTTTTATTTTACCAAAGTTTGTTTAAAAATGTCTGGTTAAATAATCACGTCAAGAGTGAAATAGTTGAGATAATCACAGTTGATATTGCTTCCGGTCATTCATCACATTGGAAATGGCAGGTCAAGTTGAGTTTATTGCATTGTGGGTTACTGTATTCAGTATTGCATGTATTGTAATGCATATTATGACAAATGTAGTTGCTCATCAACTATTCTATACATCTGGAAAACCCAGTATGGTTAGTATGCTATTCTGAACGCAGCCAGTGCCTCGAAACATCGTCACCTGACTGATATAAGGGAATGCAAATTTAGAGTATTATTGAGCCGCAGTGTTTGCCATAACCTTCAGTTATGACAAGCACCTTATGCATTTATTTTGTCAACAAACGGAGCTAAATCTGAACCTCTCTGACTGATTCTCAGTTGCACGTTTGGCATTTTAGTCACCATCACCTTCAGTGCTCCTTTAAAGCTCCCTGGCAAGACTTTTTAAAAATGGCCCCTCGTTTTTAGGATTGTCTTTGTAAGAGCTTCTCACGCATTCAATCCTTGCTACTGAGTTTTGTTAAAGTAGGTGTTGGGTTTGAACTGACTGCTCTACATAACCTCAGTCCATCTCTGGCTTCACAATTACTGCTGTAGTTTATTTGTCCGGTAAATAGAGCGAGAGTTTATTTGAGGTTTGCTGATGATTGAGGAGTTGAATCTGTGTTTGCCGTTATGTGAAATAACTGTGAAAATAGATGATCTTATGAGAAGTATTTTGAGAGTATTGTCAGTTGTTGGTGTTGAAGGAATGATCTGTGTCAAATGAATGTTACATATCTGTCTGTCTCGAGGCAAAATCTATTAAAGCCTGTTTTAGTCGCCTGTGCAGTTTTAAAAGACAGCACTTAACATGTTAAACATTCCCTCTATCTGTCTGTTTAAAGAGTTAGTTCACCCGAATTGTATCATTTATTCACCCTCATATCATTCCAGACCTGTATGACATTCTTTCATCTGTAGGAAACAAATGTATGGAAAGGACATCTCCATTTGTTTTATGAATGAAAGAAGCTCATACGACACAAGGGTAGAGTAAATAAGAATTCATTTTGGGTGAACTATTATTTATTTTCTGTCAGGATGTCATGTATTTTATACTCGCCTTATTTGAGAGGTGAAAATGCATGTGTGATGCTAGTGGAAACTAATCTTACGCCACTCGGTTTGTTTGTCATCCACCTTCAGAACTAATTGGTTATAGAGAAAATTAAAATATATATGTTAAGCTTCATTCAGTGGACTGTACATATCACTAATATTTGAACTTGAATGCAATCCTCACTCATCCTGACACTATCACATATGACTCCTGTTTATAACCCAGAATCCATCTACAGTATGAATATATATTTTAGACCCTACTGAGACATAGAAATGGAAAAACCCCATTTCTGAAATATAAGTGCAAGGTCATATGTGGTACTGTAATAAGACAAAAAACAAACAAAAAAACAAGTTTTAAAAAGACTGTTTAAGCTTCAGTATGATGTGCGAAGTTTAAGGGGATAGGTCACCCAAAAATAAAATATAATTTACTTACCCTCAAGTTTTTCCAAAACCAATAATAGGCAAATATAAGTGTTTTCATATAAACCATAAAACATATAGCAACCGGGGGCTTTCAGGCTCTTAAAAGGACATAAATGCTCAATAAAAATATCATAAAGCTTGTCCATATGTCTTGTGAACTATATTACAAATCACTGAGAAGAATTTAAGTTATTCATAAAAAAATGGTTCGTAATGACATGAGAGTGAGTAAATGATGACATAATCTTAATTTCTGGGTGAACTATCCCTCTATCTCACAATTTTAATGGTGAAACATGTTAAATGGCTAATGTGTACCTCTTTCTTTGCCTGATTATGGAAACAATCTGCAATTTTATTTCATATCAGGGCAAAGAGCGCTCCGAAAAGTGGAAATATGCCTTGTTCTTTATTCTGGTGAGTTGTTTTAAAACTTTGCCACACTTTTTTTTTTAATCATTCTTTTTAATTATATTTTTGGGGGAAAAGTGTGTAATTGTCTTAAAACTGGAACACTGTCGATGTACAGGGGCACTGAACTGCCCTAATTAGGGAAACGCATTTTGGCAAGACACTGCGATTAAATGATCATGAATGTGTCGGTCTTGTGTCACAATTCCAAGTACACTGTGGAACAAAAGTCCTTGTTTTTAAGTGGTCTGAAAGATTTGCTTTTGCCAAAAAAAAGAGAAAAAAAATAGTATTCAAAAAGAAAAGCTAAAAAGAGGAAGCAGCTTGCGCAAGGGGAGGGGCCTGATGTATAACCCGCCCACTGGGAGGAGTCATTAGCTCAGACCCTCCCCTAGCCCCTCCCCCTCCAAAGCAACATCATTGTAGGCGCGTTTCCATCAGTGAGACGTGTGTATGTGATTACGTAGTCTTTAGTCTGGTGCTCCGTGACAAATGTGTACAAAAAAATATATATTTAAAAAAAAAGCATACAAAGGAAACAATTTAACATGAGTGAGGTTTTAAAATGTATCAATGATTTAAAAAAAATAGAAACAGTACTGCTGATAATACTCATGAGTTGAGGTCTGAAATCATGTTGAGCGTTTTTCTTTCGTTCGTTTATTGGATTGTGTGTTGGGGGCTCAGTGCCTCGTCTCTGGGTCCATGTTGCTCCATTTTTTTGTACAGACAACAAAAAAAAAGAAAATTTGTAAAATATTGTGTCTGTGACTCCTTGTAAAATATTTTCAAATTGTTTATTACAGAGAATCAGTTATTAAATAATGTTCATATTTTTCACTTCAGTGCATTGTGTAGTGGTTATTTTTCTGATGCAATCAACATGTTATAGAGCAGGGGTGTCCGAACTCGGTCCTGGAGGGCCGGAGTCCTGCAGAGTTTAGCTCCAACCCCAATTAAACACACCTGAAGCAGCTAATCAAGCACTTATAGGCATACTAGGAACTTCCCGGCAGGTGTGTTGAGGCAAGTTGGAGCTAAACTCTGCAGGACACCGGCCCTCCAGGACTGAGTTTGGGCACCCCTGTTATAGAGGCTCATTAGAGATGCATAAACACGTAAATGTGATTCGAAGTCATTGGTCCCTATTTTCACACGTGTAGCATCATAATAATGTATTATATTATAAAAACCTTCTTAAAGTATATTCAATGATTCATTTCTATTTATCTCTTTTGAAAGCAAAAAATTACTATGATAAAGCTAAATAATAAAAAAGTTGAGAAAAAATACACTATATTGTCAAAGGTATATTGACAGGCAGCATATAAAAAAACACGAGAATATTGCATCCATTTCTGAATTAAAAAAGAAAATTCAAGATTTACTCCCTTTTATACATGATTTGTGTTACTGATTTTGAACAATTATTCCTTGCACACAATTTGAAAAAATGGCTCTATTGGTAAGAAACACCCATTTTTCACAGTCTAATCAGTTCCCAATGGATAAAATCAAGTCCCATCCTGTGATTTTCTCATTGACTATCCTCTTTCACTCAGATGTAGATAAATTGGGTTGCAAACAGCATTTCATGTAAACTTTGGGTCTTGAAAATGAAAAGCATTGCAAATAATAGCACAAAAAGCCAATTAATGCAGAGTTGCATAGAAAAAAGCTAGTGTTTTTGACATGATCAGATAAGTATGATATTAAACGTACTTCATATTGATCACTTATGTCATTAATGTTTAGATTAGTACACTTTTACACTATTAGGGTTTTTAACACGATCACAACAGCTGTAGGAAGTCCAGGACTGCCTTATGCCAGGTCTCTGGATCATCAAGAGAACAAGGATGCCCCACCCCCTTCATTACCACCACTTTGTGATTGGGCAGATTCTTCAGATTGCTTAGCGACGCTTCCCCGAGCTGAGTGTCCTGGTCTCCATAAACTATAAGAGCTGGAGTCTGTACAGGTACATAAGAATGAGCATCACTCATTTTTAGCACATTTTATAATAGATGGGTGTGTGTTTCTGTTTGTTCTCTGACGGACTCATTCCTGTCTCACCTGCACGCTGCTGTACTGCTCTGCTGTGAACTTCTCTGTGCAGATGGGAGCTACAGGGATGTAGGCCTTGACCTGCTCGGAGTGCTGGAAGAGGAACGGCAGCGAGTACATGCCGCTGAGAGACGGGCTGATGATCACCACGGGGCCGGTCTGCAGAGCCTCACACACCTGTCTGAGGAACACACCTGGAGCCAGCTGACCCACTGGAGCCGGGGCCGGAGCCGCCTTAGACTGACCCAAACCTGAGGGAGCAACGGCACGGACACAAACAAGCGGGTTTAGAAGGAAATCTGTTTTAGTGAAAGATAGGGAAAGTTCTCATATTATGCTGGTCCAAGTTATGAGCTTATGTATTGTGCTAAGATTGCAGTTAATGTTTGCCAGTTTGTTAAGAGTTGCTGAAATGGATCTATATAGTAGAAGAGATTTTTTTTAAATACTTTAATATAAAGGCTGTTAAATATTATCATAATTATTTATAATGGGTAAATTTAATTATAATAAATGTTATTTTACCATATTAACAATATGAATGAATAAAAGTAATATATTAAAATACTAACAAAAAGCACTATGGTATTACAACAGGTTTTGGCATGGTAAATTTATGGTAATTTTGGTAAAAACAAAATTAAAATATATAGCATTTTATTTTACATATGGAATAATACACTATAGTTTTTATAAACTATATTTTATATAGTTTAAAATATAATATTCTACATATTAAAGGCTATTACCGGCAGCCATATCACCCTGTAGCCCAAGACTGGTTGCCCACTGAAGCTAAGCAGGGCTGAGCCTGGTCAGTACCTGGATGGGAGACCTCCTGGGAAAACTAGGTTGCTGCTGGAAGAGGTGTTAGTGAGGCCAGCAGGGGGTGCTCACCCTGTGGTCTGTGTGGGTCCTAACGCCCCAGTGTAGTGACGGGGACACTATACTGTCAACAAGCACCGTCCTTCGGATGAGACGTTAAACCGAGGTCCTGACTCTCTGTGGTCATTAAAAAATCCTAGGATGTCTTTCGAAAAGAGTAGAGGTGTGACCTCGACATCCTGGCCAAATTTGCCCATTGGCCTCTGATCATCATGGCCTCCTAACAATCCCCATATCTACTGATTGGCTTCATCACTCTGTCTCCTCTCCACCAATAAGCTGGTGTGTGGTGGGCGTTCTGGTGCACTATGGCTGCCGTCGCATCATCCAGGTGGATGCTGCACACTGGTGGTGGATGAGGAGATACCCCCTGACAATGTAATCATACAAAAGAGTCTGGCTATATTCCATGCATGGTAATAATATGTAAATACCATGGCACATAATTATGGTAATTATCCAGTACTATGGCATTTTTTAAAGTACCATAGTATTACCATCTAATATATGCACTCTGTAGCGTGGTATGAGCGCAGTGTTTCTGAAGCACACCTGGCAGGTCGATGGCCACAGCTCGGTCCCCCGCGGCAGCTAAACTCTCCAGAGTCCCGATCCTCAGACAGTTCTCCGACGAGAACCGGATCCCGTGCAGCAGCAACACGCAGAGTCTGGCACCGCTCGACGGAAGCGCCTGTCGGTAGAACAGCGGCTGATCTCTGCAGATCTCCACCAGAACCGAGCCTTCAGACATGATGATACCAAACCAAACCTCTGGAGAAACACACAGGAGCAAAGTTCAAGAGCTAAACACGTTCGCGTTGATTTCTGCAGAGATATATAGAAAGTAGCTAAAGTTAGAATACGTTACAATATAAAGTAGCCTGTTCCACCAATTAATTTTGTTAAAGTTTAATAATTCACCTATGAACCGGAGTAATAGTCAGATCTTTTTGTACCAGAGTAAAGTGCTGCAGAGGTTTGAGTCTCAGAAGATTCTGTCAGTTTTACCAGAGACACACTGACCTCTAGCTCTGACAACTATTACAACCTCCATAACCGCGCCACAAAACAGTTTCCTCACTCACTGCCTGCCTGGTTCAGTGTTGCCAACTTAGCAATTTTGTTGCTAAATTGAGCTACTTTTCATATTGACATTATCAGAGTAGGGCACAGGGATGCTCACTTCCGCTTGGAATTTATGTAATAAAAAGTAGGCTAGTTATTTATTAGTAATAGTAATAGGAGTATTTAATTAACAAATAATGAACAAGTAATTTATTATTACCTCAAATTGTAAGTTATTAATAATAATAGGCTTTGTTATTATTATTGTTATATTCTTATTAGTTTGTTTTTGGCATATGTTTGAGGTTAAGAGTTGTTTGCTTTAGCCAAATTTATTGGGAAATGTCCTGTTCTATCAGGTCATCTGAGGAGTAAACACACACACACACACCCTTCATCAATTCTTCCAGTCAAAAAGAATCAAAGTCCTCAGATGAGCTCTGCTGTTGGAGTAAAGCAGCTCTTATACCATGACTCCACTCTTCTTTCTCACAGCTCTGCTGCTCTGGCCTGACACAGTTCATGGTAAGATCAATACTCTCATAATTAATGAGTTCTTATTTCACATGAAGTATTTTGATACATTTAATATTGTTGTGTTAATATTGTTGTGTTTTAAGGTGAATTGTTTTTAGACAGCCTAATTGATTAGGCTCCCAAACAGCCAGCAAACCTATGTTACTCCATTCTGCTCAAACACCACAATACTATAATAAAACTACACTCTAAAAAATGCTGGGTTAAATACAACCCAGTGCTGGGTAAAATAGGGACAAACCCAGCAAATGGGTTGTTTTGACCCAGCGGTTTGGTTAAATGTTTAACCCAACCTTCTGGGTAGTAACCCAACCGCTGGGTCAAAACAACCCAATTGCTGGGTTTGTCCCTATTTTACCCAGCACTGGGTTGTATTTAACCCAGCATTTTTTAGAGTGTATGGTTAGTATTATCCAACACTGCCATAAAACAAAATTACAGACCGAATATGGGTTAATTATTCATATTTCCCCATGAGCTGATTCGCTACAGTTTCCTAATCTTTAAGATCTTATAATAATATAAATATTATTTTACAACTACAGTGATATTTTGGCTGAAACTATGGTTGCCATATGGTGCACTCTAAAAAATGCTGGGTTAAATACAACCAAGTGCTGGGTAAAATAGGGACAAACCCAGCAATCGGGTTGTTTTGACCCAGCATTTTTAGAGTGTATGTTTTTAAAGAACAGACCAAGCTATATAAAGAAAGTTCACAATAAAAATGAGCTAGAGAGATTTATTGCAGCGGTTTTCTTGATATTTGAGTAACTCTTACAAACATTCCATGTGGAAAACATGGAATTACCATGGTAAATATCAGTTGCTATTGGACTCGCACCGTATTCTTGTCACATTTTATGTTATTAATGGCCCTTTTTCATCAATGCGTACAGGCACATATTCATATAGATGTTTAATGAATTTAAACATAAGCATGTGTGTACAGCTGTGGACTGCTTTCTGTGCCAGTTTCTGTGTACTGTGTAGTTATTTGGGCATCACTTCATGATCATGCCATGCCACTGGGAATATTGTGGAACAGATGTAGTTTACAGATCCAAAGGTCATGTGTGTTTAAGCCCCTCTAAGGACACGCACACACACACACACACACACACACAAGGAACGTTACAACATTTAAACCTGCACAAAAAGTTTGCTATTCACTAACAACATGCCAAAAAAGGTTACTTTATTTTTTTTGTAAACATGGTACTGTGGCATGTTTTGAACATGCACTGTAAACATTTTTCATGTCATTGTTTTCATCTAATAACTTCTGTCACAAAAAACTCCTGTCATTTCTTTTTGGTTTTGGGTGTTTCAACTTGATTTTCTTTATTACTAAATAAATCCAAAGTGGTCAAATGACTAGTGCATCTTTCTGATGTGTGTTTTCACAGCATTTCGCAGCGCACTGAATGATTTCCAGCGATCCGAGGGGAGAGAGCTGGTCCTGAAATCCTGGAACGTCAACCGTCTGACTGAATTTCCAGGAATCACTTTGGAGGATTGTGCTAAACGCTGCACAGAGAGTCCAGAATGCAGGTCTCATATCCCCACTTCCCTGTCCCAGCATGCGCTGCATGTATCAGCTTTACACCCAAAATGTAATTCTCTTTGTGGTTGAATGATTAAAAAGGCATAAGTTGCCTTTTTTTTTTACAAACAGTTTCATTTGTTTAGTACTTATTTCCTTATTTTGTCTGTAAATGTGAGTAAGAAGTGTACTTTAGCATATATACTATATAAGAACTATATACTTTTAAATAATATAGTAAAGTGCAAACAAAATCTAATGTTTTCAGACATTAGAATTAAAATATATTGCTTATTGTTATATGTGGTAAGAGTTTATTTTAAGGACCAATTCTCACTATTAACCAACATGCATATTACTAGCATATTGGCTGTTTATTATGCAATGTTTATTATTATTATGCAAGCCGAGAGAGAGAGATTGGTTGTTTATTAGTACATCTTAAGCACATATTAATGCCTTGTTCTGCATGAGCATATTTTATATCCCTTAATCATAACCCATACCTAAACTTAACTGCCTTAATAACTATTAATAAGCTGCAAATTAATTTATTAATAAAAAATTGTCAATGATAGTTAGTTAATAGTAAGAATTGGACCTTAAAATAAAAATAAATAAACATTTATTTTAAATGCAATTAGTTCAACTTAGCTTTTTTGACTTTATATGTAATTTTGTCATTACTGCTATTGTCTTTTGCAATTTTGTACATTTAAAATGTTAACTTTAAATCTAATATCAAATAACACACTACAGTTAAAATTACAATCAAATCAACTCATTAAAATAAGTGTACTTCCTTAAAGCATGACAAAGTTTATTAAAACATAATGATTTAAAATGAATTTTAAAGCAAGACTTTTAATTTGGCATTATTACAAAGGTCACTTTTTAAAAAGTGCTTTAAGAAACAGTCATGAGATTGTCTGCTTTTAAGCACACTTAAATGGCCTTTTATTTCATTAATATTATCAGCAAGTGCAAATCATTTAAAAACACACTTTAAAATATATATTTTAAGATTTACAGCACATTACAAGTCCACATTGAATACACTTAAGCATGTTTCTTTTTCATAAGGGAATAGAAAATGTATTTCTGATGTATTTTTGAACTTTCCAGAGCTTTTAATTATGAGTTTCGTCCATCTTTGGTGTGTAAACATCTGCCCTGGGTGGGCGACGGAGACAATGCAGACGTCAAGAGAAACGTGAACTGTGACCTTTATGAGATGAAAGGTGACAAATTGATTCTCAAAATGTTTTTCAGTAGATTTTGAAAGTATTAGACCGTTTGAAAGATTCATCAGCCATTAAAAACCCATATCGCCTAAGCACCACTTGATATAAGTGCCACATGTTCATATTGTTCTCCTGTACTCAGTCTATGTAAGGAAGTGCATTGTGGGTAAAGGAGAAGACTATCGAGGGAAAGTGTCGACGACTAAGAGTGGACGAACGTGTCAACAGTGGTGGTCCAAATTCCCTCATGATCACAGGTATGAGATCAGACATGGCATATAGTATGTTGCACAAACTTTATGTAAAATATCTGTATGTGAAGTATGTTTTTGAATTATTATTTAACTTTAACATAGCAATACTTACTAAATAATTTCCTTTGTATGGAGTCCTGTGTATTAAGAACGTGAACAGGGTCAGTTTCATATTGACAAAAGCAAATATATTAGCAGTTTTTGTTAAACATGATGTGATTGCATTCAACATCCCATTTAAATGTTTGGAATTGGTAAGATGTTTTTGAAGGAAGTCTCTTATGCTCACCCAGGCTGTACTGATTTGATCAGAAATGTCAGTAATATTGTGAAATATTATTATATTGTGATATATTTCAAAATGTAATTTATTCCTGTGATCCGCAGCTGAATTTTCAGCATCATTACTCCAGTCTTCAGTGTCACGTGATCCTTCAGAAATCATTCAAATATGCTAATTTGCTTCTCAAGAAACATTTCTTATTGTTATCAATGTTGAAAACAAGTTGTGCTGCTTCATATTTGTGTGGAATCTAATGCATTTTTTCAGGATCCTTTGAAGAATAGAAAGTTCAGATAAACAGCATTTATTTGAAAATGTCACTTTTGATCAATTTAATGCATCCTTGTTGAATAAACAGTAGTGTATTTATTTTACTTTAAGATCCTTTTAATGGCTGAATGTACAACTGCGATATTAGAAAGATGTCACCACTGTTTGGAATAGATGGACTCCGTCTGCTACTAATGGCCTGGAGCTCAACTATTGTCGTAATCCGGACGGCGACCGCATCGGACCCTGGTGTTACACCACTGACCCTGAACGCAGATACGAGAGCTGCGACATTCCCCAGTGCAAAGACGGTAGGACGGCCAGTTACACATGTTTGCACTGCAGTGGTCATAAGCGGTTTGTTCTGAGCAGATGTTTGTATGTTTCTCCTTTAGAGGTGTGCATCACTTGTAATGGAGAAGACTACAGAGGTCAGGTGGATCACACAGTGAGCGGGAAAGAGTGTCAGAGATGGGACCAGCAGTATCCGCATCAACACATCTACCAGCCAGAGAAGTAAATATGACATAACCATGTACCAAAGCACTGAAATCAGAATATAAGCGCAGTGGATATCAATATATCAGCGTTTCTGTATCTGCGCTCGAATGCTGCAGTATGGCAATGCATTTTAATCATGTGGTGTTGCAGTGATTTTTAGCAGATGCTGATATAATTATGTAAAATAACCAGGTATCCTGATAAAAGTTTGGATGATAATTATTGCCGTAACCCGGATGCGTCTCCGGTGCCCTGGTGCTACACCACTGACCCGACGATGGAGAGAGAGAGCTGTGATATACGCAAGTGCCGTGAGTATTTCTGCTCCTTTGCAACAAGGATATGATATTTCATTTCAGGGTATTTTAGATGTTTTAGGTTTTTTGTAATTGTATGACTTTTGTTAATCACTTTGTTCTGGCCATGAAGATAGCCTTGCTGCTGACAAGGTGTAAAAAAAATAACTAATGAATTAATTGTATGCTTTTATGAGCCTCTAAAACTAAATAGGCACTGGTAAAACAACCATACTATAGTAAAATGCTATCAATACAGAAGAAGTTACAGGTCTGTGAGAGCCAGAAATCTTGCTTGTTTGTAGGTGACCAAATACTTATTTTACCGAGGAATTTACCAATTAATTCTTTAAAAATCCTACAATGTGATTTTCTGGATTTTTTTTTCTCATTTTGTCTCTCATAGTTGAGGTATACCTATGATGAAAATTACAGGCCTCTCTCATCTTTTTAAGTGGGAGAATTTGCACAATTGGTGGCTGACTAAATACTTTTTTGCCCCACTGTATGTTGCTTGCATATAGGTTTTTTTTTTTTTAATGGTCTTCATGCATTATGCATTGAACAAAACATGCATTTTATAACCACTGTTATTTTAGTATAATTACTATAGTAATATAATATTAATATTTTTGAATCAGTTGTTATTGTTATATATTTAATCTGGTTTAATTTTAGTTAAAGTTTTTGTTGTGTGTGTTTGTCATTTCGAGCAGTTTTTTATGTTTGTAGAATCGCTATTACTTTTTATTTCAGTTTTAGTTTCATAGTTTTTGTTTAGCACATCAAGTTAAACTAAATCAAGTTAAGAAATGTTATTTTTGCAGTACATCTATTCCAGAGGCATTTCTGAAACATTATTTTAAAGTCAAAGATTATAGAGACACACAGCAGAGAGTAAACTGAAGAAAAACTTCAAAAAAGAACTTCTAAGTCCATTTATGATTCAATGTCAACTTTAAAATGCTCGCACAACACTAATAACCTTTAACAGTCATTTGCATTCTGTTAGCAGTGCATGAATTTCAATCTCCATGCAAATCGTTTGGATTATTATTCATTCATTCTGTTTAAAGGACACAGATCTTCATCTTCCTGGGGACATTGCTGTCATTTCCAATCGCGTCAGTGCTGTTCAAAAAGACAACTATATAATTGAAAGTCAGAAACTCGCATATGGTGTTCTGTTTGAGAGCACAATGTTAATAACAGTTTATTGCATTGGGTTCACAAGACAGATGACAATATTATTCTTTATGAATATGCAATGATTGATCCGTCAGGAGCTGGTATGACATTCACACAGTTGAGTTTCCAGTTGCTGGAATCTATTATTTTCTGTCATTGACACATGATTGGACAACAAATTACAGCAAATTCTGTCCAATATACAGCCATATTTACAACTAGTTACATCTCTTCATGTGATGAAAATGATCAGTCAATGAGTTGTCTTTAGTGTCTTAAATGTTTCTCCTACATGAATTTCTTCCTCTTTAACTCGCCTTCTTTCTTTTCCGTCCTATAGCTGAGTCTCCCAAGCGCCGTTTTCGCTCCGGCTACACCACTAATCGTTTCCGGGGTCGTGGAGAAGATTACAGGGGCAAAGTCAACGAAACAACCTCTGGAATCCCCTGTCAGCGCTGGGACGCCCAGAAACCCCACGAACACCCTTTTTCCCCCAAAACCTACGAGTGCAAGTGAGTTAAAGGAATAGTTTGCACAGAAATTAAAATTAGCCGGAAATTTGTACTTACTCAGGCCATCCAAGATGTAGATGAGTTTGTTTCTTCATCAGAACAGATTTGGAGAAATGTAGCATTCCATCACTTGCTCAAAAAAGGGTCCTCTGCAGTGAATGGGTGCCGTCAGAATGAGAGTCCAAACAGCTGATAAAAACATCAGGATAATCCACACCACTCCAGTCCATCATATAGGAAGTGTTATTACGGATTATGGACTCGTATTTTGGCTAGAAGCAACAGTTTAAACATCTTAATGATGGATTTGTTTCTTACAAACTCCAGTTATTCACAAGATGTTAATTGATGTACTGGCGTGGTATGGATTATTGTGATGTTTTTATCAGCTGTTTGGACTCTCATTCTGACGGCTCCCATTCACTGCAGAGTGATGTAATGCTACATTTCTCCAGATCTGTTCTGATAAAGAAACAAACTTCATCAGAGCTGTATAAATTGGTTGATTGTGACTCTCTGTCTTTCCACCTTTAGGGGTCTGGAGGAGAACTACTGCCGTAACCCGGACGGTTCAGAGGCGCCCTGGTGTTTCACGTCTCTCTCTGAGATGAGGACAGCTCTCTGCCTGCAGATCAAACGCTGTGCTGATGACATTGAGGCTGAAGGTACAGTTGCGCCCGCTAGTGATTAAAAACATCAACTACAGTTTCATTTTTAAAGACATTTTGACTGTGTGTTGTCTTTGTGGGAAGAAAAATCAATGCACACTTCATGTGTACTTAATATGCATATTGTATATACACTACCATTCAAAATTTGGGGTCACAGAGCATTTCAAATAAATGCTGTCCTTTTGAACTTTCTTCTTTCTTCTTCTTCTTTGAAATGTATCAAGGAATACTGAAGAAAATGTATTACCATTTCCACAAAAATATGAATCAGCAAAATCAGAAATGTTTCTTGAGCAGCAAATCAAAGGATCGTGTGACACTGAAGACTGGAGTAATGATGCTGAATATTCAGCTTTGCATCCCAGGAATAAATTACATTTTACAATATATTCACATAGAAAACATTTCACAATATTGCCATTTTTACTGTATTTTTGATCAAATAAATGCAGCCTTGGTGAGCAAAAGAGACATCTTTCAAAAGCATTAAAAATCTTACTGACCCTGAAATTGTAAATGGCGGTTTAAATAACCAGGTTTTCTTCTCCTTAAACTAGATTGCTATAATGAAATCGGCAAAAACTATCGGGGTGTTGTCCGCAAGACACGTAAAGGTATTCTCTGCCAGAAATGGAGCGTCAATACACCTCACAAAACCAAGTAAGAATAAAATCCCATTCTTGTTGGTCTCATTTAAAGTGGATCTAAAGTATACCTGCAAGGGAATTTATGCACATCTATTTGCAGGATAAACCCCAAAACACACCCAGAAGCCAACCTGACTGACAACTACTGCAGAAACCCTGACGGAGACCATCACGGGCCCTGGTGCTACACCACTGACCCCAAGACTGAGTTCGACTACTGTGCCATCAAGCAGTGTGGTGAAGCATCATGTCTATAGACTTATAGAATAGTCTTATTTAATAATACTAATTAAATCATTTATAATACACGTATTATAAACAATTAATGGTAATATATTTAAAACAAATATCATTACTGATTAATTAAACTATATTTTTGTACTTCTATGTGTTAAAATAGCTGGAGAGAAAGTGCCAATCATCGGGCCAACAAGTAAGTCAAAAACAACATACAGTGAACAATGCAGACTCTGATGTGCACGACTGTGCTTCTGACTTGCCCTCCACTGTGTGTAAAAAGCGGAGGTTGTGTTTAACGAGTGTGGGAAGCGGGACGACCGGACTGTGAAGAGCAGGTTAAGAATAGTGGGCGGCACACCTGGAAACTCTCCCTGGACCGTCAGCCTTCGAGACCGGTTAGTCGTACTATAATCCGTCCAAATTATGTCACTTTAAAACAGTGTTTCTTGTTGACAAATATATTTGCGGCCACTGCATGTCTTCTCAGGAAAGGAAATCACTTCTGTGGAGGTTCTCTGGTCAATTCCAAATGGGTGATCAGCACTAAACAATGCTTCTCATCCTGGTACCTCAACCTTCTTCAGTGATTAATGTTCAGAGTTGGACAGTTAAGGGTGTTTTATTAAATATGCACATGCTTGTTGGTGAATGTATGCAGTTATGTGGACCTCACGGGATACAGTGCTACGATGGGCACCTTGTTCCGTGATCCAAAGGAAGATGAACCGGACAGACAAACCATTCCTCTCACTAAGATCGTCTGTGGTCCTTCTGAATCCCACCTGGTCATGCTTCAGCTAGAAACGTACTTCATATCACACACAAACACAGCAATTTACAACATGCTTTGGTTCTACACTCTTAAAAATAAAGGAAGAGGTTTTCGATGCCATAGAAGAACCAGTTTTGGTTCCACAAAGAACCTTTTTCATAGTATGAAGAACATTTAAAAAAAAAAATTTTTTAACTTTTTTGCACTATAAAGAACCTCGGAAAGGTTTCATGGGAGTTAAAGTTTCTTCTTGGAACCATCAGTGCCAAATAAACAACCTTTATTTTTTAGAGTGTGCAGCATTCTTTGGATGCCATTCTTTAAAAGTGTCTTGACTCCAAATTGGCCCTCTAATAAACACATATCTGGCTCTTCTCCTGCAGTCCTACTCAGTTTAATGAGCGCGTGTCTCAAATATGTCTGCCTCCTGAGCGCTACATCGTTCCAGAGGGAACCATCTGTGAAATCGCTGGTTGGGGAGAAACAAAAGGTGATACGCTAATCTGTTTTATCTATAATACCTCCTATTATACACTATTGTTCAAAAGTTTGGGTTCCGAATTGGTTTATTTTTTTAAAGAAATTAATGCTTTTATTCCTCAAGGATGCATTAAATTAATCAAAAGTGACAGTAAAGACATTTTGTGTCTTGAGCAGCAAATCAGCATATTATTATGATTTCTGAAGGATCATGTGACACTGAAGACTGGAGTGATGATGCTGAAAATTCAACTTTGATCACATGGATAAATTACTGTTTACAATATATTCAAACACAAAAAACTGTTTTTACTGTATTTTTAATCAGCCTCTGTGAGCATAAGAGACTTGTTATTTGGGTTTCCAAGTTGGAAACACATCTTGTCGCACTTCTCTTAGTATGAAGCTGGAAATTTCTACATTGAATATAACACATTATTACCATCCATCATATATAACTGGATATGATTTTTTTTGTAAAGCAGCATCTGGTTAGATGTAAAAGTTGAATGCTAAAAAAACTCTGCAGTAACATTCAGCATTCCCTCTTTGCACATATTTTCTGTTCTCCATCCATCGTTTCATCCTCTTTCGCTTCCCCTCACTGATCCTCTCTGCTTCTCTCTCTCAGGAAAGGGGGATGAGACTGTACTGAATGTGGCTCAGATGCCTGTACTGAGCAATAAAGACTGTAACCCATATTTCAAGGGCCGTGTCCGTGAGAATGAGATTTGCACTATGCCATTCGTGGCCGGAGTTGGCGCCTGTGAGGTAGATGTGTAAACTGTTTGTTTGTTCTCCGTCCGTTTTAACACCATATATGTTATGAATCACTAATAAAAGTATTGCTATGGATAATTTGAAAGAAAAATAAGAGTTTATTATGTTCTGACACAAAAAGCAATACTAAGTTCAAATAATAAAATGCAAGTAACTTTATAATAAATCAAAGTTAGTACATAAATAAGCTTTTAAAAAGAAGGTTGTGGATGTCAAACGCTTTGTGTTCAACCATAGTGTATACTCTTTTATACACTGTAAAAAAAAAAAAAAATTTAATTGTAAAAAGATCGTTGGAGTATGCTCATCTTTTAATTTTAAGCATTTTTGTATGAAAAACTATTTTGGTTGGGTTCATCCATCTTTTGGTAGAAAATTTGATTTAATCCTTTAATTTGAGTTTTTTTGAGTTTTTTATGATAAACAATTTTGGTTGGTGTGCAAAATCTGGTTCCTGAAGTAAAACTAGATAGCCACTGATCTAGACATTGCTTAGCTTGCAGAACGCTTGCAAAAGCTTTTAGAGCTTCAAACATTTCCTTTCTATGCGTTTGTGCGGCTACGCTAGTTTTAAGTTCTGTTTTTGCAATAGATGTAAGTGGGGATTGTGAAATGAGTAAGACGTGCTGGGTGCAGGTGCGATGTAACGTTCTTTTTTTTTCTTTCTCGCTCTTCCAGAGAGACTATGGGGGCCCTCTGGCCTGTCAGAACAGTGACTGTTGGGTTCTAGAGGGAGTCATCATACCAATGCGCCGCTGCGGACACGCCGGCCAACCAAACATCTTCATCCGTGTGTCTTTTTATGTGGATTGGATCAAGAAGGTCATGGAGATGACCTGACGACAGAAAAACGTACATTGTAACATGTGACAGCACGTCTTTTAGCATACGTTTCAAACTCCTCAATCTTCTATAAGCTATAAATATATTAAGTACTTGGAATGATATATACGTAAAAAAAATACTGTTTTATAAAATTATGTATGCTTTTTTGTAACATTCTGTATTGGGGTTTAATTTACATAATATGTATGCTTTCATTTGTGAAATATATAGATATACAGGTGCACATATATTTACACTAAACCTGAAATCAGTCTGAGCTATATAGAATTTTGTATATTTTATTATTAATAAAGTATTCAAAATTCTGTTTTTACTCTTCAACATTCTTTTAATATGTCCCATATTACATCATGTAAAACATGATAGAACCATAGTTTGCATGTATATATATTTCGTGGGAATAATATCATGGTACTATGATGGTTTTTTGGACATGAACCATGGTATTCTTGGACATACCATATAAGTATGGCTACTTGATTTTAAGTACCACGATATATCAAAACAACAAAACTACCACCACGATATACCAAAACAACAAGTCGTGGCCTAATGGTTAGAGAGTCAAACTCATAACCCAAGATTGTGGGTTTGAGTCTCGTACCGGCAGGGGAGTTGAATGTACAGCGCTCTCTCTTTGGATGGGTTAAATGCAGAGCACTAATTCCCAGTATGGGTCACCATACTTGGCCACATATCACTTTACTTCATAGTAATACCATGGTACTTTTGGGTACTTTTGCTATAGCTTTCTTATTATTCTGCTAGTGACTAATTTTGTTTTCATGAAATGCTTATTTAGGATAAGAAAAAAAAACCTGATTACTCATTCCTTGACGTTTTTACTAATATTTGTCACTGAGGCAGCAGATATAACCTAATAATATCCTAGTAAACTGCCCGTCATTTATGTGATTGCTTCATTGCTAACACGTCGGTTGTTTAGCACCTGCATATGGAAGGCGGATGGGGCCAAAAGTCTTTAAACAGAACGTGTGAAATTTGACCGCGTCAACACGCACAAACGGGAAACTATTCGCTGAGTTTCGGTTCATTTTTGTGACGAAGCCTTGAATATATATTTTTGTTTATTCATGTTATCTGGAAACAGCCTACACAACAAAGCTGCAGAAATCTTGTGTGTAAGCTTGCTCGCCTGCCGCATCTCTCCTATTGCAAATAAGCTTTAAGGGTTGTCGGGTACATGGTGTTAGTACAGAAGATGGAGGATGAAATGGGAGTTTCAAGGACGCTCACACATTCTAAACAAATAGTAAAGCATAATAAAAAATTTTACCCATGAAAAAAAAAAAGAAAAATCTTGCTTAAATTCTGTTCAAATGACCATTAATCGTATGGAGTAAGAGTAATAACTATCAAAACTATCAACAGAAAATAAACAACAAAATGTATTAATTTACTAGCTACAACACTAATTAATGACCATAAACTAAAGAAATATGAGGGTAAAAAAATATTACACGTTCAAAATTGCCACCTTAACACAGCCAAAATGTGTGCATTGAGAAGCACTTTCAATTTTGTCATCTTAATGCGGTCAAACTGAGCGACTTTACACGAACGCGGCAAAAACTGATGCCTTAACACGGCCAAAATGTGCATGTCTATATGTACAGAAGAAACGCGTTCAAAATTGCCACGTTAACGCGGGCAAATTGTGCGTGTTGACCCGGTCAAATTTCACGTGTTCCGTTAAAGACTTTTGGCCCCGTCCGCCTTCCATACCTGCCTTTTAAAAAAGTGTATATGGGCATCATACATGACTCTTGTACTTGGTAGGCGATGCCTCAGACTTTGCAAACCAATCAGAATAGGCGCCTACGCGACAAGAATCCAAAATGCCACTGCAAGATTAATCTTTAATGAGCCGAAAAGAACGCATGTCACACCTCTGTTCATCAATTTGCACTGGCTACCAGTAGCTGCTCACATTAAATTCAAGGCATTAATGTTTGCCTACAAAACCACCACTGGCTCGGCACCCATTTACCTAAATTCATTACTTCAGAGTTATGTGCCCTCTAAAAGCTTGCGTTCTGCAAGTGAACGACGCATTATTGTGCCATCTCAAAGAGGCACAAAATCACTTTCACAGACTTTTTCATTAACTGTTCCCTCCTGGTGGAATGACCTGCCCAACTCAATCCCAGCAGCTGAGTCCTAAAAACACATCTGTTCCACCTTTATTTGACCCTCTAACTCTAACACTTTCTATTCTATTTTAATTCTATGTTATCTATATTTATCTTCTTTTTTTATTTTATAAAAAAAAAAAATACACCAGCTTTCTATTTTTTCTATTCTATCTACTTGTTTTTCTTTGTGTGTTTGTGTGTATATGTGTGTGTGTGTGTATAATATACACCTTGCTACGTGTACTGCGTTAGGCTAACCGAGACTTGTCATTTGCACTTACATATTGTTGCTCTTTTGTTAGTTTTGACTGCTTTTATTGTCCTCATTTGTAAGTCACTTTGGATAAAAGCGTCTGCTAAATGACTAAATGTAATGTAAATGTAAGAAAACGCGAACTCGCCCAACCTGAAGTCAGCAACCAGTCAACAGGATGAGCAAAATGGGGCGTGGCGCTTCAGCTCTGCAGAGCTGAGAAGAATGATTGACGTGAGGATCTGCGTAAAAGGAGGCGGGGCCAGAAACGATGTCAATCATGTTATGTTGATGTACTCTGCACACGCGAAGCCGCTGCTCCAGGTGAACGTGCTCTCCAGTGCTGAGGACAACGCAAGTAAAGTGGTCTGCCCGAGGTATTTACAACTTACGACATTGTTTTTATTACAAAACAATTTAGTTTATGCTACAGTTGTCTTGTTATTAGTACTGTGAGAGAGGCATCTGATGATATCACTCTCTGGATATGCAGATTTCATGTCAGTGAAGCAAAAGAAGTTTTGATATATTGCATGTTACATGTTTGAGAAATACGATTTGGACAAGTATTCTTTTTGGTACTTTTAAATAGACAAATACTAAAGAATACTAATACTTGATACAACATACTATTAATTCTTATTCTTGAAAGTACCTTGTGTTACCATGTAAATACCATGGTACATAATGTTTCAGTACTATGGTATATACAAAGTATATCTGATACTATCACTGTAACATGGTACCGCTACAGTACATTTTGCAAGACAAGTGTATCAGAAGGTATTTTATGGTACTTTCATATATACCATCATGGTATACCAAAATATACCATACCATATTGATATACCATGGTATTTACATAGAACTTAAAATAATACTAAATTACCATGTGGTATGTCCAAAACTATACTACCATGGTATCTTGTCCACAAAAACATGGTAATGCCATTGTACTTGTAGTTACTTGTAGTCATTTTAGCTCTGTTTTTGTGTTAATCACTGACGTTTTTCTCTTCTGTGGCTGTTGAGGTTGTTTTTATAGTGTCTTTAATAATGTTTTGTTTCTCCCTGTTTAAATGTTGCTAGGGCTGTGTTTACATCCTCAGGACACCACAAGCGCGCTCGTTTCGCTCTGTAGTTCACGACCGCCAGCTACATTTTTCTGTAGGTCTGAAAATATGTGAAGAATGTGGGCTGTCGTAATTGCCCACCATATGGAAAAAGAGCATAAAGCCACTAAAAAACACTCACTGAATAGCTTGTTTGCCATTACCTTATTTAAATTTTAATTTCATATGATTATTATTTTAATTACATTTTATTTATTTTTCTTGTGTTCACTTCTTTTAGGTATCATTGTACTTCGATATACACCATAGTACTAAAATTCTTGTAGCATGGTATTTACCTAGTACTCTGTGGTGCTTCCAAGAATGCCAAAGTGTTACCTTGATAAACCACATGACAAAGCTATACTGTTTGGTACTTTTTTGTAAAATGTTGCAATACTATGGTGCGTTTGGATACTTATTTTGTTGGTGCTGACTGGTACAAAAAGTACCTCATTACCCCAAAATATATGTGGAAAATCCCTGCTTTTTGTAATATACCATAATGGGAATGAAGTACCTTCCATTGACTTTTAAATCGCATTGCATATGAAAATGCTAATTAAACGGTACAATAATTAATATTGCAGCATGTATAGCTTATTCGTTGTACTTATTAATTAGCAGCCACTGAGACATAGTTTATGGCGTAGAGCGGTTAGTTATATATGCACGAGAGGAACATGGAAAGTTATGTTTTATGTGAATAGATGCCATTGAACAGGCTCCTAGAAGATCCTTCTCTGCCAGCAGGGGTTAAATAAGCTGTCATTGATGAAATTCATGTGTATATACATTCACGGCCAGTAAATTACATATCATATGAACATGCAGCAGTAGGACCGAAGAGTCTGCTGTGAATACTTGTGCCACTTTTAGACACTAGAAATTACTCTTATGTTTTCTTTGGATTATAGCCTCATGATATATATATACATATATAGAGAGAGAGAGACTTCATTTCTGTGGAATATTCACACACCCCAAGTTGTTACTGTTAAAATTATGACTAATGTCTGTGTCATTGTAGGAATGAGATAATGTCAGAACAGCAGTGACTGTTGAAGATGAGAAGTTAATTATGAGAACGAGATTTTTGGTCAAATATAAGACTGATGAGGACGTAACGCAAGTTGAGGTGTGGTTTGTGTTGAGTTAAACCCATCACGCCTCAAACCACAGTGATTTTTAATCAGCTTAACTGTTTTTAAGTTCGTAAGTATTTGTGTGTTTTCAATTTTAGATGCATTCATATGCAAAAAGTATTGAGTAAAATATGTATGCATAATTGAGATTAAACTATAATTGACCTACATGCAGTAGCTGTGCTGGTTCCATGTCTTTCGTATCACTCCTCGCTCTTTCCTCTCACATGAAAAAATTATTTTAGCACAAATCAATGTTTCTTATCTATTTGGTATGAAGCCATGTTATAAGTCGGATAATGTGCAGTCAGCTGGTCATTATCGCAAAATAAAGAGCTCTCTATTATATTTTGTGATTTAAGGCATATTGTTGGCTTTTACACTGATGTAAAGCACTTTCTTTTCCACATTCATCTTGTTCAGGTTGTGTGTGTCCATGCATGCTTGAGAAGGTTTGGGATCAGGATGGACGTGGAGGAGACCGGAGCAGGTCCGGTGGAGACAGCGGCCCCAGAGGAGGAGGCACCAGCTCCCAAACGCGGGAGAGGACGACCCCGCAAACCACAACAGGTCAGAGAGGTGCAATGATGGAGATAGACAGACAGACAGACAGACAGACAGATAGATAGATAGATAGATAGAGTTCTTTTCGCAAAAGGAAATAAATTGAATAAAACCAAGTGAACTGAATCCCTCAGGAGCCTGTTGAAGCTTCTGCTCCCAGGAGGCCGAGAGGAAGGCCAAGAGGCAGTAAAAATAAAGGCCAGCGGGTCACAGCCAAAGTAAGAGAACTTACTGGAGAGCACTTAAACTTGAGCTGAATGATGCTTGTTCAGATACATAACACTCTCTCATTCCTTCATCTGTTTTTGGATGCAGGTAGAGCCACCTAGAGAACGGAGACCACGAGGTAGACCAAGAAAATGGGTGAGAATCACACACCCTTTCCTTTAAACTCTGCAGCATAGTTAAATGAGCAGCTGATAAACTCAAATATAACAGAATTTACATGGAATAAAAATACATTTAAATATATTAAAACATATATGACCTGAAAATGATAATAAATGAACAGTTTCTGCAGCTTAGCTTTCGTAAATGGTCTAGTAGAGTATATCTTAATTGTTCATTACTCTTTCAAAAGAGTAAACAAAATACTTTTTTCTATTTTATATCCCTTTTAAATATGGAATCAAACATTACTATATTTACTTGATTGGATATTCCTGGGTTTATTGTTAAATGCATATTAAATGCATATTCTTTTTTCTCTCACATTCTTTGTCTCTTTAATTCATAGCCCCAGAAGACCGTTCGTCAAGAAGAACAGCAGGTACAAAAACATGTAACATTTAATAAGTCCATATCATTTCCAGTATACACTTTTATTATTTCCACAGTCAAAATATTTTTAAATGAATAAATATAGAGTCTCTTTGATATTTCAAAAGTTTGGGTCAGTGAGATTTAAAAAAAAAAAATAAATAAATAAATGCTCACAAAGGCTGCAATTATTTAATCAAAATCCAGTAAAAACAGTAATATTTGTGAAATATAGTTATGATTTAATTATTAACTAAATTGTTCTATATATTTTCAAATGTAATTTATTCCTGTGATTCAAAGCTGAATTTTCAGCATCATCAGTCTTCAGTCTCACATGATCCTTCAGAAATCATTCTCGTATGCTGATTTGTTAATATTATAAACCAGTTGTGATATTTTGTGATATTGCTTCATATTTTTGTGAAAATTGAGATGAAAAAATTTCAGGACTCTTTGATGAATAGACAGTTAAAAAAACAGCATTTATTTGAAAGAGAAATCTTTTGGTTTATCTTTTGTAAACTTAAAGGGATAGTTCACCCAAAAATGAAAATTCTGTCATAATTTACTCACCCTCATGTCGTTCCAAACCTGTATGAGTTGCTTTCTTATATTGAACACAAAAGAAGATATTTTGAAGATTGCTGGTAATGAAACAGTTGGTGGTTGCCATTGACTTCCATAGTATTTTTTTTTCCTACTATAGAAGTCAATGGCTACCACCAACTGTTTGATTACCAGCAATCTTCAAAATATCTTCTTTTGTGTTCAACATAAGAAAGCAACTCATACAGGTTTGGAACGACATGAGGGTGAGTAAATTATGACAGAATTTTCATTTTTGGGTGAACTATCCCTTTAATGCATCCTTGCTGAATAAAAGCATTACATTTTTAAATAAAAATTAAGCACTTACAATTACAAGGCTCGTTTTATAAGAATACAACAGTTTTCATAGAAATGTTTTCCACTAATTAAAAGTGGCAACGTCTCGATTGAATAATGAAACCCGATTAGTCGAGTCGATTATTTTCATTATCGATCATGTGGATTAGTTGTTTGCAGCCCTGCAACCCATAATGAACAAAATGAATAGTCCTGCATGAGAATCGTCTCATTCCGTTAAACACTAAACCTGATAAACATGTCAATCAGTGACTGTCAAGAGTTGCAGATCTGAAACCGGCAATGTGTTCAGAAACCGTGTAAAACTCCCCGTTACTCATACAGTTCACAGAGATAAATGACTCAGTGCTTTGAAGGGAAACCCAGTAGAGCTCCTTACATTTCTTGGTTTCCTGTCCCAACTGTCATGATTCTCAGGTCATGCATGCACCTCTACATGCACACACATTCCTCATGTGTTCTCGTTCCTCTCCACCCAGCCTCATCCTGCGGTTCAAGGGGCGGAGTCAACAGAGGATCCGCCCATTCAGACTCCGCCTGCTGCGTTACCATCGCAGGAGAGCAACTAAAACTACCTCAGTGATGACTTTGTTACTACGTTGGGGGTAATTCTCCATCTCAGCTGCCTCCATGTACACTGTAAAAAGTGAAAATGTGCCAGTGCTCAAATCACGCCCAAAATTTCAGGAAAAATCAGACTACATTTTTCAAAAGTGACCCTAAAATCTGTCAATCCCATCACAAGCCTTTATGATGAACACCTTTCGGCAAGTTACACTGCCATTTTAAGAACTGGAAATAATATCTTCTCTTTTTGTTTATTATTTGGATTCTTAAAGGAATAGTTCACTCGAAAATGGAAATTTGCTGAAAATGCACTTACTCTCAGGCCATCCAAGATGTAGATTCTTCATCGGAACAGATTTGGAGAAATATAGAATTACATCACTTGCTCACCAATGGATGCTCTGCAGTGAATGGGTGCCGTCAGAATGAGAATCCAAACAGCTGATAAAAACATCGCAAGTAATCCACACGACTCCATCAATTAACATCTTGTGAAGTAAAAAAATCTGTGTTTGTAAGAAACAAATCCATCATTAAGATGTTTTTAACTTCAGGCGTTGCTCCTGGCTCAAATAAGAGTCAATAATCCATAATAAAGCCTGAGGGTGAGCACATTTTCAGCAAATTTTCACTTTTGGGTGATCTATTCCTGTAGTCAACTAGAAATCAAATTTGAACTTAAAACATATTTTATTGTGCGTCAATATGGCATCCAGAAACTGTAGTATGTCTTATTCTTATAAAAACAGGACTCTAAAATAACAACAAAAAAACATGAACTTGTTTTGCTTAGGACATTTATTTAATGTTCAAGATCTTGGGATTAAAAATGATTTTTTAAAAATCCAAAGATAATAAAATGTAGAAACTGTCATCATCACAGTGTATGGATGATGCCTTGGTTATATACGTTTATTTAATCTTCTCAGGATTCTGGAGACATTGTATTGCCAAAGCTTGAAATTTACTCCTCAATCAAATGTTGCAACTTTTTAAACGGTTGATCTTATGTAATGTTCTTTTTATTCTTTTATTTTAATGTTTACAGTGGAAAGGATAGATTAAATTGCATCTATTTACACCAAAGAAGAATAATGACCTGATCAAAGATGTAAAACCACAATCATTATAATTCACATGATGATGGTGAAACTCAGTACCTCAACATCAGAAACCTCAAAGATTTTGTTTGCTCATTCTAGATAATGGATGATTTGCCATTTGTTTTTAAATGCATATATTGTCAATGGCCAGTCTCTTGAACAAGGTAACTTTTTGGCACTATATTTTCAAAATTAGCATTTTTAAAAATCATCCAGTCTAATTTGTATTGCTATGAATTGTGTTATTGCGCTGATATGGGAATGATGTTTACAACATGACTGATGTTTAAAGCATCTCCTATTGTCAACACAGTTGTGTTGTGTTAAATATTACAGCTCATATACAGATGCACTTAAAAACAGGTATAATGATTCTTTACAAAATTTTGATCAAGAACCTTTTTCTGATCAGGAAGATTTTGGTGTGAAGTCAATTCATTGTTCATGATATATGTCGTCAGTTTAGTCATTTACTTGTTAAAACATTTGACAATGTGCCTCATAAATACAGGCTCAGGTAACTTACCTCTTTTTTTATATTCTTCAAAGGCCAGTAATGCTGTTTATGCAGCCGTATGTCAATGAATAAAGGTCCTGTTTGAGACATGTTTATATCATCCATCAGTTATTGTCTTTATTGCATTAACAAGAACGATTCCCTAGTTTTCAATAACACCTGCACGTCATAGTGTAAATATCATTTTTATTATGTCCTTCATTGTCATAAAAGTTAAAAACGTCTTTAAAATGATCCGCCGCTGGTTTGTGGTGCACATAGAATTATTACATTTTGCTTATTTCATCTACACACGCACACACACACACACACACACACAAAATCACTTTTTTCATTGTAAATCTTGCGTAATCAGTCAGCATTCATCATTTATGCAGATTCACAGGCTCTGTGACAGAACGTTTGTGTTTCACATGGAAGATCTTTATAATACTGTATCTGAAATGGCTGACTGATGTCATCTCTGACACTTCATCACAATTTAAATTAAACAAATGTAACTTTAAAGCTAAAAATTCTGTTCTCAGGGAAAGTTCATGTACTTCCTTTTAGTAAACTCATCAGTTTACCAAACACTTTTAGCTATGAATAAATAATAAACCAAACTAATAAAGAATTCAAATTTTAAAAGGGAGGGGGGGGGGGTTAAAGTTGCATTTGGAGTCTCTTCTTAAAAATAAACATTATTTTATCAGTCATTCCAATAAAAAAGGAACACAATGAGTCTCATTCAATGTTTCTAAAATTGTTGTTTTGGAAATTGTCACATTATGCACATTTGTGACCCTGGACCACAAAACCAGTCATACGGGTAAATTTTCTTTGAAATGTATACATCATCTGCTACATCATAAGCTTTCCACTGATGTCTGGTTTGTTAGGATAGGACAATATTTGGCCGAGATACATCTATTTGAAAATCTGGAATCTGAGGGTGCAAAAAAATCTAAATATTGAGAAAATCACCTTTAAATTTGTCCAAATAAAGTTCTTGGCAATGCATATTACTAATAAAAAATTAGGTTTTGATAATTTACTGTAAGAAATTTACAAAATATCTTCATGGAACATGATTAATATCCTAACAATTTTTGGCATAAAAGAAAAATCGATTATTTTGACCCATACAATGTATTTTTGGCTATTGTTACAAATATACCCCAGCGACTTAACACTGCTTTTGTGGTCCAGGGTCACATTTTATGAACCATTCGTTCTGCTCATGTTGCATTAATGAGGCTTTTTACGGCTAGAGATGAAAATATTCAGTCCATATTGCATGAGTGTTCATAACAGTTGGACAGATCCAGTTGACTTCTGTAGCAGTGCAGAACTTTTTTTTTTTTTGCAGATTTTTAATCAAGTGTCCTTAAACTGTATAATGTAATATTTGTCACTGTACACTGTAAAAATATTTTCAGCAATGTTTATTTGTTGCAATAATTCCTGTCACTTGCTGATTCTGAGTTGATGTTCTTTGTCATAAATTCAAAGTGGTCGAAAAAAATGTATGATCTTAAAGGAATATGGATCCACTGCAGTGAATGGGTGCCGTGAGAATGAGAGTCCAAACAGCTGATAAAAACATCACAATAATCCAGAAGTAAATTAAGCTACAAGTCGTCTATCCATAATATTGCTTTCTACAGTGAAAATGTTGTCTGGTCTGAATCAGGAGAGAAATATGCACAAATCAAGCACCGTTTACAAGCCAAAATAGTTCTATACAAATATGTGGTTGGATTTTGATGTGAGAGGACAACAGGAGATGGTCTTTTTGATAGATTTATTAATCAAGCACCGTTTACAAGCCAAAATAGTTCTATACAAATATGTGGTTGGATTTTGATGTGAGAGGACAACAGGAGATACTTTGTACTAGAGTAGTTTGGATTACTTGTGGATTATTGTGATGTTTTTATCAGCTGTTTGGACTCTCATTCTGACGGCACCCATTCACTGCAGAGGATCCATTGGTGAGCAAGTGATGGAATGCTACATTTCTCCACATCTGTTCCCATGAGGAAACATCTTGGATGGCTTGGGGATGAGTACATTTACAGCAAATATCTTCATTTTGGAGTGAACTATTCCTTAAACGCTGCAGGTTGTAATTTTGGCTTAAAAATTATCTACAATGGCAGCAGTTAACCCAATGTTTTACATTACATTTTTTAAAAAGTAAATATTCCTGAATCCCAGTGTCCAGTTGTCCAGAATTATTTGTCCCTTTTTTCCTGTGCAGCATGTGAGTGTCATCATGCATTAATGGCATCAGCCACGTCAGTGAAAACAAGTCGACTGGGTTTTTGAGTTGTTCCCTGACTTGTGGTCAGTGTCTGTGGCGGGAAAGAGAGAGTGAAAGTAAGTAAACACTACGGGATATTGACTGTAGAACATTATAGAATATAATTAATAAAAATGCAAATCTAGTCCTACAATGTAACATTGCACAAATATGAATTAGCAAAATAAAATGAATTCTGTTATGTTGACAGTATGAGAATGAGACTAATGAGGCTCCTGGTGCCAGAACACAAATGGAGGAGAGTTAAATGTGGATTCAGTCACGGCTGTAGTTTGATGATTAGTGATATTAAATGGATGTGTGGTAACTGACACATTTACAGTGATTAATACTTTACCACAAATAACAAACCACATGGCCTGGTGTCAGAACTTAAGAGAAATAAAAATGGTAGAAATGAAAATTAAGAAAAAAACGTATGGGTGAAATGTTTTTAAGAGACTCCCCACTGTCTTAATTTTATAATAATTAAATTTTATTTACATTGTAGCAAAGTGTAATTTCTTCAGTGTTGTCACATGAAAAGATATAATAAAATATTTACAAAAATGTGAGGGGTGTACTCATTTCTGTGAGATACTGTATATTGCATGTATAATTTGTATCACATTCAACAGAATCTATCTATCGTTCTATCTGTCCATGTGGTGTTGTCCTCTTACTTTGGAGTTTGGTCCTGCTGGGCTTCCGTCTCTTCCGTGGTCCAAGAGTTCCTGCTCTAGATCATCTTGTTCTTCAGCTGGATCAAAGTTATACATGGGCATCAGCTGGTGTCTCAGTTTCTCCAGCCTGTAGAGAAAAACCATCACAGCTTCATTAAAGACACTCTTCTATGTGGGAAACAACGGAGGGTTCAAATTAGAACCAAAAAGGGATTTTCAGTCTTGCATTAAATATCCACTGAAAAAAATTTGATTTTTAAGACTGTAGTGGAGTGATAAAGGAATGTATACCTTTTCTTTTTCCTGATGTACAGAAGCTGGTGAGGAGAAGAAAATGCAGAAATGTTATGTAAGATTCAGAATTGTAATACTAATTTCATATTACATTCTCAATCAATTAAACTGACTTTTTAAATATAAATGTTCAAGAAAGTCTAGCGTGTCTAAAGTAAACAAATATTAGCACAAAAAATGATAATCAAGTGTGAAGGATTACAGTGATGATGGAAATTAAAGTAGTATTAGTCAAATAAATGTGTTATCATCTATTCTCATATAACCCAAAATATTTATGTATGACTTTCAGTAAATTACATGACTCAATTATTTTGTCAGAAAAGAGAAAGAGTAATTTTAAATGTGTGTATGCGCTTTAAAGTAAACTTTTAGATTAACTAAAATTTCAAAAAGTTTCAAAAGTTTGGGATCAATAAGATTTCATTAGTCTCTTATGCTCTCCAGTCACCACTTATTTGAAAACAGTAATATTGTGAAATATTATTACAATTTAAAATAACTTTATATATACTTTTATATGAGTATATTTTAAAGTGCCCCTATTATGGATTTTTGAAAATTACCTTTCATGCAGAGTGTAACACAGCTCTAAACATCCTGCAAAGTTTGAAATCTGAAAGTGCACCGTGTATAAAGTTATTGTCTCTCAAAAGAAAGAGTCGACTCTGAATCATTGAAACGAGTCGTTTTTAAAACGAATCCCACACGTTTCATGTTGATGTCAACATGAAACATTAGCATATTGCCCGCCCACTTGTTGGTCTTTTTGTGTTGGTCTGAATGAAAGTGCAAATTCATTCTTTGCCACTAGGTGCTGCTTTTGGAGCAGTAAAAATAGCGGTTTCCCCGGTAACACTGTACACAAAGCAGCACTGCGTTCACAAACGCTGCTTTATCAGGCGTTACAGACATGATGAAATGAAACTGAGACCAATCGACCAATCACCGCAGATTAGCGTCACGCAAAGAAGGGGTTTGGAAAAATGAATCGTTGAGCGAATCGTTTGGGAGTCGTTAAGCAAGTAAGGGAAAAATAAATGCATAATATAAGACAATGAAAGTGTTTTTTGACCTTGCATGCATGTCAACCTGTTGTTGGGGACTCCTAAAACCAAAATATGAACCTTTCATTACCCATAATAGGGGCACTTTAAAATGTAATTTATTCCTGGGATGTAAAGCTGAATTTTCAGCATCATTACTCCAGTCTTCAGTGTCACACGATCCTTCAGAAATCATTCTAATATGCTGATTGATGCTCAAGAAAGATTTCTGATTATTATCAGACAGTGCTGAAAACAGTTGTGCAGCTTAATAATGTTTTGTGGAAACTGATACATTTTTTATCAGGATTCTTTAAGGAGTTTCAAAGAATTGCATGTAGCCTATTTGAAATAGAAATCTTTTGTGGCATTATAAAAGTCTGTACTGTCAATTTTGTCGATCAAAACTGACAGTACAGACTTTTATAATGCCTTTTATAATAATCTTATTTGAGGTGTTTTCAGCAAATTACAAAATTTGGGGCAATTAATGTTGTCATTATCATCGAGTTCGCTCACCACGACAACAGCCAGCCCAATGACTGTGATGATGCCAAAGGGCACGAGCACCATCCCCATCCCGGCGCCCTCCACCGACGCCACGGGCAGCTGTGTGGAGTTCAGGCCGGTCTCGTTGACGGACGTAGTGACGGAGCGGAAGGTGGTCCTGAACGTCACGTTCTCCGGCTCAGTTCTGGGCTCTGCTGAACTTGTGAGAACGGGAATGAAGGTGGTGAGGGGGAGTGTAGGGGCTGGGAACGGGATCAGGGTTTGGGTGGAGGTGAACATATTGGGTTTGGTGGTGGGCAGAGACATGGTTCTTGCAGGACGTCGAGTGCGCTTTGAAGGCAACACTACAGGGATTCAGTCCTCCAGCAGGCCTCGGCCATGACGCTCAGCTGATCCTGAACTCCTGCAAGAATCCTGTGAAAGAACATTTGATGTTAGATTGATAGATACAATTTGGCTTTGTTTTTAAACATAGTGAGCTAACATACTGACTACTAACCTACCTAACTAGGCAGCTAGTGGGTCTATGGAAAAGTATAGGAACAACCGAGAATACAATGAAATTGTAAAAAGGATAATAAAAGTAAATAAATATTATGACACTTTATACATGTATTTCATTTTTAGATTTTATTTTCAATCTTTCTGAAGACTGAAAATAATGGGAATAATCACTTTATTTTATTCTGTTGACAGCCATAGATTTCTTTCTTTTCAGGTTTGTGTATCTAAATATATTTTGCTGGTGGGTAGAAAAAAAAACAGTGTAACCTAGAAACATAAATGTTTTCCAAATCATAATTTACACATACTATATTTTTTTTATTTTTCACAGTATACATGTTGGGTCTTCATGCATGAAAATATATAGATTTGTTAATGTCTTCTGCTCACCAAGGGTGCATTTATGTGATCAAAAACAAAATAAAAATAGTAATATTGTGAAATATTATTACAATTTAAAATAGTCATTTTCTATCTGAATATATTTAATTCTGTGATTTTTCAGCATCATTACTCCAATCTTCAGTGTCACATGATCCTTCAGAAATCATTCTAATATGCTGATTTGCTGCTCAAACATTTCTGATTAGGCTATTATCAATGTTAAAGTTGTGCTGCTTCACATTTTTGTGGAAACTGTGATTTTTTTTCAGGATTCTTTGATGCATAGAAAGTTCAAGAGAACAGCTACTGTCACTTTTGATCAATTTAATGTGCCCTTGCTGACTAAAAGTATTAATTTCTTTCAAAACAGCTTACTGACCCCAAACACTCTGCAAAAGATGGGATTTGGTCAAAATGAGGTGTTTTAAAAGACATAGTGTTACTCCTAAAAGAAAATGCTAAACCCAAGTTTTCTATCTCTTTATGAACATCTGAGTTAAGAAACATTATTAAAACTTTAGTCACTGTATTTGAAAGCACCCACTCGATTAGAAACTCACAAAGGGAAAAGGGGAATTTTAGACATTCATGTTTGGAAAGCAGCGGCTCTATCAGTGAGAAAATCTGTGTGTGTGATTGCATGATCTTGACTGAATGTGTGGGTTTGTGGCATGAGTGTGTGTGTGTGTGTGTGAGTACATGAGTACAAACCCTGTGGACGACATATGGATGTGTGAGCTTTTAAGATACAGTTAGCAAACCGCAAGCTTCCTTCCACATTACAAACCGTTAGGCTCCGTGTGTATGTGCATTTGTGGATGTGGGGGCTGGAGGCTGGAGGCAGGAACGAGGTTCGACGCTTAAAATATAGAATAGGAGAATCTGCTGTTGAGATCTCGGTGGATGTGAATGAGATTGTAGAAATCTCCTAAACCGCAGCCTGTCTCCATTCACAAAGAGCTGCTTGTGCAGTTAAAGGGGCATGTCAAAAAACGACAATTCAGCTATCATTTACTCACCTTCATATCATTCCAAATCTGTATGACTTTCTTTAAGTCGTGGAATGGAATTCTTTTGAAGCCACAAGATAACTTTGCTATTTGCTGAACATTTGACTTGAAATTCAAATTTGGGTGTGTTCCTCACACAAAGCTATTGTTTGAATTCTGAAGACTGTTCTGAAGAATATTGTGCATGAGTCAGACTACTTTTATGATACATTTATGATGCTTTCCGTCCAATCTTTTGTTGTATGGACAAAGCAGTGTGAGTATTTTGTGTTCCACAGAAGAAAGTAAGTCATATGGATTTAGAATGACATACAGTTATACAGTAAATGAATGTAAAAATTCCTCCATTCAGAAGTGACAATTTTTATAAATATTTAGCTTGATCAACACAAATATACAAAGATAAACAGCTCCCTTTGATGGCAGGGATCGCCCTTTTTTAATATTAAATTTGACATGTACAGTTAAAAAGTTTGTGCCACTTTGTACATACTGCTAATTTTATTCTGCAAATACAACACCATTCAAAATGTTGGGGTCAGTAAGATTTTTTTTATGAAAGAAATTAATACTTTCATTTAACAATGATGCATCAAGCTGATCAAAAAGTTACAGTAAAGTACAGTTCTTGTGAATTTGTATTTTTCAAAGAATCCAGCACAGCTGACATTGATGATAATCAGAAATGTTTCTTGAGCAGCAAATCAGCATATTAGAATGATTTCTGAAGGATCGTGTGACACTGAAGACTGGAGTAACGATGCTGAAAATTCACAGGAATACATTACATTTTAAAATATATGCAGATAGAAAATATTTATTTGAAATTGTAATAATATTTCACAATATTACTGTTTTTACTGCATTTTCAAATGATTAAATGCAGCCTTGGTGAGCATAAGAGACATCTATCAAATACATTAATAACATCTTATGGATCCCAAACTTTTGAACGGTACTGTATGTATGCAAGTGTGTATGTCTGAATGTGAAAGTGTAATATTTCACCACAAAACCAAGCTTCTTTTTAATACCATTTTAATATTTTTTTAATAACAACCTAAACACATTTTCTTTTCATATTTTGTGTCATGCAAAAACATCTCCCTACTGTAATGTAAAAAGAAATTAAGAGAGAATGCTTAAAATTAAAAAAACTAAATAAAACAGAATAATGAAAAATCGGGACGAAAATGTACGTAATTTTCATGACGATGAAAAAGATCTTGAAGGAATAATTCTCTTTTGTGTTCTGCAGAAGGAGGGAGATCATACAGGTTTGGAAATACATCAAGGCATGTAAACGTTTACAGAATTGTCATTTTAATTCTCCTAATATGTTCTACATAATATCTTTTTTTTTATTGTTTTTCATTTGAAGTGAAATTTCAATTGGACATTTTTACATGAGATTCACAGCATGTAAACGTTTACAGAATTGTCATTTTAATTCTCCTAATATGTTCTACATAATATCTTTTTTTATTGTTTTTCATTTGAAGTGAAATTTCAATTGGACATTTTTACATGAGATTCACGCATAGTTCTCCTGAAAGTGGTTGTGTGTGCGTTTTTGTTGCCGTTAGGTAGTTTTCTCCCTCCCTGCAGCAGCGGGCAGCAGTGGGTGTCGTGGCAGGATGTGGGTAAAGGGTGGCACAGAGAGAGAAACAGAGACAGCACCAGTCTGATACTGTACCTAGGAAGGCAAGTACCCAGAAACACGGCTCACGTTGAAAGAGATGCGTTTCGTAAGAGATGCACACAGATGTGCTCTTGCTTTCCCTCGCTGTTTCTCTCTCACTTTCTAACAACAGGCCCCAGGCCACCTGCGACTGACTGACAAGCTGACTCGGTTTTCGCATATATTCACACACTTGCATATTTTAGATGATCGGGAAAATTGAATGTTGTTTGCTAAGGCAAACTTAGTACAAGTGATTTGAACAAACCCTGAACACTAAGAAAAGACCAGAATTTCACTCTTGGACTCTTATCATTTTAACCAGTAAGTAATTACCTATAGCAATACCCAGAATACCACAGCAATCAGCTAAAACCAGTGTTTTTTTAAGTATTATTTATAAAGTATTCATGAATATTTTGAATGAGCTTTTATTTTAGACTTTCAGTTAAAATTGTAGTTTAAGTTGTTTACTACAGTTCTTTTTTATATATATATATTCCTATATAGCTTTCATTTTTATTTCAGTTTTAGTAATTTTAGGACTTTTATTTCATATTCTTTTTTTTAATGAATAGCTTTATTTATAGCTTGATGCACTGACCACAAACAGTAATTTCAGCTCGTCCCTCGGTATGTATAAACAAGCAAAAACTGCCTTTCCAGTAACGCATCTACAAAACCAAAGTGTTTAAAAGCCGAAATATGCAGCTTCCGTTTTCTTTAAAGCACTTTGAATGATTCTTCCGTGCATAATGCGTTACTTGAGTTGGTCAAATCTAAATCATCTATTATGCATCAATTCCTGGATGAAGTTTGCTGTATGTAAACACTACTTTTTTTTCAGATGTCACATCCCTTTCTAGTGTCCTTGCACTTATTATACAAATTCACCCCTTTTTATTGTCATCACAAGAGTAATTTATAATTTTGGGGTCTTATGTAAGATATAACTTTGCACAGGCAAGTCATTTTTGTGATTTTATTTTATGTTCACATGTAATTTTTGCATGTACTTTCAAAAGTGCATTATGTGTTTTGAATCGATCCTGGTGCAGTGCATTGCTCTATAGACTTCCATTGCAAGTTTGTTTAGAAACACTGAAATAGTCAACAACAGGTCCCTTGTCTTCCTGTTTACTCATCTTTTTCCCTGTCAAAGGACATTCAAACACTGGAGACAGAAATATCTGCAGTCGATCCCAGTAATCTGTGTATTTGAGGGTTAATTATCTTCTTACATAATCATTTAGGGTGAATGCTCTGTCTCCTCACTGTGCCTTTCTCAAGCAGTCTGCAAGCTTAATGAAGAACATGTTAGTGCCTCAGCCAATCAGAATGCTCTGGGCTCTCTTAAGCCTGCCTCCTCGACCAATCAGAGGCCACCACAAGACAAAGATAGACATACCTACAAAGACACCAAAATAACATGCCTGCTCCTTTGCCTTATCGGTTATAAATCTGTTTTTCTGCATGAACTGAATTGTATCGAGCATTTAAAAAGTGTCAAATGAGTGTAAATAAGCTGAGGTCTAATAAGAAACTGTTTGTCTCTTGTCAAAGGCTGCTGACATGAGAGACACTGACCTGTTCGTGAAGAAAAGTGGCCACGGCTGATGTCCTTCCAAGGTTTTCCAGGCAGGCGATGGAAAAAAGGAGAGGGAATTCTCCTTCCACCCCTCCTCCTTCGTTCCTCAGCTAGAACAGAGCAGCTGAGAGGCTGTAAATTGAAAGCTTTTTGCCCTCTAGGTCCCTGTGCTCACCACATTTTCTCCCTCCGTACAAAATCACGTCTCGTTTCTTCCTTCTCAGCTGTTTTCTGGTTTTCTTTCATAGCATTTTATTCAAAGACCAGACTTGAGGAGCTACAAGGATGCTACAAACCCAAGCTATGTGATCCAGCAATGTCCCGCCTCCTTTCCTGGACTGCTATTGGATGGCTGTGGGGCAGCTGTAGGCTGTGATTGGCTCGTCTGGCTGTCTGTCTAGTTTAGCAAGGATGAGGACAGGATTTAATGGTTGGACACACCAGATGCTGTGAATGTGCCCAGGGAAGAGAGTTCAGGGATTTTAACCCCTTGCTGTCTCACATGTGCATTATGTGAACTGAGGTGAGATGTGTTGTTATGAGCGATGGTTAGGGTCTCAAACGTTTATGGAAAAGCATTTTTGTAGTTAATTTTAGTTGTTTTATTCAGTATTAATTCATTATTAATTAATGTGTCAGGAACATGTCAGGGTCACTTCTGTTTTCTTTCTAAAGATGTATGTTTAATTGTTTAGATGTATATATTATGTTAATATATAGTTAACATAAGAATGGCACAAGAACCACCCAATTCGTTCTCTGAATATACAAAAATGTGTGTGTGTGTGTGTGTGTGTGTATATAATAAAACATATTACATATCTAAACAATTCTAAACAATAATATAGTGTTAATATATATATTTAACATAAAATATAGATATATATAGTATAATGCTGTCATGAAAATTTCACAATGCAAAATCTTAATTCTCCTGGCATAATTTTCATTATGAAAACTACAACAATTTTCAATTACGTTCAAATGAAATATGACATGTACATAATGATATACTGTATGTTTTTAATTAATTTATATAATTATAATATTATTGAAATAAACAATATCTAATGTCAGAAAATTGATCAGGGAAGGAAAAAATGATCCCATTTTATTAATAAGCCTAGTACTGATAATAACTGTATAAATATTGTAATATTTTAATACCTAAGTGTTTTAAAGGTAATTATTAAAGCGAATTAAAGAATATTTTTGTAATAATTTGTAAAAGTTTATTTATTTTTTTTACAATTAGTAATTTGTTTACTTGTTCATTGTAGGCATTCAAAATCAAATTAGGTTATACTATTATTTATTTAATATAATTTATTAGTGCTTCTGCTTCTTGTCAAGTCAAGTGCTATTTTGTTCTTCTTCTTCTTTTCTTTTTAATGGCGGTTGGCAAACCCACTTAAAAGGTGCATTTCCGCCACCTACTGGACTGGAGTGTGGAGCATGACGAATATTGGTGACAGCATATAAAAATTATATATATATTTTTTAAACCTAATAAAAAAAAAAATCAAATAACTTTTAGTTTGACCAAAGGAGTATTACACAAGGATACAATTATTTTATATACTTCATTATGTGATCTTCCAATTCTATTTATTAAACCTATTGCTTTCAAATAATTAATAATTGCATTATAGACTTTATACTGTGCTGAAGCATACTCAAGTATTGTCTTAATTGTAATTCTTTCAATATTCAACAAACTTAATTCTTCTATTAATCGCATTCTTTCTCTTTCATATGCTTCACAATGTAATAGGATATGTTCCACAGTCTCTGGTATACCACAATTATTGCAATTACCTGATTCATGTTTACCAATAATAAATAATGATTGATTAAGAGCTGTGTGACCAATACGGAGTCTAGATATTATTGTGTCCTCCTTCCTACTTCCAAAGTTTTTCCTTCCATTTCCAACTTGTTTTTGAATGTTGTATAGATGCCGACCCTTTATGTCCCTATCCCACATCTTTTGCCATTTCCTAATCATAGCCCCTCTGATTATTCCTTTCATTTCTGCTTTACTAAGTGATATATTTATATCTATATCGGTTTGTTTTAATGCCTTCTTGGCCATTTGATCAGCTTCCTCATTTCCCTCTATCCCAACATGTGCCGGTACCCATAAAAATGAAATACTT
>NW_015505381.1:875215-892298 GCF_001515645.1 Sinocyclocheilus grahami
TTAAGACAGAATAAGAGTCTGAGCAAATAACTGTTCTTAATGGCTGTATTTCCTCGACCCAATTAAGAGCTATCAGAATGGCTATCATTTCTGCTGAATAAACTGATAAATGATTACTTGTCCTTTTTGCAATTTTAATCTTAAAATGAGGAATGCATATAGAAACTGCTGTATTTCCTGAAACAGGATCTTTGGATCCATCTGTAGATATTTTCATTTCCTGACTATAATTTTGATCCATGTATATTTGTGCAATCTCATTCTTGGAAACATAACCCTTTTTATTATTAATTTCTTCCAAAATCTGAAGGTCTACTATAGGTATTGGAAATAACCACGGAGGTATTATGGGAATTTCCACTGTAGGACTTACATCTATTCTTGTCAATCCAATATCCTCAGCCTCTTTTTTTACAGTCCATCCAAAACATGTATTTTTTGAGTTATGTTCCCAACACTCCATCAATATCTTTTTAGCTTGATGGGTTTCAATGTGTCCTTTTAAAGAGGTCCAATATGCCAAAGTCAATTTAAGTCTGCGAATTTCCATTGGTGTCTCTGCCATTTCCACCTGAATTGCTGATACTGGAGAGGTCTTAAAAGCACCACAACATAATCGCAAGGCTTGTGCTTGAATAATGTCTATCTTTTTCAATAACGTTGCTGAAGCAGATCTATACACTATGCACCCATAATCTATTGTTGATCTTATCAACGCACAGTATATACTCCTTAATGAATGCCGGCTTGCACCCCATTCTACCCCTGCTAAACATCTTGAGCTATTTTGTTAATAAAATTAAAAAAATAAAAACATGCAAAATATTACTCTGTTTGATGGCAAAGTTTGAGGGTGTTTCAGTGTAGCCTTTACCTCCTCATCAAACAAGGCTCTGCATTCTGCATCCTGATTTTTTTAGTCTCTTTCATGGTACAGCACCTTTAAAACCCTGCAGCCTTCACTTTTAAAGGTGCCTTTACCAGTCAAAACAACATTTTAATATCAGTATTAAACATTCATATTACTAAAGTGCCTTTTATCCAACATATGTGTTGATGCTAAGTGCTAGCCACTGTACAGGTGCATCTCAATAAATTAGAATGTTGTAGAAAAGTTCATTTATTTCAGTAATTCAACTCAAATTGTGAAACTCGTGTATTAAATAAATTCAATGCACACAGACTGAAGTAGTTTAAGTCTTTGGTTCTTTTAATTGTGATGATTTTGGCTCACATTTAACAAAAACCCATCAATTCACTATCTCAACAAATTAGAATATGGTGAATTCTGTATGTGGGACAACAAATCCTTGCTTAAAATGAATAGTTGACTACAATTAATCCAAAAGATGGATGGATTATGAATGATGTCATTCTAAAAGTGGGCTGAAGACTAAAGCACATCCGTTGCCTAATGTTTTGTAACGATTAAAATGCCACTGTCATGTGTTCATTGTAGTACACAATCTGCAGATGGCGTCGTCCATATGCTATTAAAAATATCTTTCTGGCCAACGCTGCCTTCTAGCGGTGACAATGCATTAGTGCTGATCCACTCTAATCCTCTTATTTGTCTGTTTATGAAACACAAGCCAATCTGCTCTCAAATTAACTGTCTAACATGCTAAGAGGAGGAGATACAGAGTAAATATAATCCTTAGTTACAAGTTAATACATGCAAGCAACACGTACAATATTTCGACTTTTTTACTTAATTCAGCCATGTATGATTTCATATCCCTTCCATTTCTATAGTAAAAAATACTTTAGTTTTAAATTGTTTATTACAAATTATATTATATATACGTAGCAATTTGAGTGATTTTAGACATCCATTATTTTTGCTGTTTATTTACAGAGGCCAACATAAGAAATTAATGAATTAAAAAAAACAAAAGAACAACTTGGTTTTAGTAATCATTTTAGTCAATTAGTATAATTTTAGATTATGTAATATACAGCACCATTGATATTAAATAGTATAATATAAAATAAATATTGATGGTTTTTTTATGAATATGAAAATTGCATTGAATCATGACCAAGACATGGTTTTGTGAGGTTTAGATTCAACCATATAGGTCATTATCAAAATCAGAAATTATATTTTACTTCCTAACAAATAGCCTAAGCATGTTTTCCCTCTTAATTCACATTAAAGTCTGAAATTAACTTTATTGTGTGAAATGTTCAGTCAGATTATATTAACAGCATGAAGGTCAAAACAATATTTTTCACCAAACAGGATGTTATTTGGCTAATTCCAGCTGTCAAATATATGTCAAATAACCCTTTAAGTACATTAAAGTCAACATGCAATGGCATTAGCAATCATTTTACTTTCATATTGTGACATATTTCTGAATAAAACAGGATATTCGGTGCAAAAAAATAACCTGATTTTATCCATTGGAAATGGACTGGACATTTAATCTTCTCTTTATGACAGTTGGGTTGAGAGCAAAGGATGAAAAATAAGAGTCGTGATGTCAGCTGAAAAGAGAAGCAGAACATTTGTTTCACGTTGTAGATATTCATCACACCGTCACTGTGAAACACTAATGACTCGGGGCCCAAAATCGAGTTAACTAAAAAGAAGTTCTGGATAATTTGACCAAAGCTCCTCTCATTGTCACCATGTAATTGATGAAAATACTTCTCAAAAAGCATCACATAATTGCTTGAAGTTCCTGTAATTCCTCATTTCAACACTAAAAGAACTGTTAAAGGGAAATTAATTTGTGTTCTGAAGATGAACGAATGTCGTACGGGTTAGGAATGACATGAGGTTGAATAATTAATGACAGAATTTTCATTTTTGGTCGAACTGTCCCTTTAAATTGCCATGGTATTATTTGTTTGTTTTTGTACATGGTACATAATACCAGGGTATTCTTTGAAGTACCTTGAAATACAATGCAAATACATTGGTCAGTGATGGTCAACAAACTAACAAACGAATACCAATGCACTGCATGACTCATGAGACATGGTACCATTGTAAAACCATGTTTAACAATAACAAGTACTAAAAGTACTACAATGTACAATGGCACTTCTATACTTCCCATTAGAAGCACCACTTTCAACAGCTTTCAAACTAAATTAAAGCTTTTCCTCCACTATTAGAAGTTTAGTTTCATTTTGTCCTCTCTCTTGTTGTTGTTATATAAAAAGAATGGGGCTAGTTGTCACATGTCAAATGCTGCTCTCAAACACCTAGTTCAAAACAAACAAAAAAAGTTTTAATTTAGTGTGAAGGCTGCTGAAAGTATGATTTTCAATGCAGTAAAGTGATGCTTCTAATGGGAGGTATAGTGTCATTTTACATTGTAGTACTTTTAGTACTTGTTATTGTTAAACATGGTATTGGTACCATGTCTCAAAAGTAATGCAATGCTTCTGTATTCGTTTGTTAGTTTACCTACTATATAATCAAGGTAGATTTAAATGTTTTAATGGCAGGCTCCAGTTGGGGCATGTTGTCACAAAAGGCCCACATTTGTTAAATATCATCTTTTTTTTATGACAACGGTGGAAATGTTCAAATGCCTTTTGTAGTCTTTAAGATGTGTGCCTATAAACTGACTTCCTAAGATAAACAGAAAAATATTGTCTGGAGTCAAATATATTGTCTATTGTTTTCACATATTTATTTTTAATCACTTTTTTATTTTGTTATCTGTGTCTTGTCACTTGTCATTCTGTCTGTGCACTGTAAGCTTATTCTGTCACCAAGACAAATCCCTTGTGTGTGTGTAAGCACACTTGGCAATAAAGCTCTTTCTGATTATGATCTGATTCTGAAAAAGTGTGACAACTAGCCCCAGTCTTAAAGTCTGTGCTCAAGTGTATTTTATACATTTGTTATAATGGTATATCTGTTTTATAATGACAACATTTCGATGCAAATAGCAGTAGAAAGACGCTGTGCAGCTGTTTGTACACATGTTGCTAAATTGGCTTGGAAACGTTTCTGTCAATTCCATTGCTGCGTAAGCGCGCGGCTCTTGTCGCTCGCGGCGGCGTGGGGTTTCCCAGAGCAGACTGCAGGGTTACCGCGCCCATCTCCGTCTGATGGCCGGATGAGAGGTGAACTGAACTGGAGAGAAGTGCTCCTTCAAGGAAGGCAACGGGAAGTGGCCACCGACGGATTTATTTGTTGACCAAAGTCTGCAATCGGACATTTATGAGTGCAGTTTTTCATCGCAGTTGAGATCCCCCTTCAAACAGACTCATTTCCCGCCCGCTGGAGCGAGTTTTGTCGCTGTGGCAGTGGACTCGGTACTTCTTCCCGCTGCTAGTTAGCGAGCTAGCTCGTCTTGTTCGTTGATGCGTGGATTTGACAGCCACACCATCGTTTTTTTCGGTCAATGCCATATAAACAAAGGCCATTTACGACTGAGAACAGGTATGGAACACTAAATGCTTATTTCAAGTGTGTGGAACTGGTTGTTTCGTTTAAAACAAACGAATTTGTTGGATAAATTGCTGGTCACCATCGAGAATGAAGGGGGTGGGGTGAGGCGCAGGTAGCGGCTGGCTAGCCGACCGATTTACATACACAATGCCAGGCAAATTGACCAAAAACAGACATTTCGAACAGTTATTTGCTCGTATTCGCGATTTCTTTGGTGCATTTAATCGCTCGTTTTGTTAATATAGCGCGAATGGTGTCGGCCGACTTCACTGGAGGCCGTTTTGCGCGAGTCAGCTTGCTAGCACCTAAAGACGGCGTTAACGTTACCTCAGAAATCAAACCGATTGAGGATTGTGAGAAACCGGCTGTGTGGTGGTTAGGGGTGTTTTAGAAGCACTAAAGGTCGATTTTGGGCAAGGGTGGTAGGGGTTTTGGTGGAGAGGCTGGTCTGTAAGCTAACTGGCTAATTACTGGAGCGTCTGCTGGCAAAATATTCGGTTTTTCAGGCCTTCCTCTGTGTTAAAGAATCGAGGATTTTTTTGCTCGCCAAATCCTGCTTAAGACATTGCCTTCTACTGGATGTGAATTGCAGTCGGTAAATAAAGATTAGTCATTTATTTGTTCACCCGATTGTGTATTACAATCGGCACCATCTGGCTGAATATTCCAAGCTATTCTTGCGTGTGCGTGTTTTATTTATATATTTACGTATAAATGGATTTATTACACGAGTCCAATTGGCTTAACCGGAATCCCAGTTTGCATTTAAGCGACTTAGCGTGTAAGTGTTTGTCTTTATTGCATTAAGCGTGCACTGCTGCTTTTAACTAGTCTTTAAAACAACCTAATTGGATTTCTTTAACTATGTAACGTACAAGTCTCTATTTAAAAGGCCTTGCTGATCAGGTACATCGGTGCACTGCCTCCCTCCCCGACATCTCGGTGATGCTCCACTACGATCCTCCCTAAACTGCTTTTCTTGATAAAGCCATGTTAAATGCGTTTTCTCCTGCGACCCGGCCATCACAGTAATGCAGCAAAAAGCGCTGCAGCTCTTCAGATACGCGGAATGAATGGAGCCTGATGGTCTTTATTATCGCTGCTGGATTATTTTAAGAACGGGCGAGCAGCTCAGTATTGAGGTCACTACTAAGGGATAATATAGGCTATGGGATAAATATGTTGCGACCCCCTCTTTTTTCCCCCTACCGATCGAGTTTGCCTTTCTCTTTGCTGGCATTTAGATAAAGGAACACCGATCATGAATAAATAAACGGAATCAATGAATTCTTCAATGTGGGGCCCAAGAACAAGATGGCGTCCGTAGCCTCTCTCCGGCTTCCCTCTCCGCACTCATATCAGCATGCCGTTGTTTTAACCCACTGAAACAGCGAGGAAATGCACCGTTCCGCTGTAAGCACGGCGATTTGTTTTAAAAACGAGCTTTGGTAAACATTTCGATGCAAATGATGATGCATTTTGGAATGAAACGCTCTTTATGTGTCTAGTGCACTAAAGCTACACGTCCATCATTTTACGCCAAACCGATCATGAATAAATAACCGGAATCAATGAATTCTTGAATGTGGGGCCCAAGAACAAGATGGCTTCCGTACCCTCTCTCCGGCTTCCCTCTCCGCACTCATATCAGCATGCCGTTGTTTTAACCCACTGAAACAGCGAGGAAATGCACCGTTCCGCTGTAAGCACGGCGATTTGTTTTAAAAACATTTCGATGCAAATGATGATGCATTTTGGAATGAAACGCTCTTTATGTGTCTAGTGCACTAAAGCTACACGTCCATCATTTTACGCCAAATGAGTTGTGAAATAATCGCGTATTTTTTTTATGCAATAGAAGAACAGCAAATACAATTACAAAAGACAATAAGGGTTACAAACGATACTCCAAAGCATACTATGTTAGCTTATAAGACCATGAAAGAGTCTTACATGCAATAGAATTATTAGAGTTTCTTAAAGAGTTTACATGCACATCAAAATCTTTCCTGAAAAAAAAGTAGGGAGTTTTCTTTGAAAATGTACACTTATGAATGTAAATTTAGCAAGATATAGCAATAGATTAATAATAGATTTACAGTGAGAAGGGTCTAAATTCAAAGAGTAACCAAAAAACACAATTTTTGGGGTTATACAAAAGTTTGGATATAAATATTTATTAACAAAATTGGAAAAGTCAACCCAGAACACTTTAGAATAAGCGCAGTCCCAAAACAAATGATGGATTGTTTCTTCAGACTGAAGGCAAAGGGAGCAATTGGGGGAAATACTATTGTTAAATTTAGCAAGTTTATAATTTACCGGATAACAATTATGGATGAAATAATCGCGTATCTAATTGTATTTCGAGTGCGTCGTGACGTAATCGTTAACACATCAAACGCATTTTTGATTTCAACTTGTGCTATTCGGTGCTCTTTACTTCTGTTGGTGTTTTATCTGTAGAGATTTGTGTATTAACGTGCACATAATGCTCACAATGGCATGCTGTGTTTAGGTAATGCGAATGTATATGGTTTATCAATTTAAAACGAAAGCAAAATGGGTGCTGCACTGCAAATATTGATTTTTATAGTTGTGAAAGCCACGCAAACATCATGCTTTTTGTCCATCAGAGTTGGTTCCCTTGAGTTTATTTGGTATATTCATTATATTCAATGTTGGTTTTTAATTTAACATTATATCTACTAACACATTATTTGTAATCCATATGCATTTACATTTTGGAAGTCCTTCTTGAATGGCTTATTTATGATATGCATTGTTTGCTTGACAATTTGGTATTGAATACACACACATTGATTTATTTTTGTAATTGTGGGTAACTAAAAGCATCAGTTTAATTCCCATTGGACGCCTTAGAAGCTGATAAGTGGGGGGCTGTGATGGCAACATTGATTTCTGTTCAGATAATGGAGTTTCTGAATATCCTTTTTTTATTTTCATGTTGACACCCGTTTGTCATTCAGATGTTGAGATTGTTCATGTAAAACCACTATGTATCTTTCTCCTAAATTTGTGAAGTTTTCCAGAAAGGCGATTCCTGTGGCGTGGATCCGCAGCAACTTCATTTTGTTGTCTTTACTCTTTTCCGCATAAAATATATGTGGAAGTCTATAATAAGACAAGTAGCAAAAGTTCAGTATTTTGTTGAATGCATAGTGCAAGGACTTAAAACAGTCCCACAAATTCTTAGACTGCAAGCCCAGCTCCGGACAGCTGTTTTTCCACGAGTGAAGCTGAGAGGGATTACAGATTTACTGTACGTGGATTTTAGCTTTTAGGATTACAGGCTTGGATAGTGATAGTGCTGGTTACTGTCTTTCCTGTGATCCAGCTTTAGCGATATGCATTTTATTTTTCTTCTGTTAATGCCTAATAAGCCGCATCATCCTCCAGCAGTTGGAGTAATTAATGTTGATGGAATAAAGTTCTGTTTGGAGATCAGCGGCGGCGTGCGTTATCAAGTCAAACATTTTTAAGTGTGTTTGGATCATTTACAAAGGGTTTTGTGAAATAAATGTTTTCTAAAAGGATCTAAGAAAGATTTGCCCTAAAGTGACCTGTGAATACGCAGTCTGTGGAACCTTTAGGCCATTTCTTACAGCTCTCTTTTTGTCCTGCAGTCAGCTGACTCTGATCAAGTGTTTGTTGAGAGGGTGAGATTGAGCTCTGCTACCACATATGTTGATGCCTTACTGCATTCAACTTTTCGACTTTGCTTTGTGCTTTCTTATACTCTGGTCTTTGGCACAGAATATTCAGTATTTGTGCATAATGAAGTTTCATTTCGGCAGACAATAAAAGGTGAACCCCACTCATGATGTGGCTTTGTAACACTGAACTACATCGTGTTTGTGTTTGTGATGACTATCAGTTTCAGCCAATATTTGTGCTGTATCTTCCTTTTTAAATGATCAGCATCGTCCTGATTAATCTGGTACTGTAAGCCTGTAATATCCAGGAGTTCATTTTAAATATCTTTAAAATAGTTTTGTTCTATGCTGTTTTCTAAGAAAATACGACTTTTCTGCTTTTGTTATAATATCAGGGCCTTTTTTCAGTTTAAGCTTCTCTATGCTGTGATTTCAAAGCATAGAAAGTTCAATTTATTGACTTGATATTTGGACATAGTTTGGATTGATATTAAATGGCAGTAATATATTAGGGTTTTTCCCCAATTCAAGCAGTGTACTCTTTATATGCATAAAGAAATATTTATATTTAATATAGACCATTGTTCGGGTATTGACCAAATAAAAATAGTAATCGCTATCCGTATCCACCAAATTTTTCATACTGGCGCCTCTCTAGTAGTATTCATGTTGGGTTGAATAGCTGTGCTGTACTGAAGGTGCGATAAGGGACTTACCTTTTGTAACCATGTCATTTTGATCAGCAAGATTAGAGGACTTAGGCATATTGTCTTGATGCAGGCCCATTTAAGAGGTCAGCCAATCAGGAAGAAGCAAGTGTATTGAAAGAATAAGACGTTCACCAAGAGAAACATTTTCTGGCTGTCAAACACAAGGAGCCTTGTGCAAGCCGCGTAAGGTAAGAAATTCAGAGTGTAACCTGAAACTTTAAGGAACTTTTAAAGGTCTCGGCCACATGACAGTGATTCTGGTGTCTCAGGAATTTCTCAGCAAGTAGCAGGAAGTTACTTGCAAGTGCTTGTCGTCATCAACATACTTTTAAGTATTTTGTTTCTGTGAGCTAAGACCATATCCTTAGTCTTGTTGAATTTTAAGTATGTTTTCTTATCGGTTGCCTGCCTTTATCAGTTTTTGAGCTATGTTTGCTATGCGTGTAACTTCCCAAATGTTTTTTAACTGTTTACATGGGATGCTTAATTCTTTCATTGGGTAACATTCAAGAAAACTGTCGAGAAATGTTTTGAGAGATTTTTCTTCTGGTAGCATATACGCCTTGCTCGTTCACACAGCCAACTCTCACTTTTCAAATATGGAACCATTGATTTCACAATTAGGACATGGCATAATGCACCAGAGGGCAATGGCAATTACAGGAAATGGATCCAACCAAATTTTTAGTGCTCCAGTTAGATTGCCCGACCACAGACTTCTGGGAGTAACAAGCGTATTTGTGGCTTCTCTGTTATGTAGTGCTAATATCACTCAAAAGTATTGATCATTGCCTGACGGCCCTCAGCTGACCCATGCAGTGTAATTGTCATCATTTCTTCATCCTTTCTCCCATCAGACCTTCCCTGGTCTTGATGTTCTTCTAGTCAGTCTTTGCTCAAGCTTGAACCTGCATTCATCTTTCTCAAATCGGGACGACTAAGACCAGGCTAATGGGAAAGATGACAGCTGCTTGAGAATCGAGATATTGTGCAGCTGCAAATTGGTCTATATTTAAATTAAAAGTCATTTTTTATGACTCTTTTCTAAAGTAGGTCATACGATGTTGGCCTAGAATGGTCAATTCACTCATTTGTAAAACATTAAACAGTATTGGATGTGCAAAATGGCATTTAAAAAAAAAATGTTTTGAGTTGTTCAGTTGCCTGCTAAAGGGCCAAAGTTAATGTTTATGCATTTAAAAAGCTTTTTTTTTTGTATGCACCAGCACCTTAAAGTAGTAATATGCTATCAGAAATAGTATGTACTTAAATGAATCAACCATAAATGCAACTTGGCCTTGGTTGCTCATCCAAATCTTCCTCAGTATATCGGTGGAGTAACAGCATATTGCAGTGCACATGACCGCGAATGTGCCACAGTTGCATTAACTTGAAACCATTGTCCGCCATTGCATCTCTCGCAGCTTTAAGATCCTTTCCTTGCTCTTCATGTACCTCTAAAATTAATCCCATCATTAGCTGCCTTTCTCCAGCGTTAGATGCGTACACTTCGTTGGCCCATTAAAACAGCTGCCTTCATCAGCCGTTTGTCTGAGCGCATGAAGGATTTGGGTCAGCAGGATAGGTGCTGCTCTTCCAATCAGTGTCCCCGGTGTGTCTTAACTGGATTTGCCTGAAGGAGCTGAATCAAGCGCGTCCCAGGATTATGTCAATGACACTGTGGAGAGAGAGGTGTGAAAACACGGCTGTGGGCTGGGAACGCTAATAGGATGAGAGCTGGCCTAGAAGAACTCGCTGTTGTCAGTCGAGTGCGTTTGCTCTAAATCGAGATTAAAACGGACAGGCTTTAAGGGTTTCAGAGTGCATCGGGTTATTTTTTATAAAGGAATCGCTGTTTGGAATCAGCATTTCATCCTGGATGCCAGACAAAGAATAGTTGTCCAGTATGGACATTGCAGCATATTAACCTTTAATGCTAGCTATTATAGTTGATTGCCATTAGTCTTTTGGATTAAATTAATTAAAATGACCCCATTTACTCTCCTAATTCACATTCCCGATGCCCATGATGTTTGTTTGCATGATCGTTCATTTAAATAAATGACTTGCTCCGCCTTTGAAAAGACTTTCCTTTTCAGCTGATGTCATCAAGCTCTTAATTTTTTTTCAGTCCCTCCCTCCAACCACATGACCCCATTTTTGGATGTAGCGCCCAGTTTTCATCAATCAATTCCCAATGGATAAAATCAAGTTCTGCCCTACATTCTCATTGAATATCCTGTTTCACTTGTAATTTGGCACATTATGGAAATAAAATGGCATTTTATGTTGTCTTTAAAAAAAATTCATGCTGGAGTTTAGGATAAGGAATTTTTTTCCTTTGCCGATTATTGACATCATAAAAGGACAGAACGCAGCTCGTTTCTTGCTGTTGTTCTAATTGTACTTCTGCATTTTTCATTAAGGAGCAACAACTCATTTCACCACAAGAGGAAATGGTTCTTTGGTTGCTTTCAGTAGCTAATGCGGTGGGGTGGGATCTTGAATTTACGCCCTTGTGTATTGATAAACAATCTACTAGCGATCCATTATCCAATGTTACATGACATGGTAAATGCAGACTGAGTGGTGTTCTTGTAGATGCAACTAGTGTGCGATATTAGTGTGAACAGTATGGGTGTTTCTATATCTGATGTTGAGACCAGTTTAATTGTTTTAAAAAGGAAATTCAGACTAAAGGCCAGATATCCCTCCCGTTAATATCTTTTGAAGGGATAACCTTCAAATTGGAATTGGGTCCTTAATGTTTTCTCTCTCTTTTTCTGTGCTGTAGATCAGAACGTGTCCCGGCAGTAGGAGTGAGGCAGAGCTTTAGAAGAGGAAAATGAGTGAACTGGACCAGTTACGCCAGGAGGCCGAGCAGCTGAAGAACCAGATCAGAGTGAGGACCTCTCTGATCTCATACACAACTGCATTCATCAATCCCTAATACATACCTTTAACACAAGACGTGCAACATATATTGAAAATGTATATGGTATAATGCAATTGAAACTTAAAGTTGCTAAAATCGAATGAATGGTAATTTGACATAATATATATTAAATATTGTACTCCAAAATTGCAAAATATGGACTAATAGATTGGCCTGGTTGATATTAATCTTATTACACAATATTACAATGTACAATTGCACAAAAGGCTGCAAACGAACAGCGCGCATCTGAAGTGTCTCTGAAGGAAATAATGCATTATTTATCGGCTTTAAGATATCGGCCAAATTTTCTTATCAGGCCGATACCGATAACAGAAAAAATGAGCCGATATGGGCCGATACCGATATGGTGGCCGATATATCGGGCATCCCTAAAATATACTATGGGAGTCAGTGGGGACCAGCAACTGTTTGGTTACCCACATTCTTCAAAGTATCTACTTTTGTGTATAGCAGAAGAAAGAAACTCATACAGGTCTGGAACAACTTGAGGCTGAGTAAACAGAATGACAGAATTTTCATTTTTGGGTAAACTATCCTTTCAAGACTCCAGGTTGAAAGAGGACTGTGTAGCCTCCAGTTGTTGTTGTTGTGGACCAGGAAAACAAATAACCCTCACATTCATGATTAGAGATTTTGACATGTCTGCTATATTTAAAATATCAGTGTTTTAAAACTAAGCATATTTCCAATCTAGCTATTAAGTCCTATAAAGTATGTGCATGTTTGTTTTTGTTTTTTACAACCTGATTACTTGGTAGTCTCTTGTTACTCAAAAGTATTTGCATAACCAAAAGACATTTAAATACAGAGGGTGGTTATTTACATTATGCAAGAAAAACATTTACTGTAACTGTACTGTTCTCATTCCCTAATGAGTTCCAGAAAGAATTTACACTCGATACTTCCTCCATGAAGCCGCTTTACATTTCATCTTAGCCTGAGATATTTTTACCAATCCTCCGCTATTGTTATAAAATTACCAAATTTGTCTAAAATCTTTGACCTTTGGCCGTAATCAATCAAATCAATGATTAAATGAACGTTAACAGGTCAATAATGCTACCAATTTGATTACTTAGTTTGAGCAAGGTGTTGGATGATGTGAAAAAAGTTTTTAAAGAAGGAATTGTATATCACTGTTAAAACATATCTTATGTTACTGTATGGTTATTATATACTAAACATTAACCCTAAATGTTTTAAATATTACATAATCGTGAAATAATACCTTGGTCCACAGTATCTAAACTTGTTTTCTCCATTTCTTTCTTTCCTAGGATGCAAGGAAAGCTTGTGCGGATGCCACACTATCACAGGTAAGAAAATGTTTGATTCTAATTTTCTGTTTAAATGTGTTAATTTAAGTAAACGTAATTTAAACAAACAGATTAATCTCTATACCGCTGCCATCTGTGTGGATAATTACACAGTTTTTTAATTCACACACACACACACACACACACGTTTTCAGATCACAGCCAACATCGACCCTGTTGGCCGAATCCAGATGCGCACAAGAAGAACACTGCGAGGACATTTGGCTAAAATCTACGCCATGCACTGGGGCACCGATTCCAGGTACTGAACCGCTCCGTCACGTTATTTGCATGATGGCCTGACCTTATTTGTAAGCCCTTTGAAAACATCCTTATACATCAGGGCGCGCTACACCGAGGGGTTTCCCTTTTGCAGTGGAGATGGACGGGTTCATGGCTCATGGGGTGGCAACTGCATGCTATCCCTATTGCACTGAATCATGTTCTTTTATTGTGTTTGTGTAGGTGGTGAGTGATGGTTGTAAGTGGGTATTATGACGAAGCATGTTGTTAATATTATAGCTACAACCAAGAAAAATCCATAACGGTACCATTTTTGTGCCGAATGGTGCTGGGAATAGTTTAAGATTGTTCCGTGAGACAATCCTCCTGATTGTTGTTGTGCAGGCTGTGATTTTTACATCCATGTTCTCTCTTAGGGATGTAAACCCCACTCACTCAACTGTGCTCTTGTGTTTTCTGTGCAGGCTGCTTGTCAGTGCCTCCCAGGATGGAAAACTCATTATTTGGGACAGTTATACCACAAATAAGGTATTATATTTGTACTTGTTATTCTTTGGTTTCTTGAATTTTAATGTCATATAGAGCATTTCAGTATCACAGCATTTTGTTTTGGCAAGAGTTTTAACAAGTTGCACCTATTTTCTCAGCCATATTGATTTTATTTTATTTTTTAGTAGTATAGTAGTTGTTTGATTGTAGCATGTATAATTAAAATAAATGACTTTTTTTTTTTTTAATTATAAGCCTTAAAATATCTTATGATCTTTTTATAATGCATCTTAATGGACCTTTTTCACATTTCTGCGTTTCTCAGCAGCGGAAGTTCATAGTTGGGTTACTTCAAGAGCAGTGAATGGGAGAGGACCACAAATATATTTTTTGCGTTCCCATTTGCTCAAATAACAAAAAAAGTTCCTATTTATTTTCTCTAATTAATTGCCACAGACCAAGCATCACTATCGCATGGAAAACCAAAAAAAAAACAAAATATATATATATATATATATATATATATATGTGTGTGTGTGTGTGTATATATACAGTGGGGGAAAAAAGTATTTAGTCAGCCACCAATTGTGCAAGTTCTCCCACTTAAAAATATATATATATATATATATATTAAACCTTGTAACTTGTTGTGCCAATGTTTCAGGATGGGCACGATTGAAACCTAAAATGCTCAAAACACTTCAGTAAAAAAGTTACCCATCTTTTGCATAGGCAAACATTTGCATTTTGTAAAAACCTAATTTCTGTTATGTCATTATAAATATTACAGTTTTGCCCTAAAGCGAAGTAATATAGACCCTCTGATGATCAGCTATCTGAAATGGTTTCTGCTACAGATTTGTATTACTCCCTGTTTTCTTCCATATGTCTTTTCCTGAGCATTCGTGTGTTGTATTTCAGGTCCACGCCATTCCTCTGCGCTCCTCCTGGGTGATGACCTGTGCCTACGCTCCTTCAGGGAATTACGTTGCTTGTGGAGGCTTAGACAACATCTGCTCCATCTACAGCCTCAAGACTCGCGAGGGGAACGTGCGTGTCAGCCGTGAGCTGGCCGGACACACAGGTACAGGACGGTGTCCTCCCGAAACACTCACACACTCTGATCTTGGCTCTTGTGAATATACACAAGGGACGGTGTTTAGCAAAGCTGTAATTATAGCATGAAACTGCACTGGTGTTTTTTGCACCCTTTTTAATATACCTCATCTGGTCGACTTTAAAGGGGTCATATGATGCGATTTCAAGTTTTCCTTTCTCTTTGGAGTGTTACAAGCTGATTGTGCATAGATAAGATCCCTGAAGTTGCAAAGACTAAAGTCTCAAAACCAAACAGATATTCTTTATCAAAGTTAAGACTCTGCCACGCCCCCCTAAAACGGCTTGTTCTAACATGCCCCCACATATCTACCTCACTATGTGGAAATATTTGCATAATGCTGCCCAAATGTTCACGCAAAGAAAGAAGGCGTGGTTTCAGTAACCGCAGTTAGTGTTGAAGCAGCATGTCAGGGAGACGCTGTGTGTTTCTAGGCGAAAGCAAAAGCACTTTATTTGGCCTTCCGAAAGTAGATGCATTTAGGAATCTTTAAGATTACTTACAACAGAACAGCAATGCATTTTATGGACGACCGTTTCGTGAACCTAGGAGAGGAGGTAATTCTGACTTTGCTATGACAATCTGGCGCTTCTGAATCAGCTACTGTTTTGTTATTAGTTTAAGTATTTGCTATTGACTGTTCAAATGCAGAGTTTTGTGCATCGTGTGCGCGAGAGAGAGAGCGAGCGGTGTGCGTGCGAGAGAGAGAGAGAGAGAGAGCGGTGTGTGTGTGTGTGTGTGTGCGCGAGCGAGAGAGAGAGAGAGAGATAGAGAGACACATCAGCTGTCTTAACCGTGGCTTGTGTACTGCAAACACATATTCATCACTGTGTCTGTCACGAGACTCTGTTCCCCTTTCGGGCTCTGTCTTTACATTTATTTTGAAAGATGAAGCTGGCGATTATGGTAAGGGGCGTTACATTTCCGACGAGTGCTTGTGGTGTTCGCCCAATCACAATGCACTGGGTCAGCTGGCCAATCAGAGCAGACTGCACTTGTCGGAAGGAGGGACTTTGGCATAGAGGACCTACAATAATGTACAGTATTTGAAAAAGAATGTGTTTTTTGAACATTAAAGCATGTCAACATATTCTGTTACACCAAATACACAAAATAATGATCTTTAAGAAAGCATCATATGACCCCTTTAATGATGGCATCAGCAATTACATAGTGCACTCTCATTCTGTTCAGTTGCTTTATGGGTGCAGAAATGTCCAGGTCATATTTCACCACTAAATCAAGAGAAAAATAGGAAAATATATTTTAGATGAATTAGGAATTTTTTTTTAAGCATAAGCACCTTTCCCCTTTATGTTGTCATTCAGGGTGTCCACGGGGTCCTTAAAAAGTCTTAATGTCTTAAATAACGTTTTCCTAATATAAGGCCTTAAAATGTCTTAAATTCGGATTTGATGGGTCTTAATTATTTTTGGTCTCATTACCGCTAAAATATCTTCAGTCTGACGGACCTAATGACTTTACGATAACTGGACAGACCGAAGATTTGTTCTTCCCCGCGGTAAGTTACTGCGTCATCAGAGAGAGTTGCAGTAAGTTAGCAGAATACAGAATACAAGCTCGCGCTGCTGAGGCTCACTCTGTTTGTCTCGAGACTTCAGAACAAATGAGCGTGACCGCACACATAAACTCAGAAGAAACACACTGAGGTAAAAATTCAAAATGTTTAGTTTATTCATAACATGGTATAGTTAAATAACACCATGACAAGTGAGCTATTTTACTCAATATTCTCACGACGCAAAAAAAACAAACATTCAAAACACCTACAGAGCGCACGCATTACGTGTAGTATAGTGCGCGTGCGCATTTACAGTGCGCTCTGCCTGATCACTGCATGATTCTGTCTATTAAAATACATTCAGAATGATAACAAATTCAAGACATGGGGGCAGAAAATGTGTATATTTATACTCAAGTTCACACGGAACAGTGTCTTTTTTTCTCCAAAAATTACCATATACAAATGTGATATAGATTTTTTTACAATAGTTCAATAAACTAGAAGTTTTATTAAGAGACTTACATTTTAGACACCATATTGCCTGTTTTTGCACTATTTCGCCAACAAAAATAATTCCAAACAAAGCCACAGCGCTGTTTTGCGTCTCTGAGCAACATGACGGTGTTT
>NW_015505381.1:892506-896365 GCF_001515645.1 Sinocyclocheilus grahami
TAATTATTGTTATTTGCAGTGTAAATTATTTAATCTGACTGGTAGCAGCCCTATAGTGTATATTGAATTTATTGATAAGTTGTAATCATTTGACATATAACTGATGCATACATCTAAAAAGGTTAAAAATAGGCCTTTGTAAAGGTAAATATGCAGATTTAAGTATGTAAAAGCTGATAGAACACTGATGAAAATATTGCTTCAGAATAAATTGTTTACTCCACCAAAAATCTCAGTGATGCAGTTATTTTGTGGGGATATTGTGTATGGAATATTGTCTGCTGACATGAAAAGTTCACTGTATATCATAATAATAAATACAATTTATTACAGCATTGATATTTTGTTTTCTTTTTAAGTTATGCACATTAAATATTACATATATGTATGTAATAAAATGTGTATTTCCATTACAGGTTTAGGTCTTAAATATCATATAAGGTGGTATTAAAAAGGTCTTAAAAAGTCTTAAATTTATCTTGTTCAAGTCTGCAGAAACCCTGTCATTAGTGTAAATCATCCTCCTCACAATGACATATTGTTCATTCACAGATATTATTTTGTTTTAAAGTAAAGTATTATACATTAAGATTTTGAGAAGAAATATTGGTTTGGAATCATGTGTTAAATTTCCTCCCGGTCTTACAGGATACCTCTCTTGCTGCCGCTTCGTTGATGACAACCAGATTGTTACAAGTTCTGGCGACACCACCTGGTGAGTGTGAGGAACTGTATCCCAGCAAACCAAAGCTTGGATATCTCAGATGCTGAAGCTTACATCTGCAGTTAGGACCAGATTTTGCTATCAATGCCAACAGGAATATTTTTATATTTAAATTTTTCGTTAAAGTCGGGAATCAGATTATACATAAAAAAGAATTTAAATGGCATACGCTTTGTATTTATGTTATGTCTGCATTCTTTTATTTAAAAAAAAAAAAGACCATTCTATAAAATCAACACTCGGGAAGTAACATCATTTGAACCATTGCTACAACATTATGGGGAAAACAAAAATAATTTCTTCACTTCTTTATTTTTATCCCAATTTATGATGTTAACTGCTGCCTTGTGCACAAGAAAAATAATCAAAGAAAAATTTTATTTATGGGAAATATGTAAATCATGAACTACAAACTAACATTTGGGCCCTTTAAGGTTGTAGACTGAATCTGTCTATCTTCTGTCTATTTGTTTATTTTTGTTTCATTAAGGTAATTCATGTTAATTTTGATATTTATTAATAAATTTTTTAATTTGTTTAACATTAATGCAATGTAAACATGAACAAACAATCAAGGTTTGTGTTTTTTTTAACCAATATTAGCAGAGATTAATAAATGATCTAAAAATACATTGGTACTTTGTTTATTAACAAATAAAGACCTTATTTCTTAAGTCGTAATGTAAGGAATGCTGTTTCCGGGTCCAAGCCTCTACTCGTTTCTCGGTTTGAGAATACCATCTCAACAGCCGTTTATGAGCACTGTTTATTCATATTACACATTTAAGTGAAACATTTAAAAAAACTTTGTGTACACTATAGTCTCCGTGCTCACAGTGTCCCAAACACAAATATTTTAACGATTTATATAAAATGAATCACTGTCTGGCCATCTAGGATTTAGGTTTGGAGATAAAGGTTAGGATTATAATTTTTTGGTAGTATTACATCACATTCTGAGTGTATATTAGTACCATTTCTTGTTTTCTTGTGGCATCTGATAGAGCGTTTGGACCCAGAAGCAGTGACGCGTGACGTCAGACTTAACAAGCGGATTGTAATAAGATTGTAAAAATATGTAATAAGATATAGACACAAGAATAAACCGATTTAGCATACGACCTATAATATTTATTATAAGGTATTTAATTATTTTCATTTATTTTTCTTAAATGTAGACACGATCAGATTTTCCAGCTCTTATCTGCAGCTCTGAGAAATGTTGCAGTTCATTTCCACTGGCATTTTGATTTCTCAGTTATACAAGTCAGAGTATGAATGTGAGTTTTGAAACACTGTGATCTGTCCCGCAGTGCTCTCTGGGACATAGAGACCGGTCAGCAGACGACCACGTTCGCGGGTCACTCCGGTGATGTAATGAGTCTGTCTCTGGCTCCGGACACCAGGCTGTTCGTGTCAGGAGCCTGCGATGCCTCTGCTAAACTCTGGGACGTCCGTGAAGGCATGTGCAGGCAGACCTTCACTGGCCACGAGTCGGACATCAATGCCATCTGTGTGAGTGTTCCTGCCTCATTGTGACTAGCAACAGTACAGATTAAAACTGAAAGCTGTGTTCTTAGGAATAGGTGCTGTAGTGCATGCAATTTACTGAAGAATTGAAACTAAAAGGAGCTCATATTCCCCCCACAGTTCTTCCCCAATGGAAACGCATTTGCGACTGGCTCTGACGATGCCACCTGCCGGCTGTTTGACCTGCGAGCTGACCAGGAGCTCATGGTCTACTCTCACGACAACATCATCTGCGGCATAACCTCTGTGGCCTTCTCGAAGAGCGGCCGCTTGTTGCTCGCCGGCTACGATGACTTCAACTGCAACGTGTGGGACACCCTCAAGGCCGACCGCGCTGGTGAGATACACACACGCAGATGGCTGAAAAACTGCAAACATATGTTAGCAATAGATACTATCAGTGGCATGCGGTCTGGTGACCGCCCCGAAAGCAAGCAAACCAACCGTACTACACGCACACACAAACAGTGGTGTTGTTTTACATATGGTTCAGTGCCTGCTTCCTAACACACCACATTGGTTTGTCTCTTTTGCATATGGCAACATGCACTGTATTTCAGCTCACTTGAAAATTTAAAACATTACTTTTTAAGGCTTTAATATGTGGATTGTTTATCAACAGACCATTTGTACTGTGCATATATTTGTATTTGCAATAACTAATTTTTGTTTGATCATTTTTGTTGAGTGAATTTCTGAGAGAAAATCTTTTCTAAAAATATAATTTCTAAATCCAACTGAATTAATAAATTAATTTATATATATATACTAGCGTTTGCAAAGTTTTTACTCGTAATTAGCTAGTAAATTTTACTATTACAAAGAAGCAGCAAGGAACACACTGAATTAAACATGAAATTCCAAAGTAGAAAAAAGCATTTTAGGTATATACTTGTAAAATGTACTACAATAATCTTTGTTTTATTTGAAACTTCAAAAAATTTGAAGTGTACAAGTGAGACTTTAAGCTAGTCCCTTTTGCAAAAATGCTGTTCATCCTTTCCATTAAAAAAAATTAGTGTAGAAACTATTTTCACTCAAATTGCTAGTAAATTTAACCAGTAATGGCAAGTAACATTTTAAAGTAGAACAAACTGAAATAGTGTTTTCTTGTAAAATATACTCCAATAATCTTTGTAAAAATGATTTTTCAAAGTTGTGAATAAAACACTGTATGGTTTACTGACAATTGGACTTTTTCAGGTGTGCTGGCCGGCCACGACAACCGAGTTAGCTGTCTGGGTGTAACTGATGACGGTATGGCAGTGGCTACAGGGTCCTGGGACAGCTTCCTCAAGATCTGGAACTGAACGCTGAAGGTGCTTTCAATACAACATGTCCGATACAGTAAGAGTCAGCCTCTTCCAGCACACCTAATGTCAAACAAGAGATACTTTGTGTGTTTTACATGCCATTTAAATGTATCCTCGTATCACCTCCTTCTACTTTTGGCCACACGTTAGTGAAGATCAGAGGGCCGATATGTAAAGTAAAATGTAGATGTAAAATCTCTCTCTCTCTTGCTCTCTTGCTCTCTTGCTCTCTCTCGCTCGCTCGCTCGCTCGCTCGCTCTCTCTCTCTCTCTCTCTCTCTCTCTCTCTCTCT
>NW_015505381.1:896942-953888 GCF_001515645.1 Sinocyclocheilus grahami
CTCTCTCTATATATATATATAATTTTTTTCTTTTTTTTAATAAAATGTTATGATTAAATTTGATATATAAATATAAATTTTGTAATATAATTACATTCTAATTTATACTTTTTTAAAATTCTGTTTTTCATCAATATAACTGTGGTAGTTGGTATGGTGCTGAATTATGAACAATCAATCATAATACATTATTGTTTTTCTTAGTTATTTTAGTTTCAGATTTACTTTGAAAATAAATTTACTCAAGAATTGTTAATCAATTGTACAAATAATTTCAAAGAAGCTGCAAAAAATTGAATTAAACATGACAGCTTGAAGTAGAAAGACATACTTCAATAACTATTTGATTTTCAACCTCATTTTTTTTTTTTATGGTGTAGATTCACGGAATTCAATTTACAAATTAGAGTATCTGTTATCCAAACATTTTCGCTTGTGAATTTCTTGCAGTATAATGGAACCGTTACGTTTTAACTTGTGTATTTATAGCGCAGGATTATATCGAGTTGTCTGATCTAAATAAGTCATTCTATGAATATCTGCTTTATCATTCTGGTCTCTTTTTATCTGTCCGCAGATATCATTTGAACTCCAAAGTTGACTGGAAGACCATTCCAACTTTAGAATGTTAAATTTCACAGCATCGTCAACAACAAAACACCTTATAAAACTGACTGACACCACCATGAAAAGAAATAAAACTTCTAAGGGAAAACAATGCCTTTCCTACACCAAGAAGAGCACAATTTGTTTTATCACCCAGCTTAAAAAAAAGAGAAAAAAGAAGATTTCCTGTGGTTTCAAATGAATAACTTGCATTCCCTCGCGGACCATTCTGTGTCACCCTGTAAGAGAAAACACAAAACACTATCATCCCACGCTTATGTATCATGTGTCTAGAAAGCAAATGTTGGAGTGTAATTGTACAAATTATTTAACTCTTATTTTTTTTCTACTTCTTTTGTTTCTTTTATCTGATAGTCCCATCTTCTAGATCTTTTTCCCGCCTGTTTTTTCTGTTTAGATGATATGTTTCTGATTAGTAAAACTTTTAATCCTGTTATAAAACCATGTGAAAACAAGAAAAGTCATGTAAAATGCTGAAACTAGACCAGGATGGAAGAGCGGCTTTTTTGACGATGCCAATCATGTGTTTTGTTTTGTTATTTTCGTGTGCACTAGGTTACTCTAGAGGTTGTGTAGTTTTCATGAACGTGACTCGAGCGAGAGGTAAAGTTCACGCCCCTCTTGTGAAAGCTTAATATTCATATTTTTGGGCGTCCCCAGATAGCGTTCACCTCTGATCTGTTCTGATTGTTAAAATCGCTGGGCTATTGCCGATCACCGGCTAATAAGAACAGCCTTAGCTTTCTAAAAAAAAAATTTGAATCCTGATCTGTGCATTAGTTAACTTTCAGTGTGAATCCTGGTCCTTTGTCATTAAAGAAAAAAAAGAAAATTCCATAAAAATGTCATATCTCTTTGAAATACTTTGCCATTTCTGAGTCCGAGGTACTCGCTACATTTATCTACGAATGGCCGTTGTAAATATGGGTATCCGACTTGCACGCGAATGCAGCATTATATCCTAGCTAATGTTTCTTTCCAGTCTCGTCACAGCTTTGTTTGCACAATAAGAAACTTGACTAACGTTTTAAGCGTTAACTAACCAAGCACATGCCGTTAATCACATTGAATGCTAATTTTAATGTAGAAAATGCACAAAAAAGTACAAAAAAAGTGAGAGAAAAAAAACTAGCAAAAATACAATCCTCTCTTTCATTGGATTAAAAACATTTCAGATTAACCCCTTAGCTTATCTTCTGGTCTTACGTTTATACGTTCCTTTGAGCTTTTGGCTTTAATTCCGATTTTTGGGATGGTTTTGGTCGGCGGGAGGTCGGGCGGGGAGTGTTTAGGTTTTTTTTTTTTTTTTCAGTGGTGTCGGGATCGGTGCTTGGAAAATCCGAAACCTTTTTCTTTTCTTTTCTTTTTAGCCCAGTTCCAGAGAGAGAACAGATAGCCCTGTCTGTGCTTGGAAATACAGTTACTACTATGTGAATGAAATGTTGTACAAATCAATGTCTGAAAATAATGATAATTCTGAAATTTTTTAAGTTAAGCGTTTTATTTCATCTGCCATGAATTAACGTAGTCGCATGCTGTAGAATTTGCTTAAACAGGCGCTGTCGTCTTTAGGCCCACTTACCTCCACCAGGACGACGAAACCGAGAAATTGACCATTGAAGCGTCGATTCCAGATGTTTTAGACATGCTGTGCATACATCCTTTACTTTTACTGGCGAAGCTATGCACCTGTGAGAAATCGCGAGGGAGAAACGACACATATTTCCTGCAGACGACCTGTAAATCATGGCCAAGCTTCCTGAAATTGTCCCGAATTAAACGACAGTTGCGAAAAATCCCATTTGAGACGCTCGGAAAAACCTTTGCGCGAGTTCTAAATCAAAACGTACGATCGAAGAATCGCGAGAAACTTTTGGCTTTTCTTTAAACGTTTTGAGATGGCATCTGACATGGCAGAATCTTCTGTTCTTTTTCCACTGTAAACAGATGCACTTTCTTTGATAGTTGTGACTTTTTTTTATTGTTTTTTTCCTTTCTCTGCGATAATGTACAATAATTGTGATGTATTTGTGTGTGCTGCCACCAGTAAAGATTAATTGCAGTTCAATTAAAACGGATTCCCCTTATTTTCTCTCTTCATTCATAATTGTAGATCTCAGCACTCCCTATCTCACCTTTTGTATTTAATTTCAGTCTGTCGGTGTACCACAGAAAGCTGGATGCAACATAGATACTATATTAAAATGTACTGTTATTTAAGATGTAATAAAACAAGTTTGAGATGTCTCCGATGTGCTGATGTTTTGCTAGAGAGTTTGCCGCAGCAGAAAGTAGCCGTAATAAAAGCCGCTTTTTTTTAAGGTCCGTTCTGACTGAATTAGCAGTTCCTCGTTCTTCAGACTTCCTGGAGTAAATCATGCCGTCATCATTTGATATTCGGGTATGTTTCCAGTCTGATGTGTGCTTATCTTTGCTAGAAATGATTTCAGGTAGAAATTTCCTCATTGAGTCTATTAATCGGTTATGAAGAACTTTTTATTGGTAGTTTGTGATTTCCAAGCCTGGAAAACTCATGGGAGTTCATAAAATCTTAAAAGTCCTTATGTATCATATTTGCAAGTACGGTTGCTTTATATACAATTTTAAAATTTTCTCAACAAAGGATCTCAAAAGGTCACAAACTCTATTGGTCGAGCACTGTGGGAACCCTGGCTTTGGGTCAACAACAACTAACAAAATGTGTACTATTTAGCCAAAAACCAAAGTATTAAGCAAACATAAACTATTAACATGGCTGTATAAACAAAAGTTGTTCCAATGAAAACATTGCCATTGTGTCCAAACAGAGCATCTTCTGTACTGCACTTAACAGAGTCATTTGGCTGATATGCTTTGAGTTTCCTTTTTTGGTAGCCTACTTGGTGCTCTTCATGCTGTAAGTGTCCATTACTGTTCTTAAGAATAACATTTCTAAATAAACCAGCTGTCAAGAAGGCTGATCATCTCCGCAGGTCCTCGACTTGCACTGGAAATGGATTACTATACTACACATTGTTCAGTTTGAAATTTGAAAACAATTGCTAATTTTGCATGTGAATGTGTCTTTGAACGTGTATCTACAACAATGCATTATTTGTGGAGTTATACAAGCGGCTCATTGTTACCACTTATGCAATAGTCAGCAGTTATCTTCAGGAAAAGCAGACAAACATAACCTTTAGGTACATCTGCTTGCTAATACAAATATCTAACCAGCTAATGTGGCAGCCACTCGGTGCATAAAAGCATGCAGAAATTTTACAAAAGTTCAGCTGTTTTTGAAACTGAACAGAGCGGCTAAGAAACATGGTGTAATTGTAGATAATTATAACATGAATATGTAGTCAAAAACATGATGCTGTAATGTCATCATGACTCTCACGTGTCTCTAGGCAAGAAAGAATGCATGCATATTTTAGTGCTTTTATTAATGGGTGTTATTAATACGTTTTCAATGCAACATTCTTAGGTGGTCGAGAATGTTTAGATGAGAACACGTGCCTCAATAACTTGGTCAGATATCTGTTTTGTATTTCTGGTGTGTTGCTTTTCCTCCTTTTCTCCAAAGGAAATGATTTTGGGCCAATTATACCTTATCTGACAGATCTATTCCTGTTTCTTGGGAAAAGTATGCATGCTAGACCATGTGTATGGAAGATGCCTCAGTTAAGCAGTGACTTCCTTTAGAAACAAATGAGTTTCTGAGACACAATCACACTCGTGATTATGTTGTTAGAAATCAAATACCAGCTAATTACTTCCCATATGCATTTACTAAAATAGCCCACTTTATTTAAAAGCAAATTGGGACACAGAATGCATTACTCTAAGGTTTCAAATGGTTGCCTGTTGTAGGATTATCACAGATTCTGAGTTTAGTGACTCTGGCAGAGGAATACATGTTAATAACAGAGCAAGTAGGAGACAGTATATACTGCAGTAAGTATACGCTAGTATTCTCATGCTGTTAAACTCACTTGTGTAGTTCAAACAGTAGTCAACACCAATGTTTTTGTGATTTTATTAAAACGGACTTCATAAGCAATCTTCTTCACATAGTGCTTTACAAACAAATTTTTACATGCAGTTTAACAATAAAAAGTAAAGACCATCATATAAAATGAAACAAAGAATGCCAATGATAACATACAAGAGTAGTAAAGCTGTGCTGTAGGATGCCTTCATGAATGCATTGATAATACTGGCCCTATATGCAATGAGAAAGCAAAATGTTGTTTGCAAATCAGCAGATATAATTTCTGCCAATTTGCCTCTAAGAAAAATATATAATGCAGGCTTAAAGACAGATTAACCTTATTATCTTGGTATTTAGTGAAATCATGTAGTTATACACACTCTTCCCGTCTTCAATCATATTACCTGGAGTTGCAGCCAAATTCCACCAAATGTTCCACTGAATTTCCTCTCAATGGGGTAACAGATAAGGGTCTTTTATGTAGGCCTAGCTCTTGTTTTTTGGGATCGAATGTTTCTTTGAAGTTTTGGAATTCTCATTTTCAGAATTTATTTGATCCAGTGATATAATGAACGCAATGAATCATTTCTGATAAATGCAGATAGGAAATGTTTCAGTGGTGCGATCGGCAGAACAAGCTGCTTTGAAAGCACCTTCTGCTTGCCTGGAAACTTGACTAAAACGGCAACTTCCAATAAACTGTTCAGATGTATAGCTTAGGGGAGTTCGTAAACGACATGACATAACGAAATGACATAAACAACTCAACTGTTGTCATACAGTAAAAAAAATAAAACATCAGATATTTTAGTCTTGGAAGAATATGATGGGAGATATCTGACATTTGATTGCAGCTTTTTAAATCTGAGCCATTTTTGAGATTTCTTCTGAAACTAGAGAAGCACATGAGATGTCTATCTGAGAAGATCTCGGCAAACATCTCCATTTGCTCCCCATTTAACCTCATAGCTGTCTAGGGAATCATTTCTGGAATTCAGATACTGGCAAGACATCATTTGTGACTTTTATTTCCTGTAGGAAAAAATGATTTCTGTGTCTTACAATAATATCCTCTAGTAACAACGAAAAGTATCTTCTTGAATAAGCTTTGCTGGTTTGTGATAAAACTATATATGCACTTTTAAACACGGAGGTTCTTTCTTCCATTACCATGTTTTACTGTGTTTATACCGTTCCGTGTTTTACCAGAGTTGGGCGTGCTCTTAAAGGTACGTAGCGCGGACGTTAAAGCTGCAGTCCGTAAGTTTTGCCTCTTTGTCGCCATCTCTGTTTGAAAACCTGGAATTGCAGCTGTGTGCGGAATTATCTAGCTTGCGTGGGTTGTGAGTCGGCACGGCTCCAGCGCGGATTAATCGGATGTTCTGAAGAGTATGTGTGGCAGTCAGTCACCGCACCGGTGTGGATATTTACTGTACTTCGCAATCACAGATTCTAGCCTATGTCTTGGCATATATATCCCAAATAAGCATTCTCACCGGATATTGTCATCTGAACAAGTAACAAGTCTGCCACATTTGTTCTGACCAACTGAGGAAAAAAGCATTACAATAAATCGTGCTACCAATGGTGATTAAATCTAAAGATCGGTTAGCTCATATCACATCAAACCGTTTTCACATGGTTGCAAATGCAACGCCAAGTTTGTTCATTTAAATTTATTCAGTTTTAGCATTTAATAATTTATTTGTAATGATCTCTGAAATGTAAATTGTAAGTGGGCTATAATAAACCCATGTCTATCTTTATAAACATGATTAATTTGACTTGTGATGTTTTCTATATGGGATGATTAGCCTAATCCTCTTGAACACGTGACGCTGGCGGCCCCCCCCCCAACACGGACACACACAGCACCCCCAACCGAAAGTATCTTCCCGCGCCCCTGTTACGGACTGCAGCTTTAAGGATTATGTGCAAAACTACAATGTTTTATCCGTCTTATATATTGATATTTGTGTTAACTCTTGCTTTTAATCCTCATTTTAGGTATTTATTCTGAAGAAGGGGTTCATTCTATTGAAAATAGAACAAGAAAAATATGTAGGCTATGTAAGGTAGGGAGCGATAATGGACGGATTGTTGTGAGAGATGAACAAGGTTTGTTATAAGCGTTATTGGTGAGGTTATTAACAAGGATTGTATTTGTTGTTATTAGTGCTGCTTAAATGCGGTAAAACTCCGGTTTCAGTGCTGTTTTTAATACAGAGCGCGGTTTAGTTAATGGGGTCCTATTATGCTCTTTTACAAAGTCTTGATTTTGTTTTGGGGGTGTACTAGAACAGGCTCTCATACTAGGTTGTTAGAAAAACACATTATTTTTCACATATTTTACATTATTACAACACCTCTCTCCCCAGTCAGGCATGAGGCTTGAATAGTTCCTGTATCAAATCAAGGCCCACCTTCTGAAATACGAAATGTGCTGTGATTGGTTAGCTGGGCCAGTGTGTGTTGTGATTGGCAGCACTCGGCGCCTGGTCGGGAAATGTCACGCCCCTTACCATAGCCACCTGCGAGCTTCAGTGGAAATATTGCATCAAAATCAAATAAATTTGAGCGCGATTCAAACCTGGATGATTGTAACCACTCTAAGTTCGTCTGCCTCGGGAAAGCTAGCGTAAAAAAAAATCTTCCTTTACTTGAGTGGCGCATTTTGCGCAAGACGCAACATATTTGATCGAGACGTGAGCGCGAAGGAGCAACATGGCCGTCTATAGAAAAACAATGGAAAAGTAGCAAAAAAACACCCCACACAATGGAAAAGTAGCGCAACAGAATGGGAAAATGCGCTCTGCGAGACTGAAACATCTTATAAGACTGATTTAAAAATAACATTTGGTTTATTTATGCTCTTAACACCTGTTTTAATTTGCACATACTGTTTTTATTAAACAACATCTCGGACGCCAGTTTCGATATTGTAGCGTGGTGTGATTCTCATTGCGACCGCTTGGGTCGCTATTACAGGCCCTTATGGTTCCATGAAGAACATTTGGTGTAAAAAGTTTCTTTAGATTATTAAAATGTTCTAAACACTAAGAAAAAAAATGGTTCTTTGAAGAACTGTTTACTAAAAGTTTTTTTGGGAAACCAAAATGGTTATTTTAAGGCAATGCTGTAAACCCACATTATTTTCAAGCGTGTACCCGGATGAATCTTGCAAGAACATGTCTCTGTTTTTATTAAACAACATCTCGGACGCCAGTTTCGATATTGTAGCGTGGTGTGATTCTCATTGCGACCGCTTGGGTCGCTATCACAGGCCCTTATGGTTCCATGAAGAACATTTGGTGTAAAAAGTTTCTTTAGATTATTAAAATGTTCTAAACACTAAGAAAAAAAAATGGTTCTTTGAAGAACTGTTTACTAAAAGTTTTTTTGGGAAACCAAAATGGTTCTTTTAAGGCAATGCTGTAAACCCACATTATTTTCAAGCGTGTACCCGGATGAATCTTGCAAGAACATGTCCAGGATCCGATAAAAGCATTTGCCAAATGCATACATCTAAATATGACCCATTTCTGAGGTTGTGTGAGATTCACCCACATTTTATCTCATGCACAACATCTTTCACATGTCAGTCTTTTAGTTGAGAACTTAAAAAAAAAGGATAAGGAAAAACAACCAAAATGCTATACTGTAGGTTCACTTTTTCAAGACAACAATAAAGACGTCTGTTTCATACACTCGGATTTCTTCCTCTTCATCAAGTGCAACTATCTTTTACTACTGCAAATCATCATGGACTTGCATTTCTTCAGAGTCAGACAGTTTGCATTGCTTGTCAGACTTGCACCCATCAGGTTTCTTTTCGTTTATGACCTGGCAGGAGCAGGGCAGACAGTCTTGGTGTACAGAAGTGAAGCCTTGGCGCCTTGACTTCTGCGAGCTGCTTCGACGTCGAAAAGACGGATAAACACCACTATGGCTGAATGAACCTAAAGTCCTTCGATCTGACACTCTACGGATGGCCGTGCGGAAAGTCTCTCCTGCAAAGTAGTACAACAAGGGGTTGAAGCAACTGTTGGACGCCGCCATGCACAACGAGATGACCAGAATTTTCACGAGCAACTCAATGACTGGGCAGCTTTCATTTAAAACCTTGGCATAAAGATGGACTGTGCGAGCGACGTGATATGGCAGGAAACACAGCAGGAATGTGCTCAGGACAACGGCGATCAAATACACAGAGCGTCGGCGGGTGTTTCCTCTTCGATTACCAATTTTTCGTCCTTTGATGAGTTTGCAGATGATGCATCCGTAGCAGACGAGAATTATAATGAACGGAATGACGAATCCAAACGAAACCCCCACGTAGTTCAAGCTATAGATGCGATTCCATGACTTGTTGTTCCCCGGTTCAAAGCAACGCATCTTGTTATGCCGCTCTGTAGTACCTGTCATGAGGAATGGCATTGACGAGCAAGCCACAAAAATCCAGATCGCAAAGCATGATATTCTGGCTCTCCACACCGTAACCAGGGACTTGTTGCGAATGGGGTGAACTACGGCGATGTATCGTAGTACGCTAAGACCTGTAAGAAACAATACACTTGTGTACAGGTTGACATAAAAGGAAAATACACACCAGCGGCAAAACCAGTCTGGAAAATCCCACTGACCGCCCCTAAAATAGTAGACCAGACGGAAGGGCAACGTCAAGGAGAAGCCAACATCTGAAATAGCCAAGTTAGTCATAAATACAGTGTTGGCCGTCTTCTTTGGAGTGAGACGCAGGAACACAAACAAAGCCACAGAGTTGCTGATAAATCCAATAGGGAATACGACACTGTACGTGACTTTGTACGCCAAATATTTGAAATCTTCACTTTCCTCACAAGTCTGATTCATGTCAGGTTCTTGGGTGACGTTGAGCCAAGATGGAGTTACCGATGTGAACACAGGAGCTGGAGGCAAAAAGAATAACAATTAGAAATTAAACGATTGTGTTGCGATCAGAAAAGGCGCAGTCATGGTACGCTTTAAGCATGCATGCAAAATAGCTTCTTCATATTCTCGAACGAATATCAGCTACAACAAGATGTCATGCTGGTGGTTTTAATCATTCATAAAACATAATAGTAAAAAATGTATTCGAAAGTTCAAATCTCCTTCAGCAAACGTTATTGAGCCAAGAGATCAATCTGTACTGGTCAAGCATCTTTTGGCTATGCAAATGTGCAGGTCACCCAACCTGAGCTGTTGTTTGCAGCATATTTGACTAAAAACTCTTTGCATGTGCTTGCATTTTTGCTCCCAATGCATGCGAGTCTAGTGTGGCCGCACCACAAAAGACTGAACATGCTGATAAAGTGATGAAGAAATGATATTAGAAACTGATAAGTATTACAGTTCAGCCCTTGCTCAACAATAGCTTACTAAACCAGGAAAAAGACGTGTTTTATTTAAAACAGGGGTTTAAAAACTCCCCTTGGTTTTCAGGTTAACAATTGACATTGCCATAGAGGTTTAATACACAGACAGCAGGGTAGCATAAGCATAATATGCTTTACTTCATCTAAAACGTTTTTATACACTATTTTTAAAGCAGTTTTATATTTAATAGAGTTTATATTAATTCTGTATGTAACAATTTAGTATCTGAATATAAAAAAAATCCATTTGCTGTATAAGTGAACTGCAAAAACGGGGTTCAAATGATTATGATTATTATTATTTTAAAAAGGGAAAAAGGAAATGCAATACTTTATATTCGTGTGTCTATATAAGCCTCATGTTCATGATTTTTTTTAACTACCCAAATATCGTTATTTTATCAAGAAGTCTGTTGTTTCCAGTAGTCCCATCCATAGTTCATATGCAAAACATATGCAAAAGAATATTCAGAGAGTGAAATGAAAACAGTTGCACACTAACAATATTCAAATGACGGCTGTAAATATACACACCTGAAAAACTAAACATAGGCTGTTGCTCTGCATAAAAGAAAGGCATTGTTAATTATTAATGTGACTAATAAACCAATTTTCTGTAAGTAACTTAACTGAACTGGTTATGCTATTGAAAACACAGTTGTACTGGATATTTACAATAAAGCTGCTCTTCCCTGGAATCATTAACGGAACAACTCTAACAAGTTTTCCAACTAGTCTTACACGAAAAGCACCTAAAGGTATCAGCATACTTTTCAAAACTTACCATGATAATTCTTTACACAAAAGCACTCTGGAGGTACTATGGTACAGCAATGGTAAAATAGTTGATACTTTAATTTAAACCATGGTACTGAAATAGTAGTATTTAAGGTTCTTCTAAGAATAGCCTACTCTGGTACTAGTGCAAATCCAAAAGAATAAGTTTTTGGTCACCACATTTACTTGAGCATCTTGGATGTCAAGAACTGTACAAAAAGGTACAAATAAATAAAACTGAACGAACCCTGCAAATATGATTAATTAATTTCAGAACTATTAAATCGCACCCTCGCTGTACTTTTGTATTTTTTTAATTGATATCAAAATATGACTCTAGCTGGAGTTTTACTCACCTGTCATTCTCTCTTGACCATCATCATCATCCTCATCATCCTGATGAATCCGGATGCGTTCAAATTACTGGAGAGCGTTATTTAACAAAATGTCAAAATGTTCCTCTCTCGGCAGTTTCAAGTGTCTGCTTCCTCTATCGTGGTCTTGAAGAGTGCTGCCTCTTCTGGAGCTTACTTGGGTGTCCCATCTTTGACTCCAGCACGCACCGGACTCTCCGATAATAAAGAAAGTTACGTCCGAATCTTTTAAAGAATCGCTTGCGTTCAATGATTCACACGAACCGATTCGCACAACGTTTTTTTTCGACTGCAGAGATGTGATAACTACACCGCATTTTAAAAAAGAGAGATGTAACCTCATCGGTAAACAGCATATTTTCGCTCAAATAAAAGTAACGTAAACTTGTAGCCTACTTCTGGGGTATTTTTTTGAATGATGATTTTATGGGGCACATATATTGAACGAAACGAATCGATTCAACTTCCCAAAGAATTCAAGAGAAACCACACCTTCAGGAGTTTTCTTTTTTCTTCTTTTTTTTCTGTTGGTGGTTTCTCTGATGCAGGTGTGATGGCGTAATTCACATGAAATGTAATTGCGTAATTCTCTTAACTCAGTACCAAGCATGATATTTCCGTAATACATGTTCAATAATAGTATTACTATGTGTTTTTTTTTTTTATTGTCATAAACTTATAAAACAAGAAAAACACCTATATGTATTAACAATAGATTAAAATATAAATAAAAAATATATTCTATTAATATAATCATCGTGATACATACTTAAATGTTTTCATTTAGTCAAACTGTTTGTGATTCTCTAACCAAATGTCACAGCTGGACATTGATTTGAGAAAGAACGGTCGACGAAAACGGCTAAAAGAAACTACATTTCCCATCACGCAACAGCAACAAAACACGCCATCTCACCAAAAGGCATTCTGGGAAGGAGAAGCTCGTAGACCATTTTAGCAGCAGATGACATCGAGTGACCCGACGAAGAGTGGGATCTTTCATCGAGAAGGGCAGACTAGCAGTCGTTAGATTTCTCAGTATATATGAGAAATATTTCTTTTCAACGCTTCGTTGAAATATATTTGGTAAGTTTTCGTTGTTTGGTGCGTGTTTTGCGCCTTTTTCAACGACAACCCGACGACACGGTCTCCATTTTGAAGCGTCTTCCTGTAGCTTACCGAACTTCTCACATAACGAAAATGGAGACCACACGAACAAAACATATTATGATACTACTACCATACGGTCTTTAGACATGTACCATGACATATATCTTGTATTGGGCATGTAACATGGTAGTCTGGTAAGTAACGTTACATTGAATTACAAAATAAATACCGCGCCATTGGAATGCATTCAGTCTTGTCCTGTTAACGTATATCGTCCTGACTGCCAGGGAACTTTATATAAAGACGATTCTCAGCTATGTTATGAAAGATATTTTAAAAAAACATTTTTCTTTATGTAAAATGGCCATAAACAAGTTTTTCCATGATATACAATGTATCTATAAACTATCTAATTTGCATATTAATGTGTTTTTGGGGCAACATAGAATGAACAAATAAGTGCAATAATGGGAGTGTTAATTAGCTAGATTTTCATAATATTTAATACATAATTTTTTTTCTCTTCATTAGTTGTGTCTCCCAAAATGTGTAATAAACATCCTTTAAGTCCTGGTGTCCTCTAAAGTGGACATGTATGAAATCGATGGCCTGTTTCATAACAGAAGGTCATATTTTGATTTGAAGCCCCATAACATTTTCCTGAGATGTTGATTTATGACAAACTATTTGAAAATTGGTCAGATTTAAGTGATGATTACAAAATATTATCATATTTCCATAAGGGTGTTGCACTTTATCACTAAGTTAATGTCAGCCATTTTTAAAGACCAAGGAGAGGGGGTGGTCGTGGTGAAACTTCCAATCATTTGGTATCTCTGAAAAGCCCTGAATGTGCTCTGTACAGGACATCCAGACTTAAAACTGTGACATGTAACATCTCAGAGAAATCACTAAAACATAATGTCCTCTACAGAGGACAAAACTCCATAGCTAGTAGTCAGGAGGATATACAACTTATATAAGTATCATAGTATTTCCTCTACAAAAGTTTTGTGATCTTATCAAATGGTAATACCATTTGGTTAGTTTATGTACCGTGGAATTTATTTATCATGAATTTGTATTTTTTATAAATTTGTAATTCCAACACAAGGCTTTATAATGTCATATATCTGTGATATGTGCAACAAACTATTATTGTTGTGTGTTGATTTATTTTATGTGTGTTATATATTCAGTGTATATATTGACTAATATATATATTTTTAACAGTCCTTATATTGAGAAACAAAAGATGGGTGCAGATAAACGGTGAGTGTTTTGATTTATGAAGGTTTTGCTTATTTAGGTAGATTTGCTGTAACCTAATTTAAATGTTTGACATCCTAATAATGTTCATTAAATATTGTTTTAACTAGGATTAGCCGCACAGAACGCAGCGGCAGGTACGGCTCTGAACAGTATCGTGATGATGACCGCAGGGACCGACGAGATCGTGATGACCGTGGATACGACTCGTATCGCTGGAGTGACGATCGCAGAAGTGACCGCTACGACGGTGAACGAAGTGACAGAGGTGATCGATACTGGAGCAGGGACAGTCCTGAGGTGAGGGCTACCGATATATGTATTTGTTTATTGGATCTTTTGATATGAGAATGATGCTAACTTTACCAAATCTCACTGGTGTTACAGCGAGGAAGGAAGCGGCGCTGCAGTGACGGGTCCGATGATGGACACCACTCGGATGGTGATTACTCTGAGCATGATTACAGAGGAGACCCAGCTGACGAGAAGGAGAGCAAGACCATCATGCTCCGGGGTCTGCCCATGAACACGTCAGAGGCAGATGTAAGTTGTTGTTGTCTCCCCCACCCAAAAGCAGTGTTTTAAAAGGTTTCCATAGTATTGGAAAACCTGAATATATCAGGGAGTTTTCTGAAATTGCATGGAAATTTCAGTTAACAAATAATAAATAAATGTAACAAATATTTCAGAACTGGAATAAAATCTATATCATGGACATTTTTGCACTTAATAATAATAATAATAATAATAATAACAACAACAAACATTTTAATAAATATTTCCATAGGCTGTGAATAAATTTAGTTAGCATTCCAGGCATGGAATCAAAATATCGTATCATGGAAATTTCTGAATTGTTATAATTAATAATAATAGTAGCAATTTTTTTTATTTTTTAGGCCCAGAATTAATAATAATAATAATAACAACAAATTAATTCAGTAAATATTCATGAAATTTTTTTTTTCAGTGAGCATTATTATTAATATTAAATTATTTTAATAAATATATTAAAAATAAAGTGCAAATTTGTAAATTCCAACCAGTGTTTAAAATTATTTTCTGAATTATTAAAAATGCATACGTTTTTTTTTTTTTTTAAATTTGATATTTTATCCTGGATTTCACTATGAAAGTCGAACTAGAAGCTGGCTTGGTTTTAGCAAACACACTAGCAAACTTGATCTGACTTTTCCTTGTAATCCACAGATTCGAGCAGCCATTGAGCAGCTGGAGGGGCCAAAGCCAATGGACGTGAGGCTGATGAAAAAGAGAACAGGTGAGACTGATGTACCACGGATCCTTCCTCTCCCAAACAAACCTGTGTCCACTGGGCCAACCTGCTTCCGCTCAAACGCCTTTTGCCATGGCAACATGTTATATGTCTAGTTTTACCCTTTCAGACTACGGAGTTAAAAAAAAAGAAAAAGGTTGTACATTTGATACATGTTTGGAGGTAAGTTTTGTCTGGGTTTTGTGTGGCTCAAAATTGGCACAGTTTTATTTATGCCAATTGAAGTTACATGAACATAGATTCAGTCATGTAGCTTCTTTATCTTGTTTAAGTACAAATATATTAAAGATCATCCAAAAGTCAATCTGATGGCAGTATCTGTCTCATAAAGATTATTTGCTTGTTAATGCTAGCTATGTTTATGAATGTTGGTTTTGATTATTGATTCAGCATGTTAGACCAACAGCTAGAATATTATAAGCTGCTGTTGCTATGGTAAAAGCTTCCAGGCAACCCCCCTACATCATCCCTACAAGGGGGTCACGAAGCAGTTTGAGACAGAGTTTGAATGTTGTACCACTGAACCATATAAACTAACACGCCTCCCGTCTGTATATCTGAATGCCTCTCTAGGTATAAGCCGAGGTTTCGCCTTCGTGGAGTTTTATCACTTGCAAGATGCTACCCGATGGATGGAGACCAATCAGGTTGCTTCCTAATCACAAAGTCTAGCTTTTGCCCTGGGGAATAATGCAAATTAAATAGAAAATATAAATGGAAGGAAAGCAAAAAACAAAGTTGCTGCCCCAGCAGACTATATGGACAGAAATGGACCAAAGCCGCTGTTTTTGAAGGCAAGGTGTGACCAAAACATAAAAGAGCCATTTGATGGATACTCTGGCTTCATGTTATTAACTTTACCAGAACTCTGTTTGTTAGCACGGGTAAAATAATCACTGATTGGAAAAAAAAAAGGGATGTAGATATTACAGTTCAGGTGTGACTTGAATGACTCAAATGGGTTTTACGCCACAATTTTTGTCATACTCTAAAAATGTTTATTTTTTTTTGCCCCCCTCCATAAGAGATGTTAGGTTTCGAGGCTAGAAGTAGAATTGTTGGTGCTGTATTTAACATCCCATTTCATGGACATCACTATTAAAATATGAGCAGTTTTTACTAGTAAATAGTTTTTGCGCAGAGAAAGTAAATGGTAAGCCTATGCCTCGTATTGAAAGTCCCCCCCATCCAGTTTAAGAAAGGAGTGCCTTTTATTTTATTTTTTTTTACACTGTTCCGGCCCCATCCGGACACTCGGGTCCCAAACACACACCATCTTACACATTAAACCCTCCCGGGCGATCCTCACCCTAAACCCTCGTGGCTAATGTGGTTGTTCTTGGGCTGAGAATTAAACCTTCGTAATAGAGGAAATAACCAAACCCTTTCTTCCTTTTCCAGAAACGGCTGTCCATTCAAGGCAAGACTGTTGCCATGCACTACAGCAACAACCGTCACAAGTTTGAGGACTGGCTCTGCAATTCAGTAAGTTTCATGGGCTTCCCAAGATTTTGAACTGTTTCATGTCTAGTATTGTTCCGGTTTATTCAGAAATTTCATTATTAGATATTTTTAAGTATTCTTAAAGAGGTTCTGGTTCAGTGTTTTTTGTTTTTTTTGGGGGGGGGGGTAATACTTCTATTACTCAAGGTTGCATTAAATTGACCAAAAGTGACCGTAAAGACATTTACTATGTTAAGAATGATTTCTATTTCAAATAAATGAACTTTGAAAGAATCCTAAAAATGTATTGCTGTTTTCACAAAAATATGAAGCGTCACAACTGTTTTCAACATTAATAATTATAAGAAATAAGAAAATGATTTCTGAAGGATCATGTGACACTGATGACAGGAGTAATGATGCTGAAAATTTCAGCTTTGCATCACATGAATAAATTAGTTATATATTCAAATAGAAAGGGTCATTTAAATTGTAATATTTCACAATATTATTTTTGGTCAATTAAATGCAGCCTTGTTTAGCATAAGGTTTTTTTTTTTTTTTTTTTCCCAAAAACACAAATTAACACCAATCTTATGAACGGTAGTGTTAATCTATGGTATAGTTAAGTTGTATTTTGCATTAAAATAAATGATGGGTACTATAGAAAATAAATGACTCATCTAAGGTCTTAGAAATGTTGTCAAAACATCCCTAGCTAAGCTTTGTTTTGGAAAATTAGTTATATATGTAGCATGTCAGTTTTTCAAATGGGCCACTTGGTGGATGTCCATCACGGTAAGTGTTCAAGCCACTCTAGTGTGCTTGTTACCTGGTACCCCATAGCAGAAGTGTCAATTAAAACACTATGACCGGTTGCTTGCAGTGTGGCCTGTACAATTTCCGGAGGAGGCTGAAGTGCTTCAGGTGTGGCGCAGCTAAAGCGGGTAAGTAGCTCCCTGAGCAGGAAACCGCTGTGTGCACCCATCTGGATGGTCCAGTCAAACACAGTCATGTCCTTGGAGCATTTTTTTTAAACTAATGATCTTTATGGGGGTGTTATCATGTACAGTGTTCCAAACTAATATATAATAGTAATTAATTGTTTTTATCACTCATGATAGCTGGTATTTGCTTTTTTTTTTTTATATAGCTGGTAACTTATATTATGGCTCCATTTAATGTTTTATATGCTTGCTAGTCAAATCAGGCATTAAAAGGTATAATAAGCACTCATTTTATTAGTTTACAGTACCTGCCTACTTAATGCCAATATTTTAAAAACAAAACACTCATTTTGACTTGAGGACAGTCTCACTCTGGGATTGTAGGGATCATCTATTATGGCCTTCCCAAAGCCTTTGTATGGGGCTCTTTCAGTGGTTTGATCAGGCTTCTGTGTTTAAAGAAACTCAGTGTGCTTTTATTCTTTGTGCTTCTTTTCAGATTCTGAATCCAGCAGCACCACAGGAACCACAGAAACCCAACCCAGCGGAGATTATTATGGCGATAGTAAGCACTTTTCCATAAATATCACCTCAGAATTAGGGATGCTCCAAAAAAAATATGATCTAAAAGTCAATTGCATATAATTGGGTTCCAAAATTATCCAGTGTAGGCTGATGCTGATCATTTAAATGCAAATGTTGGCTGATACGGGTATGACCTGTAGTGTGTTGTTCAGTGCTTGTTTTGCATTGACGCTATGTTTGCATGTTTTGACAGCCATCATCCTGAGAAACATCGCCCCTCACTCCACTGTTGAAGCCATTCTAACGGCACTCGCCCCCTATGCCAACCTCTCGCCTGGCAACATCCGCCTCATTAAGGACAAACAGACGGGCCAGAACAGAGGGTTTGCCTTCATCCAACTTGCCTCTCCTTTGGTACCTGTTTTATCCCTTCTTCAGTCTATACAAATCTCTTTTTTCCAAAGATCATCTTAAACAAAGAGAGAGAGATTGATCTTGTAAGGGGAAACCAGTGTAAAATTATTAACAATCAATAAGATTAAACCTGCATGTACTTTTGTACCATTTTTAGCACATTTTGATGATGTTTGTGCTTTTGCAGGAAGCGTCACAGCTCCTAACCATCCTTCAGGGCTTACAGCCACCTCTCAAGCTGGATGGGAAGACTATTGGTGTCGACTACGCCAAGAGTGCTCGAAAGTACGCATCTCTCACTCATATCCTCATGCGGTTGATTTGCTCGAAGAATTTTCCATTTGCTGTAGCTTGATTAATAATTCAGTTTACTGAAATGCCGTTTTGTTTCTCAGGGACCTGTTATTGCCAGATGGGAACCGTGTTAGCGCTTTTTCGGTTGCTAGTACAGCCATTGCAGCTGCTCAGTGGTCCTCCAGTCAGGTATGAACAACTATTGTAACCATGCCTCAATGTTAAAACAGAATTATGCATGCATGACTGGTTTAATTGACTATATTTCACTTTGCAGCCTCAGCAGAGTATGGAGCCGACGTCAGAATACAGCTACCTGCAGGAGGGATATGTACCCTATTCACAGGTCAGCTGACCACCATCTGAAACACCAGCGCATTCATATAAATCGTTTTGCTATTGAGCTGAGCTAAGATGGGTTTGTTGTGTTTAGGAGTACCAGGCGTACTATCAGCAGCAGGCTGGAGCTGTGGACCCTTCCCAGGCTAACGGCATACTTGGAGGTAGCATTCGCATGGCATTGCCTATTTATTTTAGTTAGAGAATCATAGTAGGATTTTGCCAGATCACATGTTCTTTTATGAACGTAAAAGCATCAGTGGTGCTTGCTAGTTCCCAAGTTGAAAACTGGCATGTTTGGATTTGCAGCTGCTCCAGGTGTGAAGGTTCTTTCTGCTGCTACAGGAGTGGTGATCTCTCAGAGTGCGCAGGTCTATCAGCCTCATATCATTGGCCAGCCAGCTGCTCAGGTGACTTTTTATGCTATGACTTGTTTATAAAAAAAATTTATTAGATAACTTTTACTATTACTAACTATTAAATTCTAGTGCAGCACTTTTTAACGAGGGACAAGGATGCACTTGAGGGCTTTGTCAAATTTCCAAGGGCTGCAAGATGAGTAAAGCATTTCAAATAAGGCAAAGTGGGCTTTAAAATAAATTTAAATGACTAAAAGTCAAGATTTAAGCATTTTGTTTTTAAAATTTGCTTTCATTTTATTGGTGTTTTAGTGTGTTTTCCCAACCTGGAATAAGTCCTTGAAATAATAAACAGTCATTTTTAATAGTGCGTATAATTGTTTCTACTTGGATGAACCTTGATCATTGATATTTGTGAATGTAAACATTCTTAAATATCCAGTAATCACTTATAGCTTACCTGCGAACTTGGGTGAAAGTAGCTCTATTCCAATATCAGATTTTTCCTAAATGATTTTAACGGCTGATTCCAAGAAATTTGTAGAAAAAAATAAAACCCATCCCCCATTCAATTATTGAAACTTCTGCAACTTATTAGATGGATTTATTTGTAATTATTTTAATGTATTACCAATCCTAGTTTCTGCAAACAAAAATGTATAGAAAACACGCATTGCAGCAGAAGTGCTAGAAATATCTTTGGCCGGTTTGAGAACCACTGCTAGTGTAAAGATTGTTCTTATCTCATTATAACCCATTTTATTGTCAGGCATTGCAGATTGAAGGCAAAGCTCAGCCCTTCGCAGCTGCTGCCACCATTTCCACCCCAGCAACCTCTGCAGTCACGGCAACCAGCACAGCAACAGCTACCTCTCAGGAAAACCAAGCCAGTAAGAGCTAGACCACGAAATCCACGTCATCAAATCAGAAGACATGCTACAGATTTCTGATTCTTTTGTCATCTCATTTCCTCTAGCTGTCCCAGACACTTCATCTTATCAGTACGATGAGTCTTCCGGGTATTATTATGACCCCAGCACTGGCCTGTACTATGACCCAAACACACATGTACGTATGCCATTCACTTTTCAACAAGGCAATACTGTTTCATTTAGTGCGTGTAGAGGGTTCTAAGTAATATTGTTTTTCTGTAGTACTACTACAATTCCCAGACTCAGCAGTATCTGTACTGGGATGGGGAGAAGCAGGCCTATGTGCCCGCAGTGGATGCCAACAGCGCGGCTCAAAGTGCTGCTGCCGCCATGTCCACTCCTCAGAAGGAGAGGAAAGAGAAGCCTAAAAGCAAAACAGCTCAGCAGGTAATAATTCAATATGCTTGGAAGCTTTTAAAGTACTACTGTGTTCTAAGACTAAACAGACTTCATTTTTTGCTTGCTTGTCAATACAACAGGTGAAAAAAAATCAAATAGACTGTAGGGCATCCCGATATAGAAATACAATTGTCATGTGGCTTAATGGTCAAATTGTGATGGCTGTAATTTAATTATATAAATATGCACTGGCAATTTCGGGAGTGCTTGTTCATTTACATTCGTGCAATTAGGGCTGTACGATATGACGATTTTTGATCGTGGACGATTGAAATGTCTCTACGATCTGCTTTTGAAGAAATATAGTAGTATCGTGCTACAGCGCACATTCTATCAGCTGCAGTTCTGGTGCCTTCTCAGTCTCAATATACTGTACAACGTGACATACATTCACTTCAAATGTTACCTCAGCAGTAGACTTGCGCTCACTTATTCTCAATCCAAAAAGTTCGTTAATTTCCATGTGTTTTAACACCTTGCCGGTTAAGCATTTCATTCGCGTGCTATTCTAACATGTGCTTTTTTCTGAGCACGTAATGGTACACTTGCAGCGTGAAAATGTACAGCGTGTGATTACTGGACTAATAAATCTTTCTTGTCAAATGCTTTCAAAGACACACAAGGTTTACATATAAACACAGTTGGTTATGTCTAAAGTGAAAGTAAACAGTTGAGAGAAAAACGGATGCATGCCTGTATATTAGATGCGTGCAGGTCTTAAAGGAACAGTAGTAAACATGCTGCCGCTTGTCATTAAAGGGATAGTTCACCCAACAATTTAATTTTGTTATTTACTCCCTCGCATGTTGTCCCAAACCTGTATTCATTTCTATCTTGTGCTGAACACAAAAGAGGTTATTTTAAAGAATATGGGTAACCAAAAAGTAGCTGGTCCCCATTGACTTTGATAGTAGGGAAAGAAATTACTATGGAAGTCAGTGGAGACCAACAACTGTTTGCTTACTCGCATTCTTCAAAATATGTTCAACAGAAGAGAAGAAAAGCTCATTCAAGTTTAAAACAACTTGAGAGTGAGTAAATGAATTAATTTGAGTGAACTATCCCTTTAATGTTAATAAAACAAAAAAACAAGAAAAAAGTCATTAACTGCTCCTGACTAAAGAGAAATTTTAATACAGTTGGTTTGATAAGAATCAATATATAATTGATGTATATAGTTTTATTTTTATATTTGTTAATTCAGTTTCTTGAATGCTATGCTAAATACACCTACTGTACCTGAAAAATAAAGCACTGTTTGTTTTATTTGTATATTATGTGTTTATTTTGTTTATATATTTTTTTATAACAAAGATAAAATGATGACAAAGATTTGTATCTTTGGCCTAAATATCTGCCATTCTATTTTATTTCATATTTTGTTACCTTGTAAGGCTTTGTTTTTAAAATGGGGAAATTAGTTTGGCTGTACTGCTCAGACAGCTTGCAAATTAGTAAAACCAACATGACATAAAAGAATAGTGATAAAATCATTAATCGTGATATGACTGTAAAAAATCGTGATCTGATATTTTTGCCACATCGTCCAGCCCTGTGTGCAATTCATGATTCAGTGTTTCGGCTTCTCAGCACCAAAAATAAAAGCTGGATGATTTAAAATTTGAAACATTAAGAAATTAACAATGTTAATATTTGTATTGTAATTTTGATTTTGCAGTATTAAATGTATTTTCAATATTGTGCAGCCCAGATAGACTCCATGTGATTTAAATCTAGGAATCAGACAATTGTATAGAATTAGAACACCCTAGCAACCTTTTAGCAGTGTCCTAGCAGCCATTTACAAAACCCTAGCAGCATGCTGGCAGCACTCACATGTTCAGAAAATGTCAAAAATCTAGCTATTTCAATCCTCCAATGGTACTAAAAAATATCTTTGTGTGTCAGATTGCGAAGGACATGGAGCGCTGGGCCAAGAGTCTGAACAAACAGAAAGAAAACTTCAAGAGCTGCTTCCAGCCCATCAGTCAGGAGGAGAGGAAGGAGGCGGCGGCAGCAGATGCTGGTTTCACTCTCTTTGAGAAGAAGGTATGAAAGCTGAAGACACTTAGATGATGATCTCTTTTAATGATGGTGGTGATGGTTTTGTCATAATGCATGGTTTGTGTGTTTTCTTTGCATGTGAGCAGACAGGAGCACTGGAGAGGCTTGTAACAGAGGCCACAGAAGAAGAGAGCTCCTCATCAAAGGTCCCAGATGCACTGTGCACCATTACAAATCATGTCAAGTTATGAAGTTGTGTTAAATGATTAGTTTAACTCGCTGTGCTGCGCTGCAGATGGGGCTGGTGGCGGCGTACAGCGGTGACAGTGAGCCTGAGGAGGTCACGGAGGGTGATGACAAAGAGGACAAGCTGACCGACTGGAAAAAGATGGCCTGTCTGTTGTGCCGAAGGCAGTTCCCCAATAAAGAAGCTCTGTTCCGCCATCAACAGCTCTCAGACCTGCACAAGGTAATGAGCCTGAGCTGTTTGAGTTGGTTTACAATCATTGCCATCACTTTGAAACATTTTAAAATCCATTTCATTCCATGGGGTTTTTTTCTTTAACAAATAAAAAGGTTGTAATAATATGAAAGATTATAATCTTCTGAATAAGATAATCTTCTGAAAGAAGTCTCTTCTGCTCACCATGGCTGCGTTCAGTTGATCAAAAATACAGTAAAAAAAACTAATAGGGAAATATTACAATTTAAAAGAATTGTTTTCTGTGTGAATATGCTTTAAAATGTAATTTATTCCTGTGATGCAAAGCTGAATTTTCAGCATCATTACTCCAGTCTTCAGTGTCACATGATTCTTCAGAAATCATTCTAATATGCTCATTTGCTGCTCATTTTCTTATAATTAATATTAACAGCTTCGTATTTTTGTAAGCATACGAGACTTCTTTCAGAAACATTACAAATCTTAACACTCTACAGGTCAAAAGTTTGGAAAGATCATTTATTTAGTATACATATTTAAATATATACATCCGTGCATTCCAGCAAAACTTGGAGGTTCTCAGGAGAGCCAAACTGAGCGAAGCAGAACTGGAGGAGTTGGAGAGGAAAGAGACAGAGGTGTGAGCCCTCATTATAAATTCAACCACACTTCCTCCTTTTAAAGAGCATTTTCTGGATGTAACTGACACTCCTGTCCCTTTTACCTTGTGCTGAACAGATGAAGTACAGAGACAGGGCTGCTGAGAGAAGAGAGAAATATGGTATCCCTGAACCCCCTGTGCCCAAGAAAAGGAAGTTTACCCAGCCAGCACCTGTAGTGTAAGTTCAAGTGTTTATTTTGACTCGCAAGTTTCAGTAGAGATGTTTACTAATACAATACAATTGCAACAGCAATATAACAGTGCATTTTGCGCCATGCGGTTTTACAGAAATTATGAACAGCCCACTAAGGATGGTCTGAACAGCGATAATATCGGTAATAAGATGCTGCAGGCCATGGGCTGGAAGGAAGGCAAAGGTCTGGGTCGAAACCAGCAGGGCATCACAACACCTATTGAGGTATGACTCATTCGACCAGTCATGTTAGCATGGTATACTTAGTATTCAGTTTAACAAATGTGTCTTGTACAATTAGCATAAATGTATTTGTCAGTGTAGGTGGTGGTGTCTGGTAGTATATGAAAAACATACGTGCATGGACAAACATTTACAATTTGGCAAGCATCAAAAAAGTTGTAAATCCAAAGTGTCCTAGATTTATCCATCTTTTGAGCAGTGGTATTTTAGTATAATTGAGTTAATATTTAACTTTAATGTATATTTTCATTTTAATTTCACTGATTTTTGTAATTTTGTGTCTTTTTTTTTCATCCGCTTAATTTTTATTCTTTATTTTACTTGTTTTTGTACATTGTTTAAATGAAAAAAAAAATGTAGCTGAAAATTTAGTTTTTTTATATATATATATATATATATATATATATATTATTATTTATTTTATTTTTTTCAATAAAAAAAAATTAAGAATTTTTTTTGTATGGTTTTAGTTTGTTAAATATAACAACCCTGCGTCCATGTTGAATATGCTAAATAAAATCAAGATGCATTTTTATATTCTTGAGAGGTGTTATTTCACAATAAATGATGTTGTGAGCGTTGTGATGACCTGTGCTGTTCCACATGCAGTGGGAAAACTAAACTAGGCTGCAAATATTTTGTTGTTGTTTTTGCAACTCAATAATTGTATACAGGTGTGGCAGAAGGTTCATTCTGAATCCTGGTCACACTTGAGTAGTTTTATGTGCAGATACTTGACATAACTAAGACATGAATCTTTGTCATCTTGCCTGCAGGCTCAGTTGAGAATGAGGGGTGCTGGCCTGGGAACTAAAGGAAGCAACTACAGCCTCTCTGCTTCAGATACTTACAAAGATGCCGTTCGGAAAGCTATGTTTGCACGCTTTACAGAAATCGAATAAATGAAGATCTGTCATGTCAGTTTGACTAAAAAAAGAAAGAAAAGAAGTCAGGATTGAGACTTTTATCGTCTGTCATGTATTTTATTTTGTACTTCATCTCAGTTAACAAACATGAGACTAGAAGAATGTGTACATATGTACAAAGTCCTCGAGAAATGTGAAGAACGGGTTTTTGATTTTGATTATTTGCTTTTTCCAAAATAGATATTGGAACTGTGTAAAGTTTATATATGATCTCATTTTTGTACATAAGAAAATAAATGAGACTGAACTGAATTTGAATGCTTTCATCTTTTGGGTGTCATTTTCTTTCATAGGACTTCATGCTGATTGGATCGTTTGTTTTTGAGAAGTCCATTTACAAGTCAAATCTGAAATGCTATTATGCTGAAAGCTAAAGAAATTCTCTAGAAAAGACTTTCCTCTTTGTCTTTACCATAACACCTCTACTAAAGACATGATGGCGTTTGCTAAGTTAATGTTCTGTCATGCTACCGAATGTTGAGCATTTTTTGCTTTCAATATGAAGAACTCTTGACATGTGCCATCTACAATATTAATTTAGCAGATTCTTTATCCAAAGCGACCTGCAGGAATTGCATCTGTGAATCCACTTAAACATTCAAACAGATCTGACTTGCCTTTAATAATGTTAAGTAAATAAAGGTTTCTGCTGTATTGTGAATGTAGTAACTATGACTGTTTTGTAATGTAACATTTACATTGTCATTTAGCAGACTCTTATCCAAAGCGACTTACAAATGCGCACAATGGAAGCAATCAAAATCAACAAAAGAGCAATGATATGCATGTGCTATAACAAGTTTCAATTAGCTTAACCCAGTACATGTAGGTGTTAACCCAAAAACCGCAACCTTTTGTCAACAAAGTACTGCAATTTTCTAATTCACTCCATTGTGTAATATTGTGATTTCAAAAAATCCAGTATATTAAGGTTGATGTGTAGGATGGGGACATGAAAATGTACTGTATACTGTTTATAGGCCTGTAAGCCATCATGGTTTATGAACATATGGGATACTGTTGCTTTTATGTGTAAAGGAAAAATAACATTCTTGTTTGCTTTGGTGAAAGTGTGTTGGTGTCACTGACACATCAAGTTTCTCAACCTAGTCTGTCAGCCGTGACATTACAAGTTTATTGTTCTCTTGGAAGAGTAAAAGAAAAGTCGATTCCTGTGAATAAGGTGTTGCTCTAGCATTCCATGGATTAAAAACTATGCCGCAGGCGATGAATGAATGAAACCAGCAAAACAAGCACAACACGTTCAAACCATAGACTATAAAAACAGGTTCAAACACGCAGGAGATTTACAAGAGGCAAGAAACTAGAGAGGCAAAAGCCATGCAACATTACATTTAGCAGCTGAGTCCTATAGCCATCTTCAAGAATCGGCTAAAAACACATCTCTTCCATCTTTATTTGACCCTCTAACTCTAGCACTCTATTCTAATTCTATTCTTTAAAAAAAACTAACTATAGCTTCTCTAATCTTTTTGTGTTCTATTTGTTTTCTTTTTATTTATTATACAATTAACAAAAGAAAAGAAGACCTCTAACAGCTTGCTCTATTCTTTTTCTATTCTATCTGTTTTCTTTTTTATATATATTGAAAAAAAAATTTGCTAATCGTGAATTATTCATTGATTGTCATCGGGTAAACTTTTTAAAGGCCATTTTGACAATTATTTTTGGAGCGCATGTTCGAGGTTTACGAAACGGAACGGCACGGATAGCATAGATATGTATATAGCCTACCTGTTTTTATACAGTCTATGGTATATATATATTTTTTTTTATTTTTATTTTTTATTATTGAACATTTATTCAGATATACAAGTGTGACAGAACATATGCAAAGGAAAAGAGCCAGGGGTTCAAGGATGACCAAACAATATACAGCAATTACAAATCAAAAGAGAAAGAGTAGAAAAAGAAATAAGTACATGAGAAAAAATAAGATAAATAAAATAAACCGATCACACAACAAAAAACATACTCTTCCCTCAAAACACAAAATAATGATCAGATAAAAATGATACAAAAACGCTAAAAAGTGAGCATACATTCAAAGTTTTAGTTGCCTTTTTGGTACAGGTGGTAGATAAAGATTTAATATCAATTTTAATATCTTCTTGAAAGTAAGAGAAGTGGGGGGTAACACTTGTTGGGTCTTTCCCAAAAAGACTCATGGCTGTATTCGATCAAAAGGGTGCTTCTACTAAATACTGAGCAAAGGGTCTGAATACTTAGGACCATGTGATATTTCAGTTTTTCTTTTTTAATAAATCTGCAAAAATGTCAACAATTCTGTGTTTTTCTGTCAATATGGGGTGCTGTGTGTACATTAATGAGGAAAAAAAATGAACTTAAATGATTTTAGCAAATGGCTGCAATATAACAAAGAGTGAAAAATGTAAGGGGGTCTGAATACTTTCCGTACCCACTGTATATATATATATATGACAGATAGAGCTGGAACATCATACTGTTGCTATGGTTACGCGGCGAGCGCCACTTTTGTCACTTTAGCCATAGATATTTTAGCCCTCAAAGACAAATATTTCACACCTTACACGATTTAATATGAAACACTATTTATTTATTTACATCTTTCCTTCCTATAATCGAAAGGTCAAACACAGCGTTAATTGATGTGCTATTGTAATGGGCAATTAATTTATAGTTTTTTCCTTTTTATTTTTTTTTTTTTTTTTTGTAAAATCCCTTTAAATAACAAACGCCAGTTCCCAATGACATCATTTTTACAGGAAGTTACACCATTTTGGCGGGAAAATAACAGCACAAAGATAAGTATTTGGCGAATTCTGATATTTTGAGCTATTAGTTGGTTTGTTTCACTCCAAACGTTCCATTCCGTTTGATAAATTGTAAACTGTCAGTCCCTCAGTTTCCAATGAAAACCTAAACTCTTCAGTCCTGTCAGAAAACCAGTGAATCATGTAATTATGCAAATAATCACAAGTTCAATGAAATTACAATTTATTTGTTTTAGTTATTGCCTGAGCTTGACTGGAACATATTGATGACTGGCTGGTGTGTAAACTTATTTTATTTTTAATTACACGTATTTAGAATAGCTTACTTGAGTCTTATTGGTCAATCCGCCATCCACCGTAACTCATCGAGCTTCAGTCCGCTCATCAAACAATAAATATAGGTAACATTAAAGCCATTCTGTGTGAAATACAGTGGAGTAACAAATTTAGTCAGATTTGGTGACCCTGCGGTAGCCTATATCTGCAGCTGTTCATATCAGAGCAAAGTGAATCTGGGTAACATTAATGCCGGTGTTATAGCCTATCAAATACAGAGGGGTAACAGATTGCAGTGACCTCTAATGCTGAAAATTGGTGACCCCAATTTAAATCTATTCACATCAGACCAAAACTCTCTAGAAAAGTAAATATATTTAGACGTAAGTTGGCAGCAGATGTAAAATAAGTGACACACTGTTAAAAAAAAAACGTGATCATGGAGAAAGCAATAAAATAAATGAATAATACAAAATAATTCTAAGGGTGAACTGACCAAAATTGCATGATCATCATGTGTTAATGCTCACCATTTGATACCATACTTGTACCATGGTACTTCCACAGGACTTTTAGTGAGGGCATTTTGACATTTAGCCACATCTCAGACTCGTCTCGGCGTTAATGTTGTTGGTATGCATGAGAGATTCACATGTTCACCATTACGGTTTGCAGCTCCAGTTATTTCATTAGATGTTTCCCAGACAAGCAGAGCAGTGTCTGTCCTGCTACGGACACGTGAACATGAGATCGCGGTCACATCTGATGGATCAGAATATCAAGGTGTAGGAAAACACCATCATTTGGAGCCTTAGACTTATGCATGTTTCTGGTGTCTGCAGCACATTCATAGCATTTCACAGTGGATGCGTTCTTGCAAAGGTTCGTGAATAATAGTACTTTACAGGGCAGGTCTGAATTTTTTGATAATTACAGCATTACTTTAAACCAGAAATACTGGAAATGAAAGCCTTTTCAAATATGATTTAATGCATACTGAATGTGCATGTTTTTGCAGTCTACACAAATGTGAACTGGCTTCCGAGTATGCAGTGTTTAACTAATTCTGTGGTATGTTTTTGACAGTCAGGTGGAGTGGTTATTGGTGACCAACATGGGTGCTAGTTGGACACAGAGCTAGAAGGAGGAGTTCAAAGTTCACAAAATCCACCTTCTCCCCTCTAAACCAGAGCTTCTGCCTCAGCCACGGGTGAGTTTGAGTCACTACATGCACACGATGATTTGTGTAGATGAAGACAAAGTCAGTTCAAGCACACATATTCATGATGGAAACACTGCTGGAAGAATCAGGCCAAAGGTTTTTGCTGGCCCTAAACTACTTGGTCTGATACCAAGAGAAAAGCAGATCTTCTTGGTTGTAAGAAAAACAGATCCACTGGACTACAGTAGTTATGTCAGCAATGCCACCAGTTTCGTTGTTATAATTTACGTGTAAATAAATGCATATGTGTAAAATATAGGTTAAAATGTAAACGTCATTTTCCAAAATCCATCATATTGAAGCATGAAATTGAAATAACTTCTTTTGTTTGTTTGTTTGTTCGCAGTGGGACATTCCTCCATTGTTGTGGCTTCTGTACAGATGTTTTATGCTGCTCTACACCTTCAGCTGGTTTATCTACACAGCTATTCTCTTCAACACACCTACATTTCTCAGCCATATCTCATACTGTCTTATGGCTATCTACTGTCTGGTTTCTCTTTGTAATCTGGCCTGGGCTTTCCTGGAAATCAGCTGCTGCTCTCAAGAGGTAAAAGTGTTGTGCAGTGTGTTGCTGATCACAGATACCACTGATTGCCACACAGATCCCACACGGTGACTTTATAAATTATTCTAAGTCATGCTTAAAAAACATTTAAGTCATAGTTATGCAATTGCATTATAAGAGCACAAAAATAAAGTCTTAAGAGAAGTACAAACTGAGTTTTCACAGAAGCCAGTATTGTTTTGCATTGTGTTTTCCAGCAAATATATTTATGAATTTAATGAGTTATAGTTGTATTTCAAATATAAATGCATTACTGTATGCATGTATGCGTTTGTTTGTTTGTTTAGTTAGTTATATGAACAGAATTTGAGCTCAACAGAAAAAGTCCTTATTGTTGAACCCTGATTAGATTGCAATATAAAACATCAAGCATTATCTGTTCTCATGTGCTGCAGGAGCTTTTCTTAAAAGGAACAGCACTATTTTGACTTTCATTTAACCAATGTTGCAGTCAAATCTTTTGCTGCAGTTTATACTGTACATATGCCATTGAAATGTTATTTTTTTCACCAAGGCTGCATTTATTTGATCAACAATACAGTAATATTGTGAAATATTATTACAGTATTATTACTGTTTTCTCTTTGAATATGTTGTAAACTGTAATTTATTCCTGTGATAAAAGCTGAATTTTCAGCATCATTACTCCAGTCTTCAGTGTCACATGATCCTTCAGAAATCATAATAATATGCCGATTTGCTGCTCAAGAAACATTTCTGATTACGATCAATGTTCAAAACAGTTGTGCTGCTTCATATTTTTGAAGAAACTGTGATAAATTAAGAATTATTTGATGAGTAGATAGAACAGCATTTATTTGAAATCGTTTGTAACATTGTAAATGTTTTAATGTTACTTGATCAGTGTAATGCATCCTTGCTAAAAGTATTAATTTCTATCATTGATCAAAAATTAGGAATTAAAAAAAGAGGCCTATACATGTGTTTCATGCAGTCTTTGCCTCCACTAGGTGTCAGTAGTGAATGTGAGAGCCTCCTTTCTCTCCCCGCTGCTCTCTGTCTGCAGTGGTTCCTGGATTCTGTTGTTCATTAACCATCTCCTTTCTATACTGGACCATAATTCACCCCTTTGACAGCCTTCAACATCAACATCCATGTTATCAACAGTATCCAGACCGCTGTGGGTCTGTTGTTGTCCTCCACACCAGTTCATCTCACCCACTTCTACGCTGTGCTGGCCGGAGCCCTTTATGTCATATTTGCTGTTGTTTATTGGCTAATGGGTGGCACCAACTTGTTTGGTCAACCCTACATCTTCAGCAGGGCTGTCCAGACCCGGTCCTGGAGGGCCGGTGTCCTGCAGAGTTTAGCTCCAACCCTAATTAAACACACCTGAACCAGATAATCAAGCTCTTACTAGGCATAGAACTTTCAGTCAGGTGTGTTGAGGCAAGTTGGAGCTAAACTCTGCAGGACACCGGCCCTCCAGGACCGAGTTTGGACAGCCCTGATCTACAGCATTCTTGATTTCAGTGGGTGCCCCCTTTGTTTACCATCCTGCCACTTTGTGCTGTGGAACCTGCACTTACTGAGGGAGTGGATGGTGAGCAGGGAGGAATCGAGGAGAATTGCTTTAAGGAGAGAGGTTTGGTGGTGGCTGAAGGTGTCTGGAGGATTAACCTTTGACCTTGTGCCTTCACTGGATCCAGCAGCCTCTGTGTTCGAGACGAGCAGGAGGACAGCCGTGAAGGAGGACCAGCAGTCTCAATCACTCACTCTTGTTTGAAGCAGTTTCTGGTCTGTCTGAAGATTCTTCTGATGCTAATACTATTTTCCAGTCTCTTGCAAAGCTTAATCATAAACTCTTTGGGCTTGACTCTGTTTGCTCCAAATGTTGTTGGTCTGAAATGCCCTAAAACAGTTTTCAGAAAAATCTATCAAAAAAATTAAAAGTATATATATATATATATATATATATAAATCTGAAATTGACAGTAAAAAATGGCACACTTTGATTTAATTGATTTAATAATATTTTACAATTACATCTATCTAAAACCGTCGCTTTAGAATTACAACTTTTTTATCATATAAAAGGGAATTTACCATTAACCAATTAACAGGTTTTACCTTAGAAATGTAGTCTTTTACCGCTAAAATTACTTTTTATTTTTCTTTCTTTCTTTCTTTCTTTGCAATGGTTTACTTGTTCTTGTCACTGTATAAACTGGGACAGATCTATATTGTACACAATTTATATACAGATCAATATATATATTTTTTAATTCATTTTTCAGATGATGTGACCTAGTTTTTCATAATTGCAGCAACACTCTAATGTACCAACCTGGGATTGGTAGAGGGTATATCTGGAGATACCTTTCTCAGGCCTAGATCAGAAAAGATCTCTGTGATGAGACTGGAAAATATGTGAAAGAAATGTATTATTCAAAGGTTTAATGATGTGAAATCCAGGAGCTCAAGCTAAGAGTTAAGTTGATGCAATAAACATGTCAAGCACTAGAGGTCAGCAGTGCACTCTAAAATAACATTTTAAATAAAAATGTAATCCCACATATACACTCCTGCTTATATGTGAGCTGACATCAAAATGCATTTAGTGTCTGATATACAGGAGGATTCAAAATATGGGGAAAATCTAGGATTAAAAATGAAATTTTAAACGAAGAAATTTTTGAGTAGACATTAAGATTTTTCTTATTTGCCTGAATAGAATTAGAAAAATTCTAAATGTAAGCATTCTGTGGTCTTTTTTGCCCCAATATATATTTAATTGGACTTAATAACCAGAATTGTTGTCAGAGACATGTTGTCATGAAGAAGTAATGTGCTATTCATAATACATTTTTCATTTAATATTTTGCAGTTATTTAGCTTTGTTTTGCATTTGTATTTTGCAAGAAAATCAACATATTTTCCTATTATAATAGTTTTAAATATAATGAATTATTTCATGGTATGATTCTGGGCTGAAATGTGACACTCAGTTTTTTATTTAAGATTGTTAAGTTACTCAGTCTCACAGTCAGAGCAGTTAAAGCAGCAGTGTTGGACTTTGGCCTGTGGTCTCTCGTCGTCTCGTCTGGTGTCTTTCAGAGAAAGAGGATCGTGTTCCCGCTGTATTGGTGTCGAGTGGGAGTGTGTCAGTGCTGTTTGCCCTTCAGCGCTGGTACAATAACACTCATGCTTGGTTGAGAGGGGTCGTGGCAGCACCACACAACAGCCTTTAGCCTGAGTCCCTCTAGTTGTTTTTGGTCTCTCATCTCTGCCATCATCATGACCCCTGCTGAATCAAAGCTTTCAATATCCGTCTGCGTGATTCAGAGCTGAGTCAGAGCGCTGAAGCAATGCCACTGAGATGCTAGTGTTTGCTATGTGTGTGTTTGTGTTTGCTTTTATGATTCATTCTAGCTCAAAATTTCTCAAATTTGTGCCTTTGGGTATTTGATAACTTCCTGGCCTCAAATGAAAAAAATATTGAGCCATAACTTGAAGGAGTGAAGAGTTTTAATTTTTAATAACTACAAATTTGTATTTGTGTGTGTGTTTATATTCCATAAAGGTTCATCGATTCATTGATTTCCTTTTGCACACAAAATAATTTGACAGGTTTGGTTCCTGATGTTCCCTGCATCTATAGTTTAGTCAGCTCGGTTTCTCTTGGGTTCTGTAACAAAATGCTTGTCTTGACTTGTGATGTACTTACAAATTCACACACACTTCCCTTGTGTTTTTTTATATTGGAACACTGTATCCCACCACATCTAAACAGATCATTGATGACATTCTGGAACTTTCTCACGTGGCATTTACTTGGAGCAGGTTTATCAGTCCGGGTTTGTTTTCCAGTGTGAAGAGAGTCTCTTTGAGAGCATTGATCTGATCTGTGGACCCACACGACCATGGTCTGTGTACATGTGAGTTTGTTTTTGAGAGGTTAACTCTTTAGGAAAGTGTCTAATTCCGGTTCTGTTTGGTTCTACTTGGTGTAGACTATCTTGTTGTTGCAACTTTTTTAGTTTTCTCTCAGCTTGGATTTCTTAGAATCGTCACTGATGATGCGACAAGGCTTGTTCTAATAGTTCATATTCACTGTATGGATGCCCAGCTCTACTATATACACTACAGAGAGACTCTCAAATTGAGCATTGTTCCAAATCAAAATCAAATCTGGATCTGATAAGACTTTTGTGAAGGCCTAGGAAAATTAGGAGGAATTTAAGTGTTCTTTCTGTGTTTAGGTTTGTCGGTTTGATTTTTTTTCAGAGGTGTATTTACTCAAACTTTCTCAACCGACCTAGAAATACTCCAGCTATCTATGAATCATATCGCTTAGTTTTCCAGTGGCTTCCATTTGTTCCTATTGTACAGTGCATCGATCCGAAAAGTATTCACAGCGAAATCTTTGCAAATTTAAAAAAACAAAAAACAAAAATCACATGTGCATAAGTATTCACAGCCTTTGCTCAATACTTTGTTGAAGCACCTTTGGCACCAATTACAGGCTCAAATCTTGTGTTTGATGCGACAAGCTTTGTTCATCATCATTTGGCAGTTATCTGCCATTCTTCTCCTTGCTTCTTCACCTCTCAAGCTCTGTCAGGTTGGATGGGGGCAGACTCACATTCTCAGGTTTCTCCAGAAATATTTGATTGGGTTCAAGCTCATGCTCTGGCTGGGCCACTCAAGGACATTCACAGAGTTGTCTATAACTGACTCTTGCTGTGTGCTTAGGGTCATTGTCCTGCTGGAAGGTGAACCTTCTGTCCAGTCTGAGGTTCTGAATGTTCTGGACTAGGTTTTCATTAAGGTTATCGCAATATTTAGGTGCAATGAGCTTTTCTTCTACTCTGATGTGTCCCTCAGTCCCTGCCGTTGAAAAACAGCCTGCTACCAGCACACTTTACTTTTGGGATAGTACTCTGCAGGTGATGAGCAGTGCCTAGTTTCCTTCAAACATTATGCTTGGAACTGAGGTGCATCAGACCAGAAAATCTTATTTCTCAGAGTCTGAGGGTCCTTTAGGTGCTGTTTTGCAAATTCCAAGTGTGTTTTCATGCGTCTTCACTGAGGAGAAGATTGAGTTTGGCCACACCGCCATAAAGCCCAGATCGGTGGAGTGTTGCAGTGATGTTTGTCTTTCTCTAGGTTTCTCCCATCTGCATATATGATCATGGAGCTCAGCTAGAGTGACCATCAGGTTCTTGGTCACCAGTCTAGACAAGGCCCTTCTCCATCAATTGCTCAGTTTGGCCAGGAGGCCAGCTCTGAGTCTCTGAGTCCATTAAGGTTATCAGAGACTACATGCTATGAACCTTCAATGCTGCAGAAATTTTTCTGTACCCTTCCCCAAATCTGTGCCTCGATACAATCCTGTCTCGGAGGTTTACAGACAATTCCTTGAATGGCTTGGTTTGTGCTCTGACATGCACTGTTAACAGTGGGACCTTATATAGACTGGTGTGTGCCTTTCCAAATTATGTCCAATCAACTGAATTTACCACAGGTGGACTCCAGTCAAGTTGTAGAAACATCCCAAGGATGATCAATGGAAACAGGGTACACCTGAGCTCAGTTTTGAGTGTCATGGCAAAGGCTGTGAATACTTATGTACATGTGATTTTTTTCTTTTTTTCTTTTGAATAAATTTGCAAAGATTTTAAACAAACTTTTTTCACATTGTTATTATGGGGTATTGTTTTTAGAATTTTGAGGAAAATAATGAATTTAATCCATTTTGGAATAAGTCTGTAACAACAAAATGTGGAAAAAGTGAAGCGCTGTGAATAATTTCCGGATGCACTGTAGATAATCCTGTTGGAGTCTGCTAGAGATTCAGGTCTCTTCACTGACAGTGTTGTGATATGGATGGTATAGTTACATGTTTCTATAAAATACTGTATATAGTTCCAGTCTTTAATTGATTTAATAATATTTTACAATTACATCTATCTAAAACCGTCGCTTTAGAATTACAACTTTTTTATCATATAAAAGGGAATTTACCATTAACCAATTAACAGGTTTTACCTTAGAAATGTAGTCTTTTACCGCTAAAATTACTTTTTATTTTTCTTTCTTTCTTTCTTTCTTTGCAATGGTTTACTTGTTCTTGTCACTGTATAAACTGGGACAGATCTATATTGTACACAATTTATATACAGATCAATATATATATTTTTTAATTCATTTTTCAGATGATGTGACCTAGTTTTTCATAATTGCAGCAACACTCTAATGTACCAACCTGGGATTGGTAGAGGGTATATCTGGAGATACCTTTCTCAGGCCTAGATCAGAAAAGATCTCTGTGATGAGACTGGAAAATATGTGAAAGAAATGTATTATTCAAAGGTTTAATGATGTGAAATCCAGGAGCTCAAGCTAAGAGTTAAGTTGATGCAATAAACATGTCAAGCACTAGAGGTCAGCAGTGCACTCTAAAATAACATTTTAAATAAAAATGTAATCCCACATATACACTCCTGCTTATATGTGAGCTGACATCAAAATGCATTTAGTGTCTGATATACAGGAGGATTCAAAATATGGGGAAAATCTAGGATTAAAAATGAAATTTTAAACGAAGAAATTTTTGAGTAGACATTAAGATTTTTCTTATTTGCCTGAATAGAATTAGAAAAATTCTAAATGTAAGCATTCTGTGGTCTTTTTTGCCCCAATATATATTTAATTGGACTTAATAACCAGAATTGTTGTCAGAGACATGTTGTCATGAAGAAGTAATGTGCTATTCATAATACATTTTTCATTTAATATTTTGCAGTTATTTAGCTTTGTTTTGCATTTGTATTTTGCAAGAAAATCAACATATTTTCCTATTATAATAGTTTTAAATATAATGAATTATTTCATGGTATGATTCTGGGCTGAAATGTGACACTCAGTTTTTTATTTAAGATTGTTAAGTTACTCAGTCTCACAGTCAGAGCAGTTAAAGCAGCAGTGTTGGACTTTGGCCTGTGGTCTCTCGTCGTCTCGTCTGGTGTCTTTCAGAGAAAGAGGATCGTGTTCCCGCTGTATTGGTGTCGAGTGGGAGTGTGTCAGTGCTGTTTGCCCTTCAGCGCTGGTACAATAACACTCATGCTTGGTTGAGAGGGGTCGTGGCAGCACCACACAACAGCCTTTAGCCTGAGTCCCTCTAGTTGTTTTTGGTCTCTCATCTCTGCCATCATCATGACCCCTGCTGAATCAAAGCTTTCAATATCCGTCTGCGTGATTCAGAGCTGAGTCAGAGCGCTGAAGCAATGCCACTGAGATGCTAGTGATTGCTATGTGTGTGGTTGTGTTTGCTTTTATGATTCATTCTAGCTCAAAATTTCTCAAATTTGTGCCTTTGGGTATTTGATAACTTCCTGGCCTCAAATGAAAAAAATATTGAGCCATAACTTGAAGGAGTGAAGAGTTTTAATTTTTAATAACTACAAATTTGTATTTGTGTGTGTGTTTATATTCCATAAAGGTTCATCGATTCATTGATTTCCTTTTGCACACAAAATAATTTGACAGGTTTGGTTCCTGATGTTCCCTGCATCTATAGTTTAGTCAGCTCGGTTTCTCTTGGGTTCTGTAACAAAATGCTTGTCTTGACTTGTGATGTACTTACAAATTCACACACACTTCCCTTGTGTTTTTTTATATTGGAACACTGTATCCCACCACATCTAAACAGATCATTGATGACATTCTGGAACTTTCTCACGTGGCATTTACTTGGAGCAGGTTTATCAGTCCGGGTTTGTTTTCCAGTGTGAAGAGAGTCTCTTTGAGAGCATTGATCTGATCTGTGGACCCACACGACCATGGTCTGTGTACATGTGAGTTTGTTTTTGAGAGGTTAACTCTTTAGGAAAGTGTCTAATTCCGGTTCTGTTTGGTTCTACTTGGTGTAGACTATCTTGTTGTTGCAACTTTTTTAGTTTTCTCTCAGCTTGGATTTCTTAGAATCGTCACTGATGATGCGACAAGGCTTGTTCTAATAGTTCATATTCACTGTATGGATGCCCAGCTCTACTATATACACTACAGAGAGACTCTCAAATTGAGCATTGTTCCAAATCAAAATCAAATCTGGATCTGATAAGACTTTTGTGAAGGCCTAGGAAAATTAGGAGGAATTTAAGTGTTCTTTCTGTGTTTAGGTTTGTCGGTTTGATTTTTTTTCAGAGGTGTATTTACTCAAACTTTCTCAACCGACCTAGAAATACTCCAGCTATCTATGAATCATATCGCTTAGTTTTCCAGTGGCTTCCATTTGTTCCTATTGTACAGTGCATCGATCCGAAAAGTATTCACAGCGAAATCTTTGCAAATTTAAAAAAACAAAAAACAAAAATCACATGTGCATAAGTATTCACAGCCTTTGCTCAATACTTTGTTGAAGCACCTTTGGCACCAATTACAGGCTCAAATCTTGTGTTTGATGCGACAAGCTTTGTTCATCATCATTTGGCAGTTATCTGCCATTCTTCTCCTTGCTTCTTCACCTCTCAAGCTCTGTCAGGTTGGATGGGGGCAGACTCACATTCTCAGGTTTCTCCAGAAATATTTGATTGGGTTCAAGCTCATGCTCTGGCTGGGCCACTCAAGGACATTCACAGAGTTGTCTATAACTGACTCTTGCTGTGTGCTTAGGGTCATTGTCCTGCTGGAAGGTGAACCTTCTGTCCAGTCTGAGGTTCTGAATGTTCTGGACTAGGTTTTCATTAAGGTTATCGCAATATTTAGGTGCAATGAGCTTTTCTTCTACTCTGATGTGTCCCTCAGTCCCTGCCGTTGAAAAACAGCCTGCTACCAGCACACTTTACTTTTGGGATAGTACTCTGCAGGTGATGAGCAGTGCCTAGTTTCCTTCAAACATTATGCTTGGAACTGAGGTGCATCAGACCAGAAAATCTTATTTCTCAGAGTCTGAGGGTCCTTTAGGTGCTGTTTTGCAAATTCCAAGTGTGTTTTCATGCGTCTTCACTGAGGAGAAGATTGAGTTTGGCCACACCGCCATAAAGCCCAGATCGGTGGAGTGTTGCAGTGATGTTTGTCTTTCTCTAGGTTTCTCCCATCTGCATATATGATCATGGAGCTCAGCTAGAGTGACCATCAGGTTCTTGGTCACCAGTCTAGACAAGGCCCTTCTCCATCAATTGCTCAGTTTGGCCAGGAGGCCAGCTCTGAGTCTCTGAGTCCATTAAGGTTATCAGAGACTACATGCTATGAACCTTCAATGCTGCAGAAATTTTTCTGTACCCTTCCCCAAATCTGTGCCTCGATACAATCCTGTCTCGGAGGTTTACAGACAATTCCTTGAATGGCTTGGTTTGTGCTCTGACATGCACTGTTAACAGTGGGACCTTATATAGACTGGTGTGTGCCTTTCCAAATTATGTCCAATCAACTGAATTTACCACAGGTGGACTCCAGTCAAGTTGTAGAAACATCCCAAGGATGATCAATGGAAACAGGGTACACCTGAGCTCAGTTTTGAGTGTCATGGCAAAGGCTGTGAATACTTATGTACATGTGATTTTTTTCTTTTTTTCTTTTGAATAAATTTGCAAAGATTTTAAACAAACTTTTTTCACATTGTTATTATGGGGTATTGTTTTTAGAATTTTGAGGAAAATAATGAATTTAATCCATTTTGGAATAAGTCTGTAACAACAAAATGTGGAAAAAGTGAAGCGCTGTGAATAATTTCCGGATGCACTGTAGATAATCCTGTTGGAGTCTGCTAGAGATTCAGGTCTCTTCACTGACAGTGTTGTGATATGGATGGTATAGTTACATGTTTCTATAAAATACTGTATATAGTTCCAGTCCAGGACACAGACCACCCCCAACCTGTATGAATTTCTTTCAGCTGAACACAAAAGAAGATATTTTCAGTACCAAATAGCTGATGGTAACCATTGACTTCCATAGTATTTTTTTCCATAATACGTAAGTCAATGGCTACCATCAGCTGCTTTTCTATATTTTTAAGCAGTCTTTTCATAGTTGAAGTTGCATTACAGTTTTATGAAAATATAATCTTTTCATATAAGAACATGCACAGATGACCAATTCAAATGACTTATTTTTTATTTTTCTGTTGTATTTTTAACAAATGTGGCATAATTCTTAAAAATAAGGTTCTTTATTGTCATTGGTGAGGAAAATTTAACTTCCAAATATCCATTCCAAAAAAGGTTCTTTAGAATTTAGATTTTTAAAATACACTACGAAAAAACAGTGGTTCTTTTTAGAACTGTTAACTGAAAGGTTCTCTAGGAAGCCAAAATGGTTCTATGGAATCCAAACCCCCTTTTGAAACCTTTATTTTTAAGAGTTTAGTAGATATTGATTAGTTCTGACAATTTAAAGGTAGCGGGTTCAAACCCCAGTATGAGTGCTTCATTATCTGAAGACTTGCTCTGTTTTTCTTCTCCACTATCCACTTGAGCAAAACACTTCAGCTCCGGCTGCTTCAGAAAAACCTGCACTTTGTGTATTGCATGTTTTCTGATTGGATGGGTGGTGTTGCTTTGTGGTTGCTGTGATGTTCTGGTTTCTAGATATGGCTCAGATCCATCCTTCAATGTGTCTGTAGCACAGACTTTGGGGTGTAAGATACATGCCAAAGTTTAATATTTAGGGTCAGTGGTTTTGAAAAAGCTCCCAGTAGTCCTGAAGTACTTCATGTTGGCTGCTGTTCAGCCCTCATTGGTAAACTCTTAGCCAAATTGACTTCTGTCTGGACTTGGCGTTCCTTGGCATTCCCATGCATTCCCATCACTGTGTGAGAGCACCCCGCTGAAGTTCAGCACATTGCTGTTTAATGAAGCATAAGCTGACGAGGGATGCTGATTAACAAATCTAAGATTGCTAGTCCTGAAACCTTGTTTTTATTTTGAGTTTATAACAGTTGCTGCTGATTAGAGATGCCTGATTGCGTATACACTCATTAATTACATGCCACATATTATACCTTATTTAAAGATTCACTTCATGATTATTCTAGCTCTAGTTACACTTTAATTGCTCCTGGTGAAGCATCTGGAGTCTTTACAATACTGATGTCACATGAAGTCACAACAAAAAGTAAATATATACTATATTTATTTCCTATATTACTGCTTTTTTAATATACATATATATATATATATACATTTGGGTATTGAGCAGATAATAACCATAATGTGACCCTCTTGCATATGGAAACATTCAGCAACGTGCTGTTTTACATGCTGGAGACATTATCAGTTTTGGGGATGTGTGGGGATGTTAATAAGTTGTTGTCCAGATTTGTACCAGATCACCCAGTCAGGAGTCCGTGTGAGCGAACGACCCACTGCGCTCTGCAAACAGTACATTACGGATAAAAGCTGTAACTCTAAGAAAAAAAATAGACAGTTGCGAAAGTAGTTTCTTAATCTAAAGAGAGGATGAGTTGTGTTAGTCAAAAGTCCTGCTGCAAACCTGACAAATCTGATAAATTTAGATAGATAGATAGATAGATAGATAGATAGATAGATAGATAGATAGATAGATAGATAGATAGATAGATAGATAGATAGATGATAGAATGTTAAACAATAGAATGTTAAACGATAGAGAGATAGATAGAGAGATAGATAGAGATGGTGATAGACAGTGGTGTCTCTGATAATGTGGTTAGGAGCTTCACCAAAATCAATGACTGCTTTGCCATTAAAATAAACCAGTCACCTAACATTACATCTCCATGGTTACGCTCAGCGAGGCAGCTGGAAAGGGCCGGTGAAGGACAACATGACACTGCATTCAGACAGGATTTGATGCATTTGTTCACTCACAAATCTCCTGATATTAGGCAGACGTGTTCCTCCGGGGATCACTCAGATCAGCACACGTGAACCTGCTGAACCTGACAGCTTTCATATGAAGAACTATTAGGTGTCCTGCAGCTTTACTGTGCTGACTGGATTTTACATAAGGTCCGCTTATGACTAAGAAATACAATCAACTTGTTGCATCACAGAAAACAAATCAAATCATGATTCAAAACAGCACAAATGTACCAGTAGTAAGTAAACATTTGTGGATGTCACCAATGACATATCAGATGTTGCAATAAATTGACCATAACTCAAGAACATCTGCCTGGATCATCTTAAACCATCATCATGTTAAACAGTGACTGAGCTATTTGTTCATCATAATAATTATTTCAAGAAGGACATTTTGTATTTAGTTTTACTAAAGTTCATTGATTAATTATATTTGAATTGATAGTTGAATTCAATTAAACAATCAGAACGCTCTCTGCAACACTGATTGTTATCTGAGAGCCAAAATAGAAGAGTTTCTACTTTTGGGGGAAAAAAAATACTAGAAATTTACACGACAAAATCTATAACATAATCCATTATATTACACATTTCATGTAATATAATTGGACTACTTTTAGATTACTTTTGACCTAACTCGTTTATCACATTGATTTAAATAGGATAATCTTGTACCATATTTATATAAAAATACAAAGAGAATTAAAATATATTCCATTCACTGTTATTATCAAAGCTTGGGGTTCGTGCGTTTAATAAAAGGCTAATAATTAATTAAATCATAAAAATGTAAAATTAAAATAAATCTTTTTACAATGACAACAATCAAAATGAAAAAAATATATAGATATTGTACCTATTTAGCCGCTGGAATCCAGATTACATTTAATCACTTACTACCCAGCACTGTATGTACAGTATTTTATGGTTTCTGTTCAGTGGAGTGCTTATCTTTAACAGTTTCAATAAATGTAAGATGTGTTGTAAATGAATGCATTCATAAATTGCTTGCCTGCACAATAAGGAAAGAATCCAAACAATGCAACAAGATTTGAAGATTGTTCAGTCACATCAAAGAGCTGAATGATTTCTTCTGGTCAGGGAGAGTCAGGAGGGCACGTTTCCCCTTTAGATTACAAGCAAATGCTCCACGGAAACATTTCATTAACGTAATTAGTCTGGTTGAGCGGAACTGTACAGTGGTTTTGACAGCACTGGCAGATGCTAATTTACCGCTCACTGTGACTCACACACATATGCAGAAGCGGTGTGTTGTTTTCTGCGATGGAAAGGCAGCTGCAGTCTTTCATTAGCAGAAAGAGTGAAGAAAACCAAGGAGAATCTAATGAACTGGCATGGCAACCGTCTCATCAGAGGGACTGAACTTGATTGAGTGTTATTGTTAACATGCTAATAGTACTATTCGTCAGGCTTAAAGATTTGAACAATCATCTATCCCTATTAAAGACATTATTATATATGTTTAGCAATATTTTGCATTTGCACTATTTTTATATTTCATTTTATGTGATTAAAAAAAATATTTTGGTTCTTAAAAATAGTTTTCATTTGTTTTATTTCATTTTTATTTCAATTAACAAAATGTTTTAATAGTTTTAGTTTTAGATTTAGTTAATGATAACCCACACTGTAAGATATTAATGGCACCAAAATGTGTGGCTTGTTATTCATATTTAAAGCTTTTATTTTTATACTTTCATTTTAGTTTAGGTTTGAGTAATTTTGTCATGTGCATTTGACACATTTATTATAGCTTTTTTTTTTTTTTTTAAATGTAAAAAAAAATAATTGTTTAAATTTAATTTCAGGTAGTAATTTTTGTACTTCCCCTTTCGGGCTCTGTCTTTACATTTATTTTGAAAGATGAAACTCGCTATTATGGTGAGGGGCGTTACATTTCCGACGAGTGTGTGCGGTGTTCGGCCAATCACAATGCACTGGGTCAGTTGGCCAATCAGAGCAGACTGCGCTTGTCGGAAGGAGGGACTTTGTAGAAAACGAAGCGTTTGAGAGAGGCGGGGCATAGAGGACCTACAATAATGTACACTATTTGAAAAATAATGTGGTTTTTGAACATTAAAGCATGTCAACATATTCTGTTACACCAAATACACAAAATAATGATCTTTAAAAAAAGCATCATATGACACCTTTAACATTAAAAAATGTTTTGTATTTTCTATTTTTATTTCAATTCATCTTAATGTCAATTAACAATTAAAAATGTTTTAGTATTAGTTTTAACAGCAACACTGATGGCAAGTTGTGCACAATTCAAAAAGTAACATGTTTATATCACAGACAATAAATAATCTTTATGAATTAACAGGTCAGTAATGTTTATTGACCTGTGCATATGTGGATTCAGCAGACAGCCAATGGTTTCTCTCCCGTGACGTTCATGCTCTGCTAAATTCAGGCGGCATTCTATGGCACAAATAGCCGGAGTGTTGGTGAACAGCTGCAGTGGTGAGCTTTATCCATGTGACCTCTGCTAACCCCACACACTCACGTATACACACACACTTCCACCACTATATTTAACCCTAATGGAGACAACGGCACACTAGACATCTGTTGAACACCAGCAGCTCTTTCACTGCATTGTTAAACGGCTCATCCCTATCTAAAGTGAAAATGGACACTTGTTCACAGACACACAGGCGAGGGATCTCTGCCTTTATAGGGGCACGTTGGCAGAAGTTATCAGCTCTGAAGACTCGGTAGAAATATACTTTAGGGTCCGGACTGAATGCTGTGCTGTTTAATAACTAAAAATGACAGTTTTAATAAAAACAGTAACGCGACTTAATTTAAATTATTTAAATGATTTTTTATCAATTTAATTTATTTAAAAGGTATGCATTTTTGTTATTTTAGAAATAATTTTATTTGGTTATGTTTATTTTGATGTTTATGTTTAAATGAAAGTCCTCTAAGAATCCAATAAAGCTAGAATAAGATCAACTGTAATATATTTGCTCTTAGACAGGTGGAGGAAACCATTTAAAATAAATAAATAAATAAACAAACTATTAAACTATAATATTATATGAAGGGATTAATTATACTTACTAATACACAATATTCTTATACAGTATAATTTTTGTATTTGAGTGTGCACAGTTTTCGTGTATAATAGTTTTTTCCAACAGGTTATCAATACATGTTTTCTTCTGGAGCTCTTGGAAGAAGTAGGCGGGGCCACTGAAGGGCTCGTCGGCTGCCATTGGACGAGACCCACAGAAGGCGGGACCTAAACAACCCCCACTGCTCATCCATACAGCCCTTCACTAATTCACTTCATTTTTCAAAGCAGTGAGAGACGCGCTTTGTCTCTATTGTGATCAAACCACACGAGGAGAAGACCTACAGGAACATAAAGCAGCAGAAACACTGGAAACTTAAAGCAAGAGCAGCATTTCTCATTTTAGTCGTGAAGATCTTTGAATCCTGGAGCTCACTGACCGGTAAGTAATACATGTTTATTGGCAAAGTGTGATCTGTTCGTCTTTTAAGTACTTTTAAGAGAAGATGCATAATTAATAAGATCAGAAACAAAAATGAGTGCAACAAAATACTTGAGTTAAATATAATTTATGGGGAAAATGGACTCGTTCTGAATATATCAGTTATTATTGACGCAAAGAAATACAGTTATACCCTTATACCCTTTCCTTTGTGATGGTCTACAAGAGCTGGACCCTATTATACATATATATATATATGTAGGCTTATATATAGCCTGTATATTCTGAGTAACTTATCACTCACAAAGTAAATAAAAAAGCTAGATATATTTCACACACACACACGCACGCACGCACGCACACACACACACACACACACACACACATATATATATATATACACTATTTTATTTATGTTACTCAGAAATATATAAAAAATGCAGTTCGTACATGCAATGATTGGAATACCCCTCTTCTATGATGGACATGCTTTAAAGTGATTTATTTATTTATTCACTTATTTTTATTCATTATATATTTTTTTCATGGCTTAGGAGTAAATTTTTTTTATTCATTTAATTAAAAAGCTGAAATAAATAAATAAATGTTAGTTGTTTGGCAATAATATTCATGAATAATATTATAAATAATAAAAATATAAGCATATTATTATTAATTTATTTTAGTTTTTTAAAAAGTAATTTATTGTATTTCTGTCTTCATTATGGCACATTCATTTTAAGGTGCATGTTCTTGTCCTCAGGGGCCATGAAGTGGCTAAACATATCATTAGAAGATTAATCATCTGTTTCAGGACTGACAACAGTCCTAATAATTAAGGGCAGTTCTATTTATAAATGTTCAATGAGATGCGTAAATCTTCAGAAGTAGCTTATATTTTCCAGCACTTGTATTTCATATGCGATATCAGCTGCATGTACCTTCTTCTTATTTTAACAGGATGTCTTAGCAAGAGGTCTGTCTTTCAGCTTCCTTTCTTCTAGCTGAGTTTAAGAGAGCCTACTTGGGTTTTAGTTCAACTAATATATATATATTATATGTTATATGTTAAAATATCTTGCATATATATGAATTCTTTATTCTTGTGGCAGTGTACTGAATATTGGCATGCTAGATGGCCTGTAATGCTGCTTTCAGCTCTGAATCTCTGGGTTCTCTGGACCTTATTATGGTCAGCAGTCAGGGAACGAGGGGTCAGAGGTGACGGAGAAAGTGGGAAATCAGCATAAGGTACTCAATAAAACAGATTTAAATAGAATTATTTAAATAGAAATAAAGAAAGATTTGGATGTGTCCCAACATTAGTTTGCTGAGGAATTACACAAGCAGACTAAAACTCAGATTTTGGTTTCATGCCATGTTGTAATGGATGGGGCAATACAGTATGACGCACTTTGAAAGTGAATAGACAGTAACGATCAATCGATAGTTTACATAGTGGCCAATATCTAAAGAGGTGTGACTGTGCAATGAGGCAAACATCTGTTTTTCAGTGAACTTCATTGGGAAACCTTTACAATCAATGACCGTGAGTAAACAAGTATATCCCAGAATTTTCTAGAGACAACGTGCTCAACGTGCCTGACCAATCGTATCCCTTCCTCAAACTTGGTTCTGAATGTAAACATTTGCATCCAGTGAGGTCAGAGCTCCTGGGCTGGTGCTGACAGAGTCCAAGGCCACATATGAGCATATGATTTCGTAGGACGGCAGTCTGATTTGAGTGAGGTCTTGGAGTTCGTTTAGATTGCTATTATTCTCTCTGTAAACTTGAGCTTGACTTTGCCATGTGACATTTATATTTGGGCTTTTGAGTCACAAAATATTCCATACTAGTGGTTCCCACCATATATCATAGCCAGTTGCATTCGTAAGACATTTTACTTTAAAATAATGTGTTGTCTTCTCAAGTGAAACAAGATATTTAAAGAGAAAAAAACAACACACTCAAATCACACTCAGATCATACAAATCAGTGGCTAATTGATATGAATTCTTACAATCTTGTTTGCACATTTTTGTAAGATCTGCACTTATGGTTACATTCAGGGGTGGACGTTCACGCTTAAAGTCCCCATTAAATCAAAATGAAAGTTTTTTGGGTGTTAGTATCAATATGTTAGTCTTAAGGTTATCTATAAGGCAGTGTGCTCCAAAACAGTGACAAAATTCGCATTTAGAAGATATAAGCATTCAAAGCTTGCAGTTTGTCACTTTGATTTTTTTGACGTCACATCGTACTTCAGCTTCTCATCAAACTTTCTGTCCAATCAAATGCTCTCTAGAATCCGAGGCGCCCGCCCCCTACACTATAACATAGACGCTGAAGCCGCGGCTGAAATCGGTCACTTCTCCACAGAATTAGTATTTTCTGTACAGTGAATGGGCTATACTATATAGGGGACAGAGAACGATTCAAACAGTGTAAATATGCTTTCCATTGAGGAAAAAAAGAAGTCTGGTTTCGCGCTGTGTCACGCTAACCGCCAACACACACTCTGCTCCAGTCCAGAGACATGATAGCACAGAGCGGATCACATGCGCGAGTCGGCCAGACCACAAAATGTATCGGAGCTATTTGAATTCTACACAGAATGCTATATTTTATAGCAATATGGATGAGATTGTGGCTGGCATACCCTGTCAAATGCGGCTTTACGGAGCTCAACGGCTCTGAACGGCTCTAGCCCAAGCTGTGATATAAACAAACGCTATTGGCTATTTTAAAAAGGGGCGGGGCTGCTTGATATGCCCCGCCCTGTCTTCCTGTTTCAGTTAAAATGACGTCAACACATAGAGTGTGTTTCTAAGCATTTCAGGGGACCTTTAATAAAAAAAAATTCTTCTAAAAATGGTACATTTCCATATCATTCACATTGTACAAACTGAGAAGAAATCACCGCCTTATAAAATAATCATGTGAGCTATTTAAGTTGCGTGTACAAAAATACCATAGGTTTGCAAAGTTACAATGAAATATATAAAAATTAAATTTACAGAACCTTTATTAACTGAATAAAAACATAAAAAAAACCATATACACACATTCTTTATTTAGCATTTTGTAGATGCAGAGTTAAAAAATCTCACTGAATTTTTTGTAGAAATGGTACATCTTGCTCCAACCAAAGTACTTCCCAGAAGGACTTGATAGCATAGATCGCTTAAACTGATTACATAACTATTAAAAACAAACATAATACAGACAGAGTAAAATAAACCTAAGCTGGCAGTTTGGTAAAGAGCAATCATTGTACAGGGCAGGTCCTTCTGACCTCAAACAGGTCAAACGTGGTACTAGAATGGTGTTCTGTGGATTATATTGGAGTGAATAATGTAGTATGTGCATATGGTATCATTTAGTGTCAGTAAAGCTACCACAGTATTCATTTGTAAGGGGTTCAATTAAGTGCCTCATATGGGCTAGCAGGACTTAGTTTGAAGAGCGCTGGTTGTGAAAGTGTTGAACCCCAGTTTACCCCCAGCAGCCTCTGGGGCTTTAATGTGAAACAGTGGGCAGGTGGCCTTTTGATGCTCGAATTGACGCTTGAACATCGGGCTTGCTCATAAAGAGAAGAATGAATGTTTGCTGTCTGCTATTGTAGGTGTGCTGCACTGCAAAGCTGCCATTTGCTTTAGATTGCTTTTTTTATTATGTTTTGAAAGCAAGAGCTGTGATTTGTAGCGACTTTAAAAGAGCAATATTGTGCTGTGTGAAACATTCATCCTTGAATGTTGAGCTACTTTAGTTTAGGACCAATTTAAAGGTACAGACGCCCTTGTTTATTAATTGGAAGCTGACGGAAGGAGGCATTTAGTCTCAGAGTGCCAATTATATGTGATTCACTGTTTGCCAAACAGTTCAACCTGCCTAATTAAATTCAATCAAAATTCAATCCTGTGACGTCACTGTCTGCAGATGTTGACAGCCACACTTGTTAATCAACCGTGCACAACTAGTTAAGCATTTTTATTCATTATCTTCGTCCTGCATGCACACACACTTAAGGTGACTGTCAATCGTCAATGGGAACCAGGTGTGGAAGTTTTGTTGTCGGTCCAGGTCAGAGAATTCGAGACGGGATGAAATAATGTAAAAATTATTTCAAAAATAATTGTCTGTGAAATATATATGCCTGTAAAATATATACCTCACAGCATTTTTTTGCTAATCACACATTTGATGCTCTCAATAGTGTTCCTGGCTAGTAATGTGACATTTTTTTCAATATCATGAATTCAGAGATTAAGTAAAAAAAAAATTCCACTGGTCCAAGAATTGTTGTATACGATTTGTATATATTATTTATATATTTTATTATATAAAATAAAATCATATATATATAATAGTTATATACTATGTATATAATGTTTTTAAAAATATGATCTTTTACATAAAAGATTACATCTTTTACATTATGAAATCAATTCATATATATGTAAATCATATTATATGATCATATTTATGCAAATTATATATAATAAAAAAAAAATATATATATTTAAAATGTTTGTACATATAATTTTAATATTTTAATATTTTATTTAAACTCGATATTTGATATTTTCTGATTATATATAAAATCAGTTCATATATAAATATCATATTATATAAAATGTTTAAAATGTGTTTCTATAATATATTTTAATTTTTATATAATTTAAGATGTGATCTTTTGATTTTTTAGTAACACATATATGCACTAAAATGTTTATGAAATAAAAAACATTTATATGCAATTGTTATATATTTTATTATGTAGATTTTATAATAGAAATAAAAAGTATAAAAATATAAGACCTCACTTGTATTGAACAGTGGAACATTCATGGAAAAGAATGTAAGCAGCATTTTTGTTTATAGTTATTATAAAAATACATTCTTTCTTATACATTCCTTATCATAAATTCCAGAAACTCCTCTGGGAAAAATCATGATGATGCCTATGAGCCCAGAATGGTTTGAGATGAGTCATATTTGCTCTGCTGTTCGATAGGAAACATCTAAACATGGTCTATTGGCATCAAGAGCTGAGATGTTTTGAAGCAACATGGAACAAACAAACCAGGAGAGTAAAGATCCAGACCTATAACATTAGCGCTGCTGGTGTGGGAAAAAGCATTAGACTAGAGGAACAAATAATAATAAAGTCCGTTTATATTAAATCCATCTCTCCTTGACTTGAACCCTCATAAGACAGAGACTTTACAAAAGTCATAGACGACTGTGTACTCGTTGTGCATGAGATATTTGTGAAGGAGACTTAAAAGTTGTCTAGTATAGAGGCTGGAGCTCATCTGGTTGTGTTTCTTGACTCTAGTTTGAGGTGTTGGTCAGTGTGACGTCTGTATTATTGTGAATGTCGATAAGGCGGCAGCACATTGTTGAATGGTCATCAAGGACAGTGCATTGTAGGAAACAGCTGTGAGGGATGATACAACTTATCGTGACAGATGAGCTTTACACCCGAGTTATCGTATTTCGCTCATCTCACAAGTAGTTAGCCATGGTAGATTAACCCTATGATTGCCTTCTGGTCACTTTGTTACTGCATGTTGCTAATTATTATTATAATGCACACTTACATGCTCTTTTTCTGACCGTCTACTGACCTTCCTGTGTCTGCAGAAAGACTAGTTGACCTGTATTCCACCTCAAAGTGCCTCACCGAGTTGCTAAATTTATCAGCTCAAATAGACGTCTTTAATGACCTTGGCTGCAACCGGATTTCTTTACTGGTCAACTCGACATTTAGCAGCGTCAGGGCTGCCAAAAACGTGTATCGCAGGCAGCCTCGGGACTCCATGCCTCTCATACCCTAACATATCATCGTCATGTGAAATTCAAGCTCCTGCCAGAATTCAAACCCCCTCTGGACCCCAAAGAGGAGCTGCTGTTTGTAGTGCCTGATCAAAAGCTTGTCACATTATCCTGTTGATGATGCTGATTATTCAAATATAGGCATAACTGAATAATACCTCAGTGAGGATAACATGTACATTGAGTTTTAAATGGGGGGGGGGGGGGGGGGGGGGGGGTTATTTGGAAAGGTTTGTTTTGGGACTGTACATTATCCATTTTTTATCTGGGTTTTTAATTGAATGTAATGTTTTTTTTATTTTTTATTTAATGCTAAAATAATAAGAAACGATTTTTAAATTTGATATTTTAGATTTTCTGATTATATATAAAATCAGTTCATATATATACAGTATATATATATATATATATATGTTTAAAATGTGTATCTATAATATAATTTACTATAATTTAAGATGTGATATTTTGAATTTTTTGTAACACACACACAAACATATATGCACTAAAATGTTTATGAAATAAAAAGAAATTTGTATGCATTTGTTATATATTTTATTATGTAGATTTTATAATATAAATACATTTATATTGCATTGATAAAAAACTTCAAAACAAGAAATGTGGGTTTAATGTTTTTAATAAAAAGTCTCTTCTGCTTACCAAGGCTGCATTTATTTGATAAAAAAATACAGTAAAAACTGTAATATTGTGAAATATTATTACAGTTAAAAATAGACATTTTCTATTTGAATATATTTTAAAGTGTAAATTATTCCTGTGATGCAAAGCTGAATTTTCTGCATCATTACTCCAGTCTTCAGTGTCACATGATCCTTCAGAAATCATTCTAATATGCTGATTTTCTGTTCAAGAAAAATGTATTAATATTATCGATGTTTTTTTCAGGATTAGAAAGTTCAAAAGAGCAGCATTTATTTGAAATCTTAACCAGTATTAACAGTTGGGATGTTTAATGATCACATAAATCACCATCGTATGATTTCATTCTAATCAGGCACAGAATATTTAAAAAAAGTTTCCTTGCTGCTTTGACTCATTATGTTGCTAGTAGTATTACATTTTAATAGTGCTGGACTATAATCTCAAGTCTGCATCAGTCTCATTTGGAAATGGCCTGGACTCAAGACTTTCCTCAATTATCAGGCCGTAAACGAACACACTCGTACAGTTCTTCACGAGAGCTTCTGGCTTCCCTCGCAGACGGTTGTTGTTGTGAGCGGTCTGTGTTAAATATATCATGACAGCTGGGCGTCTCAATGGCCCTACTGTTTTACACATTCTCCTGCAGCTTCCAGAGTTCAGTGGACTGAAACCTCAATCATAAAATAAACAGTAATGCTGTTAATGTTATTGAGCCTCCATCTTTCCAGGGAACATAAAGAGACTCTTCGCTGAAGAGGGAGAACATCTGCTGGCCTAAAATGACACCCTGGTGGGCCGTGCCTCATTGTTGACATTGTAAACTGACGGCTTAATAGCGTGCATAAATGGAAATTAAGACTCGGGAGAAACTGGCAAAAGGCTATTACTAAATCATTGAATAATCCTGGTGAATTTTTAGTTGACATTTCTTTAGGTGAGCGCAGTGCCTTAAAGGTACAATATGTAAGATTTTCGTAATAAAATATCCAAAAACTACTTGCACAGTGTTATATATTTTATGCAGTTGTGTATTTGTTATTCCATATTTATGTTATTCGCATATCCTCAGTTTCCGCTTGTAGAAACTATGGCAACACACAGACACAAATGCTCAAATTTAGATCTGCTCAGTGTTGCGCCATGATTTTATATGCGTTTTTACAGTGTTGCATATTATAACCAATCACACACGAGTCTGTTGAGCTTATGAATGCAATGGCCAATCAGAGGCGTTCAGATGAGTTTTTGTTCAGTGCACGGCGCTCGCTGACTGAATTCAGCTCTCACACGAACTCTCTCATCATAAACAACAAAGTGCAGATGTACTTATGATGTAAGAGATTCATTCATAAAAAAGTGTATAGACAGCTTTACTGATTATAAGGGGAGTTTTTTGAGTGCTTAAACTCGCGCTAGACTTAAGTCAGTCATAATGTTCTTTGACAGTGTAAATGTTCTTTGCTTGCATTCTCTGTAAAATGTATTTGCTGTTTGAATAATTGTGGAAGGTAGGTATTCATAATTCATTACCTCATCCGTGAGCGTGAACATCCTCCTTCATAGCGTCATCAAACTTCACCTTTGTAATTGTTTTGAAAATGCGACCTCTAATGGCGAAAACGTACATACTATACCTTTAACTGTACCGGTTTATAAATGGGACTTTGAGCCTAGTGGTAGTGATGTGACTGAATTTAGATGATTTCTCAAGTGAATTTGTGCATTACTGACAGGTGGCACACAATGCAGTGTTTTGAAGATGAATCAGAAATGAGAAGAAATAAAATTTGCCATAATTTATTAACATGGATGGCGTTAATCATAGATTGTTTTTGGACATGTAACATGACAATAACATAATTTTTTTTTTTTTTTTTAACATCTATACCATGGTACTCTTTAAGAAGTATAAAGCTAATACCTAACACATGAATATGCTAATCATTCAGTATCATATTATATGTAAAATAACTTTTTTTAGTGTTATATTATTAATATTACATTTATTTTATGTATATATATATATATATATATATATTTTTTTTTTTTTTTTCAGGTTTAATATAAATTTTAGCTCAAATTTTTGTAATTTTGCTGTTTGTGTAATTTTTATTAGTTTTAAATATCTAGCTTTAAATAATTTTTATTTCAGTTTTAGTGATTTTAGTAATTCGACTTTTTTAATTTCATTAAGTCTCCAAGGCAACATTTCTATGTTTAATTTCACAAAAAAAGCTAGCTGTCAAAGCAACATTTCTGATTTTCATTTAGTTTAACTTGATGTAGAAAATAACTAAAACTAAAATGAAAACTAATAAAATAAATAATAGAAACTATATGACACACTAATAAAAATTACAAAAACACAAAAATGATAAATCTTTAACTAAAATTAAAGCGAAAACAAAATATACAAATGAAAACCAATTAAAAATATGATATCTCAATTAGTGGTCGACCGATATATCGGCCGATATTTGGCATTTTTAAAATATCGGCATCCGCCGATAAGTTTTCCTGTTTGGCCGATGCATTAGAGGCGTTTATTTTGACGGCGCTGACAGCAGCAGCATTCTCACACATTCTCCCTCTTGTTCACCGTCGTCGTTAACAGTTCTGTCTAGTACGGATAGAAGTAATATATTATATATTATTATATATTATTATAGTATTTTAATTACTTTTTCTTATTTGTAAGTCGCTTTGGTTAAAAGCGTCTGCTAAATGACTAAAAGTAAAGTAAAAGTAAGTCTGTCTAATAATCAGATAGAGCTGTTAAACAAATGAATTAAAATCTATACAAAAAGTATTATAACGATTGCTTTTACATTATTAGTAATAGAAAGGCAAACATTATAATACCTTCTTGTTTGCTGTCAGCATTCAGCAAATACGCATTTATGTCATTTAAACAAATCTTTGAATGACTAATGAACATTTAATTTCACAAACCTTGCAAACTTAGTCGAATCCAGTTGTGAGATCTTGTGAAGTGTGCATTTGTATCCTGCATGATCGCGTGTTCTCTGTGTGACGGTCGATCCTTGCGAATTTAATACGGACAGGTGGAGAGTTCAGCTTGACTGGAGACACGCGATCGACAAACTTTAAACTTGTGATTTCAAATTATGCTGCGCTTTATGCATTTGTCCACTGCCATATTCATGTCATTTCCACTGTGTGCTGTATGTAAAATGAGTGTTAACTTGGCTTTATTTGAAAAAATATGATTCCCAAATCCCAATGCACACAAACTTCCTAGAGTGCCCTGTTGGTTACAGTGTTTACTTCCTTTTTTATTATAATAGAATACTTTGTCATCTAAAGTATAAGTATGTTTATTTAACACATTTAGTTTTTAATCCATTTTCAAATGATTTCAAATTTCTTAAACATTAATTAAAATTAAAAAAATGATATCGGCCATCGGCCACCGACCACCCTGCTTTCCAAGATATCGGCATCGGCTGTCAAAAAAAAAACAATATCGGTCGACCACTAATCTCAATGATATTAAAATAACACTGGATTTAGTTTTTATTTAACAATAACAGCCCTGAACATATAAGACAAATTATAAGTGTTTACAATTAATGCATATAATTAATATTCATATAGTTTCAAATTTTGATCTTTTTCAGCAACTTGGTATCAGACAACTCACATGTGGGATATCGACTACTTCCACCATGGAACCTGCCAGATCAGAAATGAGTATCCTTCCCAATGGGAAAGGTCATGACCTGGGAGAGGAAATGTGCATGCCGATGAAGACTATGATGGAGGAAGAACAGTAAGCACTTTTAAATATTCAATTTTATCTGTAAAAACTTCATAGATATGTGCCGTAAGATAAGTTAGTTGCATGTGTATCTACATAACGGGAAGTGTTTGCTTTGTCTTGTACCACCTGCATGAAGAACCAGGCCACTTTAAACAGTGGTTCTCAGCTGGTCTTGCTCCTTGATTATTAGCGTTGCGTTTTCCCTGCAATCAGTTTCACTGTGTCTCTGTGCTTCTGTACTGAGGTCTTTCTTTTGTATGCTCCTCAAATCATTTTTATCTTCTGGCATGGTGTGTTGTCTAAGTGCATGTTTACCCTCTTTTTCACTCCTGCTCGATGATGGACCTTCTCACACTCTCTATCAACCCTCAGAAACGGTACCCATCACGGCAGGTACGTCAATAACAGGAAACCAATGACTACTAGATGCATTTAGAGCAAATGAATCGATGCAGCTTGCAAGGTCATTGTCAGTTAAATGTCGACTGGCGTCCGTCCAACAGGTTTGATAATCCTGACAGCACACTTGCTGAGAACATTGAGTTCCTGCCCAACGGCGAGGGAAAGAAGCCACGTTTCACTGATGTAAGTATGTGCAGCATTTACCGTGAACTTTCAACCGAAAGCATATCACAGATAGAAACTGAATGATATTTGACTGTGTTGATGTTCTCGGTCAGCTGTTGTATTAGTTGCTCATCAGTTTCATTTCCTCTCTTAGTTTGAGGGGAAGACCTCTTTTGGCATGTCAGTCTTCAATTTGGGCAATGCCATTATGGGCAGTGGGATATTGGGATTGGCCTACGCTATGGCCAATACTGGCATACTGCTTTTCTTGTAAGTGAAATCCTTTCATTACTCTCTTAATGGCAGATTGGCAGAAAAAAGTCATTGATTGTTGGACGTTTGTTCTGATGTGAAGCATCCGTGAATCATCTCAGAGTCATGCAAATGAACCTGTCACGTCCAGCCCTCAATGAATCAGCGTTTTCACTTCATCTGAATGTCAAGCATTTGGCACACCATTGGCTGTCTAATTGCCATGGTACTTAAAGTATTGTTTTACATGTGTTATTTTTCCAGACATGCTCTTGAATAATTGAGTGTTCCCTTTTGGAGGCTGTTAATGTTGATTGTGTACCAGAAAGGGTTTTCTATGGAAAAGATCTGCATCGTTGTGTTATATTAAATGACACACAAACCACCATTTGGCCACCACTTTTTTAAAATCAGCCCATGTTTCAGGGGTTTTAAAGTACTGCAAATGAAAAATGATGACAAATGTATGTCAGTGAAATTATTTAGATGATTAAATTAAAGTTATTATGTTTTATCGGTCTGGTTTTTAAAGTGGTTTAAAGAAAGGGATAATGTGCAGTTAGCCAGTCATTTATTATATTTATTTTGCAACAATAAATAATTATTTGCATATTTACATTATATAAAACGAATATTTTTTAATATATATCTAATATCTAATATTTAATTATATATATATATATATTTATATATATATATATATATATATATATATATATATATATATATATATATATGTGCACACCCCTCACA